>NW_015558619.1:1936122-1942707 GCF_001515605.1 Sinocyclocheilus anshuiensis | reverse complement strand
TATGTTTGTAATGTGTTGCTATGGTGTTGCGTATGTTTGTAGTGTTTTGCTATGCTGTTCCATATGTTTGTAATGTGTTGCGTATATTTGTAGTGTGTTGCTATGGTGTTGCATATATTTGATGCTGTTCCATATGTTTGTAGTGTGTTGCTATGGTGTTGCATATGTTTGTAGTGTTGCTATGCTGTTCCATATGTTTGTAGTGTGTTGCTATGGTGTTGCATATGTTTGTAGTGTTGCTATGCTGTTCCATATGTTTGTAGTGTGTTGCTATGCTGTTCCATATGTTTGTAGTGTGTTGCTATGCTGTTCCATATGTTTGTAGTGTGTTGCTATGCTGTTCCATATGTTTGTAGTGTGTTGCTATGCTGTTCCATATGTTTGTAGTGTGTTGCTATGCTGTTCCATATGTTTGTAGTGTGTTGCTATGCTGTTCCATATGTTTGTAGTGTGTTGCTATGCTGTTCCATATGTTTGTAGTGTGTTGCTATGCTGTTCCATATGTTTGTAGTGTGTTGCTATAGGGTGTTCTGTGTGGTTGCCAAGTCTCTGTCATATTTAGCTCTGTGTGATGATCATGTGAGCTGTTCTGGGTTTCTGCAGTGATGGTGGTCTGTGAGTTTGTAACGACCCCCTCAGGACCTCATTTCCTGCGGCTGCTTCTTAACGACCCTCAAACCAGATCTCTGCATGACTGTCACAGTAAAACCAGAGATGGAAATTAGCCACTAATTAACAAGCTTCTAATGATGCTATTTAAAGCTCTTCATCTAGAGTCATCACAGTTCATAGTTATGGTGCTTTAAAGAACCTAGAAAATACGACACCAATTTGAAATAACTGATGCTTATAGTTTCTATATGATCCATATAAATGAAAATGAATTAAATGAAAATAATGTCACAATGCAAAACACACCTATAATAATGACAAAACCATTTTATAATTTCTATTCCAAATGTATTTTATTTTCCATGTTATTTATGGGGTGATATTAATCTTATTTAAGTTATGAAAATATTATACATTAATCTTAAATAAAAATCTATATAATATTTTTGTTAATATATTATGAAAATAATGCGAAACAATGCAAAACTATAACGCAATGCAAAAATATATAATTTATATTTCAAATAATGTATCATTTATATTTCACAATTAATTATTTTTGGGGGGTGAAATTAATTGAATATATAATGCAATATTATGAAAACACTATATATTCATCTTAATTTAAAAAATACAAAAAAAAACATTAAAATTATCTATATATTTTTGTTAAATATATTTTAATATATTTATAATTTAAACATATTTTAAAATAAGATAAATTTAAATAGCATATGGATTACTGACCAATTTCCAAGGAATCCATGTAAATAGATTAAATTTAATCTAATAATTTATATTTCAAAAATGTCATTTATTTTTCACAAATATTTGTCCAATTTAATTTATAATACAATATTATGAACACCTTAATTATAAATAAATAATAATAATATTTTTGTTAACTATATTTATAATTATATAATTATTTTCAGCAATTATTGAAATAAGATCATCAGCGTATATGAATAATTACTGATTATAACAAAGGGATCCATATTTTTCATCTTTTAGTCTGTAAAATGACTATTATGTACAGTAATAGCATTTAGACAAAATATAGACAGACTCTTGATGTTTACATTAGTGTGTCTCTTTAGTAATGGATGTTTATTGACCTTTATTAACGTATTAGAGTGAAGAAACAAATGCACATAAAATTAATACAAAAAAAGAGGGTTTTCAGGCGTGTTTAGCTGTTTTGTGATTTGTCATGTCTCACCCTCCTTTTACACTGAACAAATGATCCAGTAAACGCTCATCGAGCTCCATATCACAGACGGTCAGCGAGTGACTCAGATATGATTGGGTCTGATCGGAGTGAAAAGGGCCGTTTGTGTGACATTTGAACTTGTGCTTTGTCTTATTTGCTGAAATGGTTCCTCAGCTCCTGAGAGGAGCAGAATAAATGGCAACAGTTTGATAAATGACATCTAGATGAGACATTCTGGTCCAGATTTGTTTTCCCAGAACACTGCTATTTTTCTTTGTTTGTATACTTGAGTTTCAAAACTTCATATCCGGCCTGCATTTTAAAAGAGTTTGATTCAGTTTGACGTAGTGAGTGGCGTTCATCACTTATTAATCAGACATAATCGGGAAAGCGTTTCTCATCATCTTCAGATATACTTCCTTCCCAAATCTACATATATAACACTGTTTAAAAGTTTAGGATCAGTATGACTTTTATTTAAAGAAATTAATTTTATTCAGTAAGGATGCGTTAAATAGATCAAAAGTGACAGTGAAGACATTTGTATAAAATATGAAAATAAAATACTGTTTTCAACACTGATAATAATCAGAAATGTTTCTTGAGCAGCAAATCAGCATATTAGAATGATTTCTGAAGATCATGTGACACTGAAGACTGGAGTAATGATGCTGAAAATTCAGCTGCGCATCACAGAAATAAATTACATTTTACTATATATTACAATAGAATACTGTCATTGTGAATTGTAAAAATGTTTCAAAATTTCTACTGTATTTTCTATCAAATATGTGCAGCCTTGTTGAGCAGAAGAAACAAAAACATTATTAAAAAAAAGGGTCATTCTGTGATTCTGATATTTATATTATTTGTGGTGAAAGAAATACATAATTAAACAAGAAAACCAAAATAGTAAATGCCATTGATGCATATTTACTGAGTAAAGTGACTCCTTGAGTTACAGTAGGGCTGGGCGATATAGCTAAAAATTGTATCAACGATATAATGTTTGACGATAATTACGACGATAATTATTGACATTTTTTATAACCTTTTTTTAAAACAAAGAGCAATAGAAAAAATGTTTTGCATTTAACCACTGTATTTTTAAATTAACTCAATTTATTGAGACAAACAACAATTTTTTTTGGTTTTAACAGTCAAACACAAAATAAAAATTAAACAAATATCTAATTTCTAATGTTTATATGCAGGTTAAATAGGTTAAACTTTTGGCTTGTTTCCCGAGGCCACAGGAGGGCGCATGAAAAAACTATGAAAAAACGTGCATTACATCTAAATTAACTCATATAAATAAAATATAATTTCGTAAATTGCATAAACAATTATGAACAAAACAGCACCAGGTATTTATGCATTGCTTAATCCAAAGAGCCGAAGCACCGATCACACAGATTGCCTTTAAAAACATATGAGACGCAGTGAAAGGGAATAAACCTCCACAAATTCGTGACGTGTTTTCTAAAAGTTTAAACTGTTTTAACTTTGCATGGCGTTCTACACATCTCTTGTGTGACGCGTGAGTGCAGCAGTCATATTTTTCCGCCTAGAAAATGCGCTGAATATGCGTTCTGTGTAAATGGCTTAGTTTTGGTTTTAACCCATTCAAGATCTTCTCCGCATTGAGCTACTATATTTCTCTAATATTTTGAATGAATAACGCAACAGCGGCGCGTCTCGTGGGCTAGACTAACAAAACATTAAACTACAACGTCACTTAAATCATCATCACCGCGTCTTGCGCTCCACTGATGACACTCCCTGACCCACTCCTAACATTGGATTGTACTATTTTTGCATTAAAATGCAAATGTTTATTTTAAATTCGACTAATATACTTGTTTTTTTTATTATTATTATTCACAATCTCCTCATCACAGGCAGGCACAGCACTCATGTTCGTGTTTGTGTGTGCTGTCTGTGTCACTCATAGCACGTGCCTATATCGTGCACTATATCGAAAATTTTGTATATCGTTATCGAAGAAGGTGTACCGTCGATAAATATCCATACCGTTTTAGGCCTAAGTTACAGTCATGCAAACTTTGGAAAAAAAACTCAAAAAATACTTTTTTCTCGTTTTTGAACTGTCAGCATTGAAATATAATGCAACGAATATTGCTGAAGTCAACAGATTTTACTAATATACATACCGATCTCTGTCTAAAAATAATATGATAATGCTGTCATTTTTCCAAAGTAAATTTTACCCCCTTGTAATTTGGCTCCAAATCTCATTTTGACCTCCTATACAAAATAATGGGTTACTCCGTAAATATTCATCCTTTGCATTTAATATGGCTTTTATGTTTGTCTTTCTTCAGGAAAAATATGAACAAAATCAAACATTTTAGCTGGGGAATTTTCTCAAATGTGTTTGATTTGACGCTGAATTGACCCTGTTTTCTTTGGAGAGCAGTGCATGTTTTTGCGCGGTGGTTTTCTACCAGGTTTTGATGTAAGAAGAGCCAGTTATGGGAATAACTGATGTCACATTGACATATCAATCAATCATACCAGTGTGTGTCAATCCCAATAGCGTTAAAATACATCTGCTCCATATCTAAACTAAACCCACATCAGCTGTCTTACTGCCGTTATAAAACCATTGAGCCAGAGATCACAGTGTTTGCTCCTCGCGATAGATTGTAGACTTTGTAGCAATCTATAACTTTAATATGCTGCTTGAATGGAGCGCAGTGCTGTTCAGATTCACATTGTATATATGACACTGTGGCCTACATGTTCCTGTTTTGGTGGCATTACTCTGACATCGGATTAAATTAGAGTTTGAATGATGTCGGTCGGATATGAGCACTTTTCTGCATTTCCTCACTGATCGTCTTGTTTTGCCAAGAAAATCTCGGTAACGTTTCCAGGATGTGCTGCTCATGTAGGGGTCATCTGCTGCTCACATCATCACGGCTGTACTTAGACTTCATTAGGAATGATGGGATACTCCTGATGAGTCTGACAGCATGGCTATGTTAAGAATAGCATACTAGTCATACTATATGCACTATATAAACTATGCACAGTGTGCAAATTGGCCTAATGGATGGGATTATGCAGTACTAATTACAAACTGTAATTGTCTAAATGAATTGCATTCCCACAATGCAATGCACCTGACATGACTTTCCATTTGCAGCTTGATTCAAATGAACCGAAAGTATTATCCGCTGTGATTCTTAATGTCCTTTTTTGACAAAAATTGGTTTAAAAATACAAAGCAACCATATTTATCCTCATTGCAACCAAAAATTATTTTAAAAATATTTAATAAAATAAATATTAACTGAAATAATAATAATAATAATACTAATAATAATAAATATTATCAATATAAAATAATAATATAAAAAAAACTTTTTATTTCAGCTAGTTTCATTTCTCATTTTAATGAAGTTTACTTAATGTTCTAAAATAACTAAAACTAAGATAAAATTAATAAAAAGATATAAACATATTTTTTAAAAAAGAAAGAAAAGAAAAACTACAACAAATAAAACAAACACAACAAAATTGCTACAACTTTACCTCAAATTAAAATGAAAAATAAAAAACGGATTAAAAATATGAATAAAAACTAATAGTATCTTGATGATAATAAAATAAATAAGAGTTGGAGTCATATTTCCTTTATTCTTGTGTAGTTTTGTTGGTTTTTCAGGACATTTTCACTTTATATATCTGCATAATTTCACGAGCTTCTACTAAGTGATGGATGAATTTGTTTGCTTGGACACAAAACCTTTGACATCAACAATAAAAAAAATGTAAGTGTTTTTTACTTCCTTTTTAAATGTGATAATTCTTTTTATTTTTGCTGTCCTAAATATGCACCATTATATGGTTGGTTGCATTTTATTATTTGCATTTAGCATCATTTTTCTCCTGCTGTCTGTGAGCCATTAGAGCAGTTTAAAATCATTATAGTTTGTGTTACAGTACTTACTGAAGTTTATGGGATTGAACTATTGCACCGACTAGTGGAGAACATTTGCAATAGATATTTCTGACAGAGAAATTATAGCTCACCTATTATGCAAAATCCACTTTTACATGGTGTTTGGACATAAATGTGTGTTGGCAGTGTGTGAACACAACCACCCTACAATGATAAAAATCCACCCACTCCTCATTTTTTAATCTCCTTTAAACCAAGTCAGTCTCGCTAGGCCTGATGTTTTGATTCTCATGCAGTGTGACGTCACATTTTCTCCGCGCTCGAGCAGCTGTAACGTCAACAATGTCTCGCAAGCAATCCGGATGCTCTGTGTTTGGATGTAAGACTGAAAATAAGAGTCTTCATTTTCTCCCAACATCTGAGCTGCTGAGGACGCTGTGGATTACTTTCATTTTTCGAGGTAATGCGCCTCAAAATGTGTATCACTCCAGACTCCTTTGTGAATGTCATGTCGTTATAGTGCTTAGCGTTTTAGCCGTATTTGTGTGCATACATTAAGTATTTTTTTTACTGATCAGCGCCGCACTTGTGAGATTAGTTCGCGCCGTTCGTAGCTCGAGATTCGTTCGGTCGCGCGGCTCGGTCCATTGGTCCGCGCCAATGACAGGTCAGCGCGGCACGAGCTCTGTAACACCGCGCTGTTTCGTCCCACTTTCAGTGCATTTGGCTTCCCATATGTACAGCTAAACACTGGTTCTCTCCTCTCAGTTATGTTGCTTCTACTGGCTGTTTATTGCTGTAGATATGCAATGCAGAGAGACGTATACGC
>NW_015558619.1:1916653-1936032 GCF_001515605.1 Sinocyclocheilus anshuiensis | reverse complement strand
ATGATCTGTGGGGTATTTTGAGCTGAAACTTAACAGACACATTCTGGGGACACCCAAGACCAATATTACATCTTGTAAAAAGGGGCATAATAGGTGCCCTTTAAATAGTGTTGACATCATCTTTTTTAATAAATGTTAGCATATACACAGAATGAGGTTTAATGACAGTGAGGTTTTTGTGCTTATTGTAAGCAATGGAATGCACCAAAACATGAAAACGATTAAACAGCTGCCTGCGTGAATGACAGTAAATCCCTGTGGAGTAAACAGTTTCTCTGTCCGTTGGCTCTCGTTGTGACGTCACATTTATTGGCAGTAAAGGTCATACTTCAGTCTGGCTCCGAGTTTTGTTCCAGCTAATTTGGCTTGGAAAAGCTCATCCATCTGTTTGCTCTGGGCATCAGAAAAATGATTCTTCCAGTCGCCCACCTCACCTGAAGACAAAACATGTGACAGGAAGATCACAAAGGAATCCTTTAATGTAAATGATGTAAATAAGAGATTTTTAATTTCAATACAGTTTTATTTTTCATTCTACTAGCTACACACTGCAACGTTTCTGGATTGACTGCTGTATTTAAACGAATAGTTCACCCCAAAAAATGAAAATGGTCATAATTTAATTACCCTTAAGTGGTTTCAAACCTTTTTGAAAGTTTCTTTTTTTTTTTCTGCTGAACATAAAGGAAGATATTTTGAAGAATGTGGGTATCTGAACAGTTGCTGTTCCCCGTTGACTTCCATAGTATAAAAAAATACAATGCAAGTCAATGGGGACCAGAAACTGTTTGTTTGTTTGTTGATTGTGTTTTTTTTTTTAACTATCCCTTTAAATGTGGATTTGAATCCAAAAATGTGATGATTGACAGTGATAACCATGGCAATGGATAGGACAAAAATATCTGATACCTTATGTCAGAATAGATCTGTGCATTAAGTCTTATAGTGGATATGCTTACTTTTTTGGCAGTATAATTTTTATATTTTGTAATATTTTTATGTCAGCAGCTTTAAGCTGATTTCAGCAGATGGTTTTGCAGTATTAACAATTTTTGTGCTTTGTAAAAATAACTGTTTTGTGAAAAATATCTAGGTCATTTATAAACAAAAATCTGTTGTTTTTTTAATGATCAAATATTATGGAAGCCCATTTCCACCACTGTAAAAATAAAGGTAATTATGACTTTTTATCATGCAAATGACTTTACATCTCGTAATTGTGAGTTTTTCTCAGAATTGTGTGATATAAACTCGGAATTGCAAGTTATAAAGTGAAAATTGTAAGATATAAAGTCAGAATTGTAAGATACAAACTCATAATTCTAAGAAAAAATGGCAGAATTGCAAAATAAAAAGTTACAAAATTTTCTGCTCATTGGCAAAAAACAGGCTTCCATAAAATGTGTGTGTGTGTGTATATATATATATATATATATATATATATAATACTGAGAGATATATTGAGATATTGGTTTTAGACATAATATAAATACATATAAAAAGAGCTACTATCTACATTGATTTTTTTTTATAGTTCTTCACTTGTATGTAAAGAATGCTGCAACCGAGGAATTTAAGGATAAACATCAAGAGTTGATTTGATCTGAGATCCATCATGAAGGGATTTTTTACCTTTCCTGAAGAAGATGCTGCCAAAATTGCCATGAGATTTCTGGGAGTTTTCCAGCATGGCGCTGAACGTACTCTCTCCAGCGATGCTGCTGACCTGCTCATCGGTCAGTGGAAGGCTGAAGAACTCTGAGATTTTCTTCACACCTTCTGGCAGGTTCTGCACGGACAGCAGAACAGTCTCAGATGTTTCAAACTCAAACAGGTCTTTGCACCACGACAGGTTAAAAAGTCAACATGAAGTCAGATTTGAGTGTATTTACATAGCTAATAATGGTTGTGTAATTTTATCATTGCACATTGTTCTAAAGTCTTCAAAATCTTTGATAAATATTTGTTCCTCTCAGAAATAAAGTAAGGAAGTAAAATGGGTTTAATACAGTTTCGCATTGACTTTTAAGACCGGCGGCCAATGAATACGAGACAGTGATGTTGCAAACACAACACGCGCAGGTTTCTCTACCTGTTTCAGTTCCTCATATGTCACGATCATCACGTTTGGGTCGTCTAGACGTTTCTCCCAGGCGAGAGCGTGATCAAAATAAGAGCCCCAGGCAACTGAAGAGGAAACATAAATAACATATTTTTTTTGTAATAGAAACACATAAATAAGTTTAGTCCTACACAACAATCATTTAAATATTTCAGTATTTAACTTTCATTATTCAGTGTTTTCCCACCTTCACCAGCCATGAAGTCTGAGAAGAACTTGTCCCACGGCTCAGCGCTGGGCAGAACCGGGTTTTTGTTCATGAAATGATAGTATGAGACGAGTGTGTCTTTCGGGTTTCTGAACACCACCAGAATCTGAAAATAGACAATGTAGAAGATGAAGAGCATTAGATGAGAGAAAATAGTATGTTCTGCTCTAATCTGAATTAATCTTTATTCCTAGTATATGGTATTTAATGTTTTTTTTTTTTGCATGTAACTTTTGAACCAAAAGGCACAGAATCGTAATTCACCTGATGCATTATGCATTTTGAAAGAATTAGTTTTGAAATTTGTCAAAATTCAGTTTTCACCTACACTGGCTAAATAATATTCAGTCAAATCCTCACAAAGTTAAAACCAAAATGATTTTGGTACTAATCAAATTATGATCATTTTCTCCCCTTGTCCAATTAGAAGTTATATTTACTATAATTCAAAAGTTTGCTCATCAAGTCTGCATTTACTTGATCAATAATACACTAAAAACAATAACACTGTGAAATATTATTACAATTTAAAATAACCATTTTATTGCTGTGATCAAAACTGAATTTTCAGCATCACTAATCCAGTCTTCAGTGTCACATGATCTTCAGAAATCATTCTAATATGCTGATCTGCTGCTCAAGAAACATTTCTGATTATTAGCAATGTTTAAAACAATTGTGCTGCTTCATATTTTTGTGGAAACAGTGCTACATTTAATTTTTCAGGACTCACAGATGAGTAGAACAATCAAAAGAACAGCATTTATTTGAAATAGAAATCTTTTATAACATTAGAAATGGCTTTACTGTCACTTTTGATCAATTTAATGCATCCTTGCTGAATAAAAGTATTAATTCCATTACAAAAAAAACATCCTACTGACCCAAAACTGAACATATGTTCTCTAAACAGTGAATGTGAACGCCATTGGTGTGTTTGGCACTTGTATATGTACAAGTTGGTATCTAGTGTCATGTGACCTCTGCAATGTTGTTCAAAGTGCACTCATTGTTACTGACCTTTGGTTTCTTAGTAAAGAAAGAGGGAGGGATGTTGTCAGGGTGCAGATGAGTTCCCAGAAGCCTCCGTGGGGGCATTTCAGCCAGTTTCTGTAAGACAAACAGCGTGAAACTATAATATTACGCTGATGTTTTTGTGTGTTCAGGGTAAACATTTCCAGATTTGCAGATTACTTGTGCACTGCAGTTACTGACCTCTTGAACATCTGGAGGTAAAAACTCCACCATAGGGGGCCTTTCAGGCGGTTTCTCATTTTTCCCAGTGGAAGCATTCAAGATTTTACGCAAGACTGCCACCATCCAGTTGAAACCTATTCGAAATCAGTTACAAACAGATTTAGGATGTACTTGGGAGAAAGAGAGAGTTAACCTCAATGAGAGATGCAACATTTGTGTGTGCATAAAGCATTCTTATATTATAATTATATATTATATTATATTATATATAAAGCATTCACTGTGAATTGTCGCATTGAAATCATTGCAATAATTTCTGTTTGTTGGTAAAACTGCATTTTGTGAATTGTCACATTCAGTACAATGTGATAATTGCCTGTGCAAATAGTTTGTAAAAAACAATTCTTATGTAAATTTGCTTGGGTGCATCAATTTTCACCAGTGTTTGATTTTCATGAATGCATAGAACTGCTTCACTCTTCAGTGTCCAGTGTTACAGCTGTTGTTGACATTGAGCATAACTCGCTCATTTTTACGTAAGAATCATAAGCGTGTGTCATGCATTGAAGAGAATCAGGCTATGTGAGGTTGTTTGTTTAAGGAATGAAAGATCTGGATTTGTGTTAAAGGCTAAATGTGAATCTTTGCATTAAAGTTTCATTCATGAAACACAAGCAGAATTCAAGTATAAAACCATTCTTATAGTCCGAATTCTCACGTTAAATTCATTGCAACATTTGTCTTTGTAAAATCATTGTTTTGCTGCAAATTTAATGTCAGTTGTTCATAAAACAGTTCTTAAATACGTCTAATTCAGTTCCACAACTTTAGTGGAAATTGTTGGTAAAATTACGTAAATTGTCACTTTCAGTCCAATGTGATAATTTTCAGTGTAAATGGTTTGTAAAAAACAAGTATTATGCAAATTCAGTCGGATGCACCAATTTACACCAGTGTTTGAGTTTCATGAATGCACAGAACTGCTTCACTCTTCAGTGTCCAGTGTTACAGCTGGTGTTGACATTGAGCCTAACTTGCTCATTATTATGTAAGAATCACAAGCGTGTGTCATGCATTGAAGAGAATCAGGTTACGTGAGGTTGTTTGTTTAAGGAACGAAAGATCTGGATTTGTGTTAAAGGCAATATTTGAATCTTTAATATCTAGGTTAGAGCTGTTAATTAAGTCTTTGCTACAAGGTTTCATTCATGAAACACAAGCAGAATGAAAGTATGAATTCTTTCTTATGCACTGTAAATTCTCACAATAAATTCATTACAAGAATTGTCTTAGTAAAATCATTCTGTGTGACAATTTTAATGTAAATTGTTCAAAAGACAGTTCTTAAATTACTGAGCTTGTAAAACCGCATTATGTAAATTGTCACAGTCAATGCAATGTGATCATTTTCAGTGTAAATGGTTTGTAAAAACCAATTCTTATGTAAATTCGCTTGGGTGCACCAATTTACACCAGTGTTTGAGTTTCATGAATGCACCAAATCGCTTCGCTCTTCAGTGTCCAGTATTGCAGCTGCATGAGTCAGTTATGCAGGAAGGTTTACAGGAGAAATTCCCTCAAGCAAACTGTGAAAAACCTGACAAAAGAAGGCTATGCAACTAACATGTAACCTGACTCCACCAGCAGCATTTGCACTAGTTTTAGGGCTCGTAGATCAAGCTTTTCTACATGCATGTCTTACAGAAACAAACGCAAACCTGTCTGGTTTTACTCACCACATTTAGGGTACGCCACCAGAATAAGGTCATCCTCTCTGGCCTCCAGCTCTTTTAACTTGTCCAGGGTCTGTGGAGGGCTGAGGATCGTGGAGTACAGGATTCCCTCTCGCTTATAAAGCTTGTCTTCGTCCTTCATCTTCGCTGCCCTCTCCATCCTATCCTTCATTTGACTCATAGCTGGTGTTTGACTCATCTTGGCGGTGGATTCTCATTCCGGTGAGGTTCAGATTCGCAAACACACACACACACACACAGAGTATTTATGCTGTAGTTCAGGAAGGAGAATGCTGTAGATCCGCCCACAGGCACGGCTCGCGTGAGAAATCTCCATTTCCGCAGTCCGAGGGGCCCCGAGTCAACATTAGGGCTCATAAGTGTCAGTCTGACTGATTACTGTGTGAGAGACACGCACAGCATGACTACACCAGATAGCTTTCTTGAAAAGCTGGTTTTGGCAGAGGTGAAAGGTAAATCTGTAGTCAGTTCATGTAGCTCAGCTGCTGAACAGACGCTAAACTCACTCAATGTGAAGCAGCATAGAAATACTTTTCTCTTTAGATTTATAAGAGCTTATTCTTGTTTTTTTTAATGGCTTTGTTTTTAAATGCACAACTATACTGTACAACAATATTTTTTCAAAGTTGTAAATAAAACAAAGATTACTAGAATAAATTTTAGAAGAAAATACTTCAAAATTTCATGTTTAATTCGGTGTGTTACTTGCCGTTTCTTTTGTAATTATGAAAAAATAATACTAGTTTCAAAGTGAAAATTGTTTCTACAACAATTTTTTTCAGTGTACAAATGAAAGGAATGCCTGTGGTTCATCCAAACCTAAAAATTTGCTGACATTTTATCCAACCTCAGGCAATCCTAGATATAGGAAATGTAGGATTCCTTCACTTGCTCACCAATGGATGTAAATGGGTGCCGTCAGAATGAGAGTCCAAACAGCTGATAAAAACATCACAAGTAACCCACACCACTCCAGTCCATCGGTTAACGTCTTTTGAAGCCAAAAGCTGCGTGTTTGTAAGAAACAAATCCATCAATAAAATGATTTTAATTTCAAACTACTGCTTCAAGCTAAAATAAAAAAGTGAAAAAGTGGTCTGGTCTGAATCAAGAGAGAAATCTGGACAGATCAAGCACTGTTTACAGTTCAAAACAGCTCTAAACAAATATGTGGCTGGATTTTGATATGAGAGACAACAGGAGATGGACTTTTTCACTGGGGGAAGCGTTATTATGGGTTTTAGCCAGAAGCAACGGTTTGAAGTTAAAAACGTTAAAAACGTCCTGATGGATTTATTTCTAAGAAACACACAGCTTTTGGCATCACAAGATGTTAGCTGATGGACTGTAGTGGTGTGGATTACTTGTGGATTATTGTGATGTTTTTATCAGCTGGTTGGACTCTCATTCTGACGGCACCCATTCACTGCAGAGCATCCATTGCTGAGCAAGTGATTGAATGCTACGTTTCCACAAATCTGATGAAGGTTTTATCATTTTTATTCATGAAGACTTTAAGTTTTTGTTATTAACTTTCTCAGTGGAGGAGCCACTTGCTACTTTCTGCTCTGTGATGCTTATCATAATAGTTTATTAACCCGTATAAAAGCTCTGCATGATCCAGTTTGATGTACCAGTACGTTTAATCTTTAAACTCTTTAAGGTTAATCATTGAGTGAATCGCATGAAAACATGGCCAGGTTATATTTCATTCAGAAGAAAAGGAACATTAAAAATAAATTTTGCATTGTGTTTAATCTCTTTAAATATCAAAAGCCAATTCCATAATGACATCATCCTGCAGAATGCCACATCATTTTGGACGGAAAACAGTACAAATATTAGTAAGTATTAGCGATGGATTGGATCTGTTCTGTGGTATTAGTTTGTTTGTGTCCAATTTAATGAAATCACACAAATCAGTTATGCTGCCATTATCACTGCTCTGTTTTGAAATATGGATTATATTGCTCCTGAGTTTTAATATCATCTTTCATGAGTGCGACATTATCATACTTGTTTTTGGCAAGCATGAGCTCAGCAATTTCAGCCCGGTGGTCATGGCAGTATTTGTATGGAGATCTGCAGATATGATTTTTTTGAGTCGTTGCTTTCAATGCAGCAGCAGTTGATCATTTTTCATCTGTAGAGGACGTTTGTGTATATATATTATAGTGTAATATATTATTATATATTATTGTGTTTTGGTGTGTGTGTGTGTGTGTGTGTGTGAATGTGCATGCAGGCAGTGGCCTCTAGATGTCAGTATTGTTCTAGGCAGATTCATCAGTGTTTTGTTTACTTTTGGGATGTTGGGAATCCCGGCTGGGATCACCATCTTCACAGCTCCATTCCAACACAGAAATTACCAATAATACTTGGTTAGAGGTTCTTTCAAATCACTAAACCCTCAGTAATTTGAAGTATAATATAGTGATGTTGACTCGCAAGTTCTATACTTGTTCACACGCTCAAATGCATGATGATAGTAGAGTTTTGTTACCTATGCATTGATTTTCATGTTTTTATTAGACCTGTGGCATCGTATACCCTCCTTACCATATGTGTTGAGAGTCACTTCCAGGTCATGTGACCTCGTCACATATACATCCTGAGCATCCCATAGTGCTTGTCCAGGCCTGCTGAAGGATGCGTTGAGTTTAATCCTCTCTTCGGGAATTATCAGGGTGTTTTCCATCTGCCGGAGCCGGAGCCTGGAGCAGCACTGGACCACCAGTCCAGATAAGCAGCTTTGAGAGGAGGAGGGTCTAAAACGAACCATCCATCTGCTGGAAGACCGGACTTTTACCATAGTACATATCCATATTATTCAGAGGGAATGAGTTTATAAAGGTTACAGTATTCCAGTTACCTCACGGTGGATGATGAACCACTTTAATCTGGTTTAAGTGATATTTGTTGATATGCATGATGGATCTGGATCATGATCTGGATCTTTAAAAACACAACGATGTATCTCTTAATTATATATTGCTCCTTATGTGCTTTAAAGGTGAAGTATATTTTGTCAATGTTAAAGTACCGTCTTGTGTTCCAGTTTCAGATTTGCAGATGTGGCACTCATTTTTCCAAGCAATCCGACTGGGAAAAAAACACAATATCTTTGCAAGGAGAGACCTGAGCTGAACGTTTCTGATAATACAAGGATGTATTTCATTTCATTTTATTTTATTTTTTATTAAATTATTAATAAAAAAAAAAAATAATAATAATTTTATGAAATTATTATTTATTTTATTATTTTGCCTGGAATCACTGTTTTATTATAATTACATATTAGACTGTCTGCATTTACTGTAGATTAGATTTTATTTTTATATTTTGTGTTTTCATTTGAATTTTTGTAAACGTTTTAGTAATTTTGTTGTTTGTTTTGGTCTTTTTTAATATATTCTTTAAAATATTAGCTTTTTGTTATTTTAGTACTTTATGATAAACTAAGCAAAAAAGAGAAATGTTGCCTAAGCAACTAGCTGAAATAAAAGTTTGTAAGTAGTTTTTATTGTGTTTCCGTTAACATTTATTTAATATCAAGTAATAATAATGTTTTGTTATGGTTTTGGTTTTCAGTGAACGATAATAACCCTGTCTGGAATATGCTTTTACCTTGAATTGCCCTGTTGTTCTGGGACGGCTGCTTTCTCGCGGGGCTGTTTTTAGTGTTGTGCTTGTAGTTGTAGTTTCATGCACTCGTCTGCCTTCAGCGGCCTGATCGCTCTGGACAGAGTTTCTGTTTCAGCAGCATCTGGAACAGATGCAGCAGCACAAGAACAACATCTTTACATGGCCACGGGTTAAAAATAGGCCCCAAAAAAACAACAGTGAGCAAAAATGCTACAGTTTGGGAGGCCCAGGCATCCAGGCTTTTTAAAATGTTTAATTTATTAATAATTTAATTTTGTTGTCTGTGCAGAATTTTCAGTATACTTGTAACCTCTGAAAAAAAAAAATTCTGTATGCATGTATTTTTATTTATTTATTTGTTTGTTAGTTTCTGATGCAACCAAGGCCACATAGGATTTAAACGTTAAAAAAAAAGAAAAGACCATATAATATTAACGCTATATTATAATTAATGTTATAATATTATTAGATATTATATAGATAATCTATGTAATATCTAATAATAACATATTATTTATAATCTAATGTTGATATTATTTTAAAATGTTAGCGTTTTTTCCCCCCTGGTGAAATCATAAGTGTTGTTTGGCTGTGTTTAGATTTACTTCTGGGTGGCTTGTTGTCAGAGTCATGCTCTGTGGTTGCTAAAGTGTTTTTTATGTTGCTAAGGTTCAATCCTGGAAGGGTGTAGAATTTAGTATGGATGCTGTGACATGTCCCTACCAATATCCAGCCACTACTAAATTGTCCCAAGCAATAATTTTGGTCAAACAATTAAATATATGTGTAAGTAACCACTGTTGTTGTAATTTCGGCTGCATCTGAAATAGGTCATACAACTGATATTACCTGAGAAGTTAAAGAAATACGCTAGAAAAACACATTTAATACATGTGCAAAGTAAAAACATATAATAGCCGAAGTGTTTAAAACATAAGAGCACAGTTCGTCTGAATAAAGTTTGTACCCTCTTTATACTTTATCTTTATGCAGCTTGTCATATTAATAGATTTCACTAGTTTTTCTCTTATTTCAGTTGATGTCATGAAACTAGTGAGCCAAGCCAGTATAGTAGGCTTACTGACGGTGTTGTGTAACATGGATGAAGACACAAAAAGCAGAGGAACACACAAACTGTATCAATTGAGTGAGTCATTTACGCTGGAACCGCCGATTGATTCAGACTCGTGACTTCGATTATTCAGTTCAAGCAATTAATTAGCAAAAAACAGATCAAAAGAGCCATTCATTTTCGAATTTCGACATTGCTTGTAATGATTTAAAAAAACACGTATAGTGATGGGTAAACCATTGTGTCATAAAATGATTCAGATCGTGACTTCGGAGCGGCTTCGCGAATAATTCGATTTAGATCGTAACTTCAGAGCCGGTTCGCAAATCATTTCACGAATTGAATGATTCGCGATCCGTGCTCCGAAGTTATGATCTGAAATAATGGTTTGTGAATCATTATTCAGGTTGGGAGATCGAGGCGATCTCTATTTTTCTGATTTAGCCATAGTTTTACTACAAATGTCATGGTTAACTATAGTTAATGTAGCATGGTGTGATTCATTTGTGGTTACAATGGTTTAACTAGGACTATAGTAACCATGTTTTTATTTTATTTTTTTAATTTAACCATGGTTAATTTTCATAAGGAATGGGTTGAGAAAAAATACTAATAATAGGCATACATTTACACCTTAAGAGGACACATAGGATGAATAAAGAGATGCAGATTTTCACTGCTTCAGGATGAACAGAACTTCGGGTAGTTACCATGTACTTGTCTATATCAACTTTGAATAAAAGAGAGGGTTAGAGCCAGATTTTTGTTTATGTATGTGGAATTTCGCTAACAGAAAACAGAAATGAAGTTAGATTTTCTTAGTTAAGCAATCCAAAGTAAACAATCCAATTTTAACAATTTTAAACAATCCAAAGTAAACATCTTTAAAACAAAGAAAAGTCACTTATAAAATGAGACTGGATGAACATTAAAAAAAAAATCATTTTATGATCCAATGTGGCTTTTGTTCATGTATCTTTAGTGTAGTGACAGGCTTCATTAGATCGGTTTTCTAACCCATCTTACATCCGTTCCTGTTAAATTCTCCTCATGTACATGCTTTATGCTCAGCGCCATTATAGTGTGTTATTTTTAGCCACAGCTTTTTAAAGGACTCCCATGCGTTACATGTTTTCAAACAGTAAACAGAACGGCACTCAGATTAAACAGCGGCAGGATTATTGCATAATGTAGACTTTCAGTTGCAGCGACTTACATTTGATTCCTGCATATTATTTTTGTGCAAATCAGTTCAGTCCTTGTAATCTAATATCCAGTGGTTTTCACCCAGAGGATGGTGACCCGAAACTGGGTCACGGGCCTGTTCTCACCGCAGAGGATAAAACCTTAAATGTAGAGAATAAATGCTAACCATATGATTGTTACGGGGTGAACTAGACTTGAGACGTGCGGATCCATCTGCAAAGCTTTATTCAAAGGCAAGGTCATAAAACAGGCAAGGTTCTGACAATGGCAAACGTCTCAGGTTACTTATGTAACCATGGTTCCCTGAGTAGGGAGCGAGACACTGCGTCCTCTAGGGGTCGCTATGGGGACGCCTCGTCGTGACCCGTGTCTGAAGCACACATTGAAAAAACACCAACTCGTTGGCCGGCGACAGCCATGACGTCACTACCGGTGCGACCATAGTATAAATAGGCGCCGGGAGCATACATCATTCACTTCTTCGTCTGAAGCTTGCGTCCGCAGCATGGACAAAAGTATTTGTTCCAATTTATCAGTCTTTAAGTATACCAGTTTAGTATACCAAAGTGCAATTGCGGGGTATTTTTAAGTACATAAATATGTAAATGTATTTGTAGTTGTTACAGGGCGACAGGGACGAGAGGCGTGCGGATCCATATGCAAGGCTTTTATTTAGAGGCGTGGTCATGAAACAGGCAAGGGTCAGACAACAACACTGGTACAACACCGGCAAGACAAAAGAGTATTCCTAGGGCAAGTGTGGGTCTTCGATCAGCAAACGTAATCCAGAGGGCGAGGCAAACGGGTAATCCAAAACATGCAATAATCCAGGCAAGGTGCAAACATAGTCCAAACGACAAGAGAAATCTAAGACAGGCAGATAATCAGGTATCAGGCAATCACAAGACAAGACTAGACTAGGAACTATGAACTAGCAACTAGGGCAGAAAACTGGCTCCGTAATGTAGCTATCACTAGGTGAGCGATATACACTAAACAATACTCGGCGGTGAGAAAGAGGAAGTCCATGGCTTATAAAGTGTGTTGATTGGTTGCAGCTGTGGGTGTAATCAATGCAATGGATGATGGGAAATGTAGTCCGGTGTGAAGTGCAACAGTTAGTGTGGTGCAAGAGTCCATAGTAATGAGCGGGTGATCCCGGGTGGTGAGCGAACGGAAGAGCAAGCACAGGATCCGTGACTGATTCTGCAGAGTTAGGATAATAAAATCAATAGGATTATCAGCTTGTTGATGTCAAAGGCCTTACGACCAATCAAACATTACTTTGATTCAAATTTATCAGCCACTTAGTAGAAGTTAGTCATATCAGATAAGACAGCATGTATTAATATACTGTATTTTAGGAATGTTTTAATACATTTTTATTTACACTTTTTACCATGCTATGGGGTTGCTGGGGTGGTTTCCAGGGTGTTGCTATGTGGTTGCTATGGTGCTGATATGTTCTTGGTGAGGTTTTCTGTTTCATTTTTACCATGCTATGAGGTTTGTGGGGTGGTTTCCAGGGGGTTGATAAAATGTTCTGAATGTTTTAGTGTGTTGCCATGTGGTTGCTAAGGTGTTTTAAATGTTTTAGTGTGTTGCAATGTGTTTCCTAGGGTGTTGCTATTTCCGTGTGGTTTTCTGTTTAGTTTTTACCATGCTGTGATGTTGCTAGGGATTTTGGGATGCTTTCTAGGGTGTTGCTATGTTGACAGGGTGTTTTCAGTGTTTTTTGTTTTTTATGTGTTGCTATCTCCTTAGTGAGTTTTCTTTCTTTTTTTTCTTTTTCTTTTTTTGTTAACCATATTATGAGGGTTGTTAAAGTTTTGCAGTGGTTTCTAGGGTGTTGCTATGTAATTGATGGTGTTCTTAGTGTTTTTAGTGTGTTGTGGGTTTTTGTTAAATGTGAGCCAAAATCATCACAATTAAAAGAACCAAAGACTTAAACTACTTCAGTCTGTGTGCATTGAATTTATTTAATACACGAGTTTCACAAATTTGATTTGAATTACTGAAATAAATGAACTTTTCCATGACATTCTAATTTATTGAGATGCACCTGTAGACTAGACTAAGAACTAGCAACTAGGGCAGAAAACTGGCTCCGTAATGTAGCTATCACTAGGTGAGCGATATACACTAAACAATACTCGGCGGTGAGAAAGAGGAAGTCCATGGCTTATAAAGTGTGTTGATTGGTTGCAGCTGTGGGTGTAATCAATGCAATGGATGATGGGAAATGTAGTCCGGTGTGAAGTGCAACAGTTAGTGTGGTGCAAGAGTCCATAGTAATGAGCGGGTGATCCCGGGTGGTGAGCGAACGGAAGAGCAAGCACAGGATCCGTGACTGATTCTGCAGAGTTAGGATAATAAAATCAATAGGATTATCAGCTTGTTGATGTCAAAGGCCTTACGACCAATCAAACATTACTTTGATTCAAATTTATCAGCCACTTAGTAGAAGTTAGTCATATCAGATAAGACAGCATGTATTAATATACTGTATTTTAGGAATGTTTTAATACATTTTTATTTACACTTTTTACCATGCTATGGGGTTGCTGGGGTGGTTTCCAGGGTGTTGCTATGTGGTTGCTATGGTGCTGATATGTTCTTGGTGAGGTTTTCTGTTTCATTTTTACCATGCTATGAGGTTTGTGGGGTGGTTTCCAGGGGGTTGATAAAATGTTCTGAATGTTTTAGTGTGTTGCCATGTGGTTGCTAAGGTGTTTTAAATGTTTTAGTGTGTTGCAATGTGTTTCCTAGGGTGTTGCTATTTCCGTGTGGTTTTCTGTTTAGTTTTTACCATGCTGTGATGTTGCTAGGGATTTTGGGATGCTTTCTAGGGTGTTGCTATGTTGACAGGGTGTTTTCAGTGTTTTTTGTTTTTTATGTGTTGCTATCTCCTTAGTGAGTTTTCTTTCTTTTTTTTCTTTTTCTTTTTTTGTTAACCATATTATGAGGGTTGTTAAAGTTTTGCAGTGGTTTCTAGGGTGTTGCTATGTAATTGATGGTGTTCTTAGTGTTTTTAGTGTGTTGCCATGCGGTTGCTATGTCCCTGGTGAGGTTTTTGAGTAGTTTTTACCATGCTATTGGGGTTGCTAGAGTTTTCGGGTTGGTTTCCAGGGTGTTGCTTTGTGGTTGCTAAGGTGTTCTGAGTGTTTTACTGACTGTTGCTATGTGGTTTATAGTACATTGCTATGTTCTTGGTGAGGTTTTCCTATTAGTTTTCACCATGCTATGAGGTTGGCTGGAGTTTTTGGGGTGTTTGCTAGGGTGTTGCAATGTCCTTAGTGAGGTTTTCCAATTCATTTTACCATGCTATGAGGTTGCTAGGGTGTTGCTATGTGGTTGCTGAAAGTTGTAGTGTGTTGCTATGTGTTTAGAGGATTGCTATAGGGTGTGCAATGTCCTTGGTGAGTGTTTGGAGTGGTAACTAGGGTGTTGCTATGTGGTTGCTAAGGTGTTTGGAATGTTTTACTGTGTTGCTATGTGGTTTCTAGGGCATTGCTATGTCCTTGGTGAGGTTTTCCTAATAGTTTTCACCATGCTATGAGGTTGGCTAGAGTTTTTGGGGTGTTTGCCAGGGTGTTGCAATGTCCTTGTTCGTTTTTACCATGCTATGAGATTGCCAGGGTGTTGCTATGTGTTATGAAAGTTTAAGTGTGTTGCTAGGGTGTTGCAATGTCCTTGGTGAGGCTTTCTGATTCATTTTTACCATGCTATAAAGTTGCTAGGGTGTTTGTGGTGGTTATTATGGTGTTGCTATGTGGTTGCTAATGTGTTTGAAATGTTTTAGTGTGTTGCTATGTGTTTCTCAGTGTTTTATGGTATATGCGGATGCTTTAGTGTGCTCAACAATTGTGTTACTATCATTTGATGTCTAATGTAAAACTGGAAGTAAGAGCAATGAAGTGAAGTGACATGTGGCCAAGTATGGTGACCTATACTAGGAATTAGTGCTCTGCATTTATCCCATCCAAAGTGCACACACACAGCAGTGAACACACACACACTGTGAACACACACCTAGAGCAGTGGGTAGCCATTTTATTGCTGCGGTGCCCGGGGAGCAGTTGGGGGTTCGGTGCCTTGCTCAAGGGCACCTCAGTCGTGGTATTGAAGGTGGGAGAGAGCGCTGTACATTCACTCCCCCCACCTACAATCCCTGCCAGTACGAGACTCGAACCCGCAACCTTTGGGTTACGAGTCCGACTCTCTAACCATTAGGCCACACCAGAGCAGTTATGAAGTACTGATGTCATGTGTGTTGAAGTGGTGATCTGGAGGGATTTTAGTGTGCATTATTCACATGTAGATCTTAATGTCTTAACCGCTTGTGTTGATAGACAGTAAAGCATTAAACACATTCCTCTGTTTGCACACACACTGCCTGCATGTGTTTGTATGTGTGTGCACACACGATTGCTGGAGGTGAAATTAAAAGGTCATATAATCGTATCGGGCAAATGTCAGCAGGAGGAAACAGAGTGTCATTTTTACAAGCAGCATTTCTTTTTTTTTCTCTTTCTGAATCGTTCGGTTTTACAGTAAATTCCTCTTTCATTCTTTCACTGCAAAATACTGTGATTGTTTTCTAGTAAAAATGTAAAATGCAAAACTCCTTAAAACAAGTTTAAATTATCTGTGAAGCAAAACTGCATAAAATACTATTACTTGTTTTCCGTGATCCCCTCCCCCTCGGTAGAAATCGCGGTCCGGGGGCACATAGACCGGACCGAAAGGGCACTTTAGCGTTGGCGATTAAAGGGGCAGGGCCCCCGTGCATGCCACTGTTTAGTATGTTAGTATGTTGTAGTATGTTTCTATGCGGTTTCTAGGGCATTGCTATGTGCTAGGGTGTGTTGCTAGGTTCCTATGATATTGCTATGCCCTTGGTGAATTTTTCTGATTAGTTTTTATCATGCTTTGAGGTTGATGAGTATTTCTGGTGGTTGCTAGGGTGTTGCTATGCGGTTGCTAAAGTGTTCAGAATATTTTATTGTGTTGCTCAGTGGCGGAGCCAGAGGGGTGTCCAGGGTGGCACTGGACACCCCTGACATCTGATGGGCCACCCCGGGTGCCAGCCCAATAATTAATATGCTACTATTTCATTTTCTTTGTTTAATTGTACTGAAAGAAGCGTTTATTTTAGCCTCGAACTCAAGGATGCGTGTTCTGGTGTTCCGCATAACGCTTTATTCAGATGTGTGCAGCGCATTTTATGGAGGACTCTTTCCTGATCCTGGGAGAGTAATGTAGACTACAGTGCCGGCTGTTCTGACTCACAGTCTGTAAATAAACACATTTCATTACACCAAATAATGTTCTTTTTAGTAACATCATATGACCCCTTTAAAAGATATAACATTATTATAAAAAATGGTATAATACTTGTATGCAAATCAATTGTTACTTTTAACCTCAACAATAGGGTTCTCTGTATAGTTTAGTTTAGAAAAATTTGAAAATTGAGAAAAATTTAGAAAAAATAACATACTTAATCGCAAACCTGTTCATTATTCCTGAATAATTCTCAATCCAGGCTGAACTCAAAAGTTGGCAGCCCGGTTTGAAGTAAGTTGAAGTTTTAGGTTTCCTGAACAACATTTACAAAATTCATGTAGCCTACAAGGTAACATTAGATCTTTTGCTCCAACCAGTGGTTACAGTAAATAAGAGAAATAAGTTAATGCTGATGATACATGGGGCAACTTTTTGAACTATGTTGCCGTCAACGGGTAACCAGGTGATACACAGGGCCCACGACCGATCTAAATTATCCAGATAGAAATTTGTTACCTATTCTCAATGGAAAAATTACCCAAGCAACATTGCTCAAAAAAGTTGCCCAGCAAAATTGCTCAAAAAGTTGCCCTTTGTATCATCAGCCTAACATTTGAAGTTACGGTATGTTTAAGTAATGTGGGGTAATGTGAAGTAATCAGTTTGATTTATTCATGCTTTTTTATGCCAGGTTGGGGTAATTCACTGATTTTCTGTCATGGTCTATGGACCACCTGATTTAGCCTTGACCACCCCCTGGCCACACCATCAGCTCCACCACTGGTGTTGCTATGTCCTGGATAGATTTTCCGCTTGGTTTTTACCATGCTATGAGATTGATAAAGTGCTTTGGGTGGTTGTAACTCTTCGTAACCTTGCAAATTGCCCCTTGGGGACAAATAAAATGTGATTTGAATTGAATTGCATTGCTAAGGTGTTGCTATGTGGGTGCTAAGGTGTTTGGAATGTTTTAGTGTGTTGCTATATGGTTGTTAGGGCATTGCCCATGGTGAGTTTTCTGGATAGTTTTCACAATGATATTAATGGTTGCTATGCTGTTGCTATGTTCTTGGTGAGGTTTTCTGATTAGTTTTTACTATGCTCTGAGATTGCTAGTGTTTGGGGTGGTTGCTACAGTGTTTGGAATGTTGTGTGTGTTTCTATGTGGTTACTAGGGCATTGCTGTGTCCTTGGTGAGGTTTTCTGATTAGTTTTTTTTGCCATGATATGATGTTGTTAATTTGTATGGTGTGGTTGCTTGGGTGTTGCTATGTGGTCGACAAGGCATTCAGAATGTTATGTAATGTAATGTAGTAATGCTATGTGCTTGGTGAGGTTTTCTGTTTTGGCAGGTTGCTAGGTAGTTGTTTACTGAAAGAATGCCGAATTATTCTAATTGTGTTGTAGTTATAAACTTTCTTTTTACACCACAAGAGCAGCCATTTTTCCTAGCGGTTTGCGTTTGTGCTTCAGCGGGCGTGTTGTAGTAGATGAGATCACTGTGTGCCGCGGGATGCAGTGAGCGTGTGTGACGTGAGCTGCTGCCGGTACACAGTGTTCCCAGAGAGTGGCCTATATACGGCAGCGAGAGCGAGCACATCATGTCTGCCGCTGCCGCAAACGCCTCGTTTCACATGATTCCCAGATTATAATCCCAACCACCCAGCGGGTCCTAATCAGAACCTAAAGAGCCTAAAGAGAAGGGTCCCCCGTTCTCCATGGGACCCTATTACACCTGCGCTGAACTCCGGCCCAGACAGGTGTTATGTAACGTCCGGTTGGCTTGTCTTGAGAGCTGCCGATAGATCCGACTTGTTTTTTTTGGGGTTTGCTGGTTTCGGGGTTGAGTGATATGTTGAGACGGCGGCTTTTAGCCTTTCGTGACGAGATTGTGTGGAATGATAAAACAGCAAGTTGATGTATTCAGTGTTTCATATTAAAAGCAAAGTGCACTTAAGTCTGTTATGCACATTAATTTTCTAGGTCTTCACTGAAATGATGGGTCTATTTTGTTTCTTTTTAAGCAAATTTAGGAGGAACATCTAGTTTGCGTGTGTGTGTGTGTGTGTGTGTGTGTGTGTATGTGTGTGTGTGCATACACATACTGTAGCTCTAGAGACCTTGAATGTTATTTATGTATTTTTTACACAATATTTATATACAATATTTATACAGTTATTTACAATTATTCTATTCTCTATTTATACAATTCTATATATATACTATATGTATATAAACGTTAATAAACGTAATATATATATTGTGTATATGTTTATATAATATTTGTACTATTTACTATTTTTACTATGCACTATTTAAAATAATTTTAAAACTTTATTAACGTTGGTTTATTAATGCTATATCAATATTAAAATAAATGAAATGTAATATTATATTACATTTTATATATTGGGTTTATGTGTTTACTGTAATATATTAAAATGTATAAATATAAACAAGAAATGTATAAATAAAATATGTTATAATTCAAACTATATAATAATAATATATAAATAATAATACATTTGAAATATATTTTAATCAAATAGATATGTTTTTCATGTATGTAGTATATATTTGTATGTAATATAATTATGGTATACTTACTGAAGCTTACTGTCTTAATCCACATTCAGGAACTGAAGTGTATTTTAAAGATTTGTGAATGGCACTCAGGCCGGGGAGAGAGATGGGCGAATGTTTGTTTACTTAAGACCCTCCTGATAAACACGCTCTATTTAGAAACAAACACAGTCGCTGTTTCCACTCTGTCTGCTCTGCTCTGATGTCTGCGTGTGTGAGAGAGAGTGTGTGTGCATGAATAAAACATGCCAAATGTGTGTGTGTGTGTGTGTGTGTGTGTGTGTGTGTGTGTGTGTGCGCGTT
>NW_015558619.1:1914832-1915506 GCF_001515605.1 Sinocyclocheilus anshuiensis | reverse complement strand
TGTTTGTTTACTTAAGACCCTCCTGATAAACACGCTCTATTTAGAAACAAACACAGTCACTGTTTCCACTCTGTCTGCTCTGCTCTGATGTCTGCGTGCGTGAGAGAGAGAGTGTGTGCAATGTGCATGAATAAAACATGGCAAATGTGTGTGTATGTGTGCGTTTGGTGCCTAGAGACATCGTTCTCAGTTCCTCAGTTACTGTCGTCTGTAGAGTTTGTACAGCTGTGTTCAGCCATGTGAAAGGAGGTCAAACGCCTTGAGTACACACACACACACACACCTCACATGTGACCGTGTGTGGGTTTATAAGAACTCATCGGTCGTTAATGCTCTGTGAAATAACATCCCACACGAATCTCAGTGAACTGTGTGAATTTGCAGGGAAATGATGGTTATATAGGTGTATTTGTATGTAATTGTATTAGTTTTTAATAAAACATGAACATGAGCCATGCCCACTGCCAGTTCATATTAATAATTTGCCACTTTAATGGTGTTTGCCGAGTCAAGTGTCACTCATACTCAGAGGTGTGATGCTGCTTTACTAAGTGATCAGATGCACCATTCTCACCTGCTGCACCAGAAAACCCCACAGATTCATCTATCTATCTATCTATCTATCTATCTATCTATCTATCTGTCTGTCTGTCTGTCTGTCTGTCTGTCTGTCT
>NW_015558619.1:1912678-1913592 GCF_001515605.1 Sinocyclocheilus anshuiensis | reverse complement strand
TCGCAGAAGAAACCCAGAAAATGCCTATCGCTGCAGCTGAATAAACAGAAGATTCAACTGCTTTCATTGCTTCAACGTGACTAATAAATAGGGATGGGCGATACCCCTTATTTTGTTTTCGATGCGATACCGATATTTTTCAAGGCAGTATCTTCAATATCGATACCGATTCGATACTTCTGCACTAAACTTTTAAATTATGAAATTTATTACATTATTAAATTACTAAGAGTAAAATGGGTAATGAAAACCACTTAACTTTATGTTTAAAACGCATTTTAACCCGTTTAATCCAAAATCTTTCCCAGACATGAAAATATCCAAATGATGTGTCATTAGTAACCCTTTGAAATAATCAATAATTTTTTTTTTTTGGAAAATTGTGTGAAAAATTGTATTTTATGGTAAGTCACAATTGTAACCGGTGCGATAATGTGTATACTGAATTAACATATTTCTGCAGTCTTAAAAATTGTTATATATCTTAGCCCAGCTATTTTAAACTGTTTGATCACATTCTAGGGTTACTATTATGCATAAAAAACCCTTATACAACATTGATAGGAATACTGAGAATCAAATACAAAAAAATACAACCATCAACGTATTTCAAAATTTTTACTTTTTTGTAACATATATCACATTTTTATATTAGTACTACCAGTATTACAACATTAATATTCTAACTTATTTGTAACATTTGAACTTTTGATTTAGTGCAATATCATGCTTTCAGATGGAGCAGCATTTACTTCACAGAGCCGTAGTTCACTGAGAAGCTATGCAAACAGCTGTCATTATTGCGACTTATATATTAAATAATAATATTATTCTTTTTTTACATAACTTGTCAGTGAACTACGGCTATGTGTAGTAAATTCTGCTCCATCTGAAAGCACGTGATGATGATTTCC
>NW_015558619.1:1901268-1912236 GCF_001515605.1 Sinocyclocheilus anshuiensis | reverse complement strand
TCTATCTATCTATCTATCATCTAACTATCTATCTATCTATCTATCTATCTGTTTGTCTGTCTGTTTCTATCTATCTATCTATCTATCTATCTATCTATCTATCTATCTATCTGTCTGTCTATCTGTATGTCTGTCTGTCTGTCTGTCTGTCTGTCTGTCGTTCTATCTATCGTTCTATCTGTCGTTCTATCATTCTATCTCTCTCACTTTGGTTGAATGTTGTTTCCGTTGAACACTGCATCTAAATTGAATTTGACTGTGGAGAGGGAGAGTAAGCGCAAGTCTTTTTATAGCTGATGGAAGATGATTCTGCGGGTGTGATTTTATATATTCAGATGCGTGATGTATATTTCATTGTCACTATCTCTGGCTTTGTGGGTCAAGCCGACCTGAAAAGTTGATACCATTGCAAACCCAGTGGATGTCTTTGTACATTTTTATCCCGTTTCCCATCTATACCATGAACAACAACAAGCTATAGAACACAGTGGTGGACGAAGTACACAAATCAAGTACTTGAGTAAAAGTACAGATCTAAATGCATAGCATTTTAGTAAAACTGCTAACGTTACAGCAGCGGGGAAGATGAACGTGCATGAGTTATTTTATTTTATCTGTGTTATTTTAATGTTTTTTGACCTAAAACATAGAGACTCTGATGTTGATGTGTCTGCATTCGAGCATTTCAGTGGGCTTAAACAGATCACCCTTTACAGCAGATTTAGTTCACAAACAACTGACAGCTTTGACTGTGATAAATATGATTTTCAGTTCCAATAATTAATCCTAAAATTCTTATTCTAATCCTAAAAAAAACTTACTTTTAACAGCATCAGACGCACGCGCGCTCACAAGATCTCCCGGTTCTTACTTGTGATGTGAATTCAGTTCACTGGAGACTCGCACTAAACGGTTCATTTGAATCAGTGAGTTGTCGACTCGAGAACAGCTACAATCGGATCATTACAATTCATGAATGAATCGTTTGGTGCGATTTGCGAACTGATTTAATGGGTTAATTGAAAATAATCAGTTCGTTCTTGAATCAGACACCGCTTCTGCGTCTCGGAGCACGTGATATATTATAAGGAGTAACGATACGTTTTATGAAATGTAGTGAAGTAAAAAGTACGATCTTATGCTTTGGAATGTAGTGAAGTAAAAGTAAAAGTTACTCAAAATAAAACTATTCCAGTAAAGTACAGATACTTGAAAAATGTACTTACAAAAGTACAGTAACGAAGTAAAACTACTTCGTTACTGTCCACCACTGATAGAACATGCGGCTTATCCTCAATGCTTCCCCCATGGCAGCATTAGTGTGTAATCCCTGTATGTGTGTGTTTGGTGTCAGTGCTGTGGCATACATTAAGCCTAATTAGTTTACACACTGTCTCCATCGCTGCAGCTATAAGTGCTCAGTAATGGATATGCTAACATGCTCTCTAATACCTACTACAAGCACAAAGCTTCATTCACCTCGTCCATGGGTCACCTGCTCATTTGCTATTGGTTAAAACGCTGTATGCAGATTAAACTCGGTTCGGTAACAGCTTGCAGCGTTTGCCCGTGTTTTGATTACGTTGATCTTTCTGTCGTATCGTTGAACATATTGGGAACACACACGTGTGTGTGTGTGTGTGTGTGTGTGTGTGTGTGTGTGTGTGTGTGTGTGTGTGTGTTTGTCCTAAGCCTGTGTATTTAATATTATAATGTTCATAAGTGTTTCCTAACCCAGATTGATTTCCTGCCCTTTATTCTCTAAATATAGAGCAACATTTCATATGAACTGTGAAAAATGGCCTTTATAATATCTATATAGTGGTCTGCATTACTTTCTGAAGACCTTCTGACCAGCAAAGATCAGAATGGACCATTTCAGAAATTGTCTTTTTGGAAACAATCCATGATGCATGTTAGTCAGAAAATAACGTATGTCATTGTGAGCTCACCAATGGATCCTCTGCAGTGAATGAGTGCCATCAGCTTTATTATGGATTATGGACTCATATTTTAGCCAGAAGCAATTGTTTAAAGTTAAAAACATCTTGATGGATTTGTTTCAGCTTTTGTCTTCTCAAGATGTTAGCTGATGGACTGGAGTGGTGTGGATTATTCTGATGTTTTTATCAGCTGTTTGGATTCTCATTCTGACGGCACCCATTCACTGCAGAGGATCCATTGCTGAGACAGTGATGCAATGCTACGTTTCTCCATATTTGATGAAGAAACAAACTCACTGAGCTCTAGGATGGCCTGAGGGTGAGCACATTTTCAGGTAATTATCCTTTACTATTTTTGGGTGAACTATTCCTTTAATATGCATGGATTATCAGTTAATGTTCACCAAGTAGTTTCAGATTTGGCTCCATTTTGATATATATATATATATATATATATATATATACTTTTAGGATTTTAAGTACACTAGCACTTGAAGTACACATTCAATTAAGTGCATTTATTTTTCACAACTGTGGAAGCAAATGCTTTTAGTGAATAACAACTTAATTTTATGTCTGTTTCTCATGCAAAGCTATTATATGACTTCAGAATAGTTAAATACACATTGGATGAGTTGTATGGTTTGTAAAGGCATATGGATGAGTAAATGATAACAGAATTTTTTTCTTTTTTTTGGGGGGGGTGAACTATTTACAACCATGAAATTATTTCATGTATTAATTAATTAAATGTGTGTACATATGTCATCTTTGTATATATATATAAAAAAAACCTTTAAACCTTTTCAGGGTGACTTTAAAAGCATTTGTGAGTGTGTGGTTCATGAAATGCATTTTACAGCTTTAATTTATTCTTAGTCTGAGTAAGAACTCCCAAAATCCCACAGTAAATGTCTCATGGGCATCTGTACCAGAACATTGCACTAGAACATTTATGGGTTTATGCACAATTATTCATTCTTGTATGTATGTGTGCACGTGATGTATGCATGTACAAGGAAATCACATGAGGAAACCGTCATTCTGGAACATGAATTTTTTTAACCTTCCTGCAGTGTGTGTTCTTGAGTAAGCGTGTGAACTGTTGCACAAATGCATGTGTGTATTTAGGCTAAGGCACATCAAGTGAGTGCTAAGCCATCAAATCCGATATCCTGAGGAGGCAGCACCTTTGTGTTTGTGAATATGGATTATTGCTAGAGTTGGTTAAACATGTCAGTGTCACGTTTGAAAACAGCGACGTCCTCTCGCCATGCAAATCTAGGTTTATCGGCCCTGCAGCGCAGACAGATTACCGAAAGCTGCGCTGCCAGGAACTGATCTCACCTCTGGGCCTCTTCAGACCGCCACTTTTATTAGAATCCAGTTTGCCTAAGCAGCAGCTTGGGATCTGATCGCACGAAATATGTGCACTAAATAGTTGAATATACTTACTAAACATAATTAATAATGAATTAATTATGCTTACTGAAAATAATTACTGAAGCTGTCTGTGCTGGAAGCATCTGTTGTGGCACATTGCATTGCAAATCACCATTTTCTATTTTTCACACACTGCAGGGCTTCTCCAGCCACATCCCACCCATCTGAAATAAAAAAGTATATATCATTTATCATCAGTTTTATATTTATATCACTTCTGAACATTGACAGATTTACAGAACGCTCCCACTTGAAGTCAGACTCAAGCCATTGCAGCATATTATTGATAATATCTGATAAGACAGGCTTATGATTGACCTGTATTGCATGATGTAGCAATTTATACATGTGCAGTATTTATTTATTCATTAATAAGTAGGTTTCTAAAGTAAAGATATGATTATAAGTTGATAATTTTATATGTCATATATATTCAAAACAATACACCCTTATATTCATGCTTTATATTTTAAGTAGGGTTTTGCATTATTGGTCTGACATTCATTCATTCAAAGTATTTGTCTTGTATCGTTTGGCAGATAATGTCATTATTTATTCAATTTGAAAACAGTATTTATTTGTTTGTTCGTTCATTCATTCATTCATCCATTTATTAAGTATTGGTCTAGTATCAGTTAGTTAGCAGATCATTTCTTATTATTTATTCCATTTGAAAACAGTAAAAAACATTTGTTTGTTTATTTATTTATGTTTTCTAGTATTTGTCTGATATTTATTTTATTTAATAAGTATTTAGTATTGGTCTGGATGGATAGATAGATTTTTTTTCTATATACTGTATATTTAAATTATTTATTTCTTTTTGTATGTATTTTTTTATTTTATTTCATTATTAGAATTTTCCAATATTGGTCTATTGATATTTATTTATTTAAGACGCATTTAGTGTTGTGATTAGCAGATAGTTGTTATTTATTTATTTTAAAACAGTAAATCGTTCATTCATTCATTCTTAAATATTTAATATTTGTCTGGTTGGTAGCAAATTATTTTGCATTATATATTCAATTTTGAAACAGTTTATTTGTTTAGTTAGTTATTTAGTCATTTATTTTAAAGTATCCATATATTCGCTGTACTTACAATACTATAATGCATTCATTCATTCTTTGCATTTAAACATAAATGTAAAAAAAAAAGCACAATATGTAACATAACTAGATTTTTATATATTTTCTGAACAAAATGTGAGTGGTGCTTTCTGTGCGAAACACACTACCACAATATTTCCAGTCCATTGCCGTGTGGTCACTAAGGTGCTCTGAGCGTTTCTGCGGTTTCTCTAGCTGTTGGGAAACTCAGTCAAATATTCATCTGCAGTGTGTGACATTCTCACCTGCCCCCGTGTCTCTTCCCCTCTCTCTCTAAATGTCTCTCTCATGGTTGGATTAGGCCATCGGAAGGGATTCTGGGATTCTCTGCTGATTGTGTCCTGACCAAAGCACATCAGTGGCTACTCACCTTTAGCTGGAGCAGAACACAATGTTCTGAGTGCACTCACCTCACTTTCCCTTTCTGCTCGACTGTGAGCGGAAGGCATTCACCCGATGAGACATTTAACTTCAAGAAATGTTCTGCGTTAAGAACGTAAACTGTATTTATTAACATCCTTTAACTCATGTCATCAAAGCATATTCAAGGCAACTGTCCATAAAGCACAGTTTACATGGAGAAATGCCCTCGGGATTTACTGATGGATGGAGTTTATGAATGTTTCATATCACAGGTTCTATCCATAGATGTTAAATTGTGATTGTGGATAATCCGGAATCCTCCTATTGGATGAGAATTATCAGTGCATTTGATGTTCATCCTTAATGTCGTTCTAAACCTGTATGACTTTCAATCTTCCGTGAAACACAAAGGGAGATGTTTAGCAGCATGTGCACACTGCTTTTGTCCATACAGTGAAATAAAAGGCACAAAATAAATACAATTCCAGTAAATAATGCACCTATACATACATTTCACTGTAGTTTCCAGCTGAAATGAACACAAGAGGCAATCCATCACCAATAACGTTTATTCCTTTTCACACAAATTATGATTACAGGACAGATTTAATTTCACGCAGTTCCTTGCACAATTATGTTATGAGCCCACAACACTTTTACCATAGTGCATGAACTTCACAGTTATACAAAAATAAATTTTGATATGCATCACATAACTAGTGTATGTTTTTTTGACATAGTAAACTTGCTCGGTAGCACACCTGGTACGGCATTGCACATTGATATATTGTAATAGTTTTTATATTATTTTGAATTTGATTTTATTTTTAGATTTAGAGTTTTTATTTTAGTTAAAATTTTAGTAATTTTGTTGTGTGGTTTTGTCATTTATTGTTATTTTTTTAAATGTCTATATATATATTTTTTTTTAATATATATTTGATTTTAGTTTTTGATGTTTTAGTACTTAAAGGTAAACTGAACAAAAATAAGAAATGTGCCCTGGCAACTAGTTTATTTATTTATTTTGCAATATATGTTGTTTTATTTCAGTTAACCTTTACTTTAATGAAAATTATGTTTTTTTTAATGGTTGGTTTTGTATGGTTTTTTTAATAGTTTTAATTTGAGGTAACAATATAAGTGTTACGGGGCGAACGAGACGTGAGATGTGCGGATCCATCTGCAAAGTTTTTATTTAAAGGCGTGGTCATAAAAACAGGCAAGTTTCTGACAATGGCAAACAGGTATATTGAGGGCAAGACAAAAGAGTAATCCAAAACGGGCGTGAGTCAGTCGACAGCGAACGTTATCCAGAGGGCTTGACAAGAGGGGAAATCCAATAACACGAGCAGTAGTCCAGGCGAGGTGCAAACACAGTCCGAAACAGAAAGGCAAAGGGTTAATCCAAGATAAACAGGCAAGAATCAGGTAACACGGGAGATCAGGCAAGACAAGACTATGACTAGACTTTGACTAGAAACTAGGGCAGGAAACTGGCTCCATAAAGTGCTACCACTAGGAGAGCGATATACACAAACAATACTCTGCGTTGAATGGTGGTGTGAGACTGATTTTATAGTGTGTGTTATTGGTAGCAGCTGTGTGTGATTGGTTTCAGGTGAGCTTGTGATTAGTGCAATGGAGTATGGGAAATGTAGTCCAGGGTGATGTGTAACAGTCTGTGTGGTGTGAGAGTCAATATCATGGGAGGGCGACCTCTGGTGGCAAGTGGATGGAAGTTCATGGACCGGATTCGTGACAATAAGTTTATTTCAAAGTATAAGTAGTATATTTTCAACTGCATTTTCAAATCCATTCACCTGACATTTCATTTCTGAACAATTAACCAACTAATTAAACATCTGCATTCATCTATTTTTTTGATAAAACTAAACATACTTTTAGCACCACTCACTGAATATTTCACTTTGATAGTGTCACGAATTAAGCAAGAAGCAACATAATATCATTTTGCATAAATCTCACCACAGACACATATATTTGGATAATACTGTAGCTATTCCCATAAATTTTAGCCCAGAATATTCATTTAAGCTAACACACTTTAACATACTGCAGTTAATTCACCTCTGTTGCATTGAAAGTGCATAAAAACACAGAAAACCTCCAAAAACGCTGCCTAAAGTGTGATGTTTATTTTAACACACATCCGTCTCCTCATGCTGAAATCATTCAGTCATGCAGGAATTTAACACTGTGATCTTCCAGTCTGAATATTCCATAATTCCGGCAAATTTCACGATTATCCGTCCCTGTAGACGCCTCATGTCCGGAAGCGTGTCTAATTTAAACGTTGTAGTACCTCTTTCTCTCTCTCACGCTGTGAATAAGGGTGATGCAGAGTTTACAGTTGCATTTGCTGAACTCTCACTGAACTCTGGTTGACCCCGCTCAGACTGACCTGGATGTGTACGTGTTTGTGTGTGTAAGCGCTCAAATGGTGGGTGGTTTACATGACAAATACACACACACACACACACACACTTTGGTGTATGCCAATTTTTGTTACTAGCAAACATGCTTGTGTGTTTGGTGCATTGGATTCAAATGTCAATATCTGATTTCAGTGTTTATGTTTGCGCTGTACAGTAGTTACATGTATATGGGTGGCGGATTGGCTGTGTATAATTTGATTGCATAGCTGTCCTGTCATGTGACAGGATGACTGTCATGTAGTCTTAGCCTCAGACGTCACGCCCACGGACCGCTGGCTTGAATGTCTGATGCATATGGAACACAAAATTGGAAACACTTCAGGAGTTTCAAAGTCGTCATCGGATTGGTTGAATTCTACAGGATTTCCGGGAGACGTGTGTGTCGCATTCTTTAACGTTCCGCCTGGAAACAAAGATGCCGTGATGCCAAACCCCCTCACGAAAGAAGAAAGCCGTCGTGTTTACAACTGTGACGATGAGCGCTTATCAGGATCAACTAAACACTGGATTTTCAAAAGTATGTCAAATATTTAAAGTTCGCGGCATAGAATCTTTAAAATATGTCCGAGAGTTTTAGACACCGGTCTGTTATTGTGGCGACATTTCCATGCCCCGAAACGTGACGCTGAACGAAACGAACTGTGATTGGTTGTTTGACATGTCGGTCAAACGGCCTCATGGGCGGGCCTTGGCCAATGAAAGCGGCCATGGAGTCCAGACCTTCAGCCATCAGTCTGACGGTCTGGCTAAGCGAGATTGTCATGTGACATTTGACCCCAAGGTGCTGAGGCATAATAGATGCTTCATAGCTGCTTTATGTATGTGTGAATGCATCTATGAGGATCATTAGAATATATAGGACGTTTGTAATCACATGTACACACTACCGCTCAAAAGTTTGGGGTCAGTAAGGTTTTTAAAGAAATTGACAGTTTTATTCATCAAGGACGCATTAAACTGATGAAAAGTGACAGTAAAAACACAATGTTTTTATGTTGTTCTTTTGAACTTTCTGTTCATCAAAGAATCCTGAAAAATAAAATGTATCACAGTTTCCACAAAAATATTCAGCAGCACAACTGTTTTCAACATTGCTAATAATCAGAAATGTTTCTTGAGCAGCAAATCAGCATATTAGAATGATTTCTGAAGGATCACGTGACACTGAAGACTGGAGTAATGATGCTGAAAATTCAGCTTTGATCACAGGAATAAATTAACATTTTACAATATTTTCACATAGAAAACTTATTTTAAATTGTAATAATATTTCACAAATTTTTACTGTAATTTGATTGAATAAATGCAGCCTAATAAATTTTGTGTAAATTGTTATATATATTTTTCAGGATTCTTTGAATAAAACGTTCAAAAGAACAGCATTTATTTCAAATAGAAATATTTTGTAACACATTATAAATGTCTTTGCTTTTACGTTTTAACAATTGAATGCATCCTTGCTGAATAAAGGTACATTTTAGTTTATAATGAACCATAAATCATCTCAGGAAGCATATGTATAAAATCCTGTTGGTAAAGAAGCGCCACAGAAACACCACAGATGCTTTATTTTTATTAGTGAAGGTTTTGATATGCGTTTGACCGAGTGTTGTCCTCTCAAGACATCTTGTGTAATATTAATATGCTGTACTCTTAAAAACATAATTCCTGACGGAGTCAAAGTGGTTTAATAAATGAATATTTGATCAGGAGAAGTATCCTGTCCTGTGTGAACGCTGGGTGAACTTGTGTTGGGTGGGAAGGGGGGGGGGCCGGTTGGACTCGAGACAGATTGTCTTGTTTAAGCTCTTTTAAGATTTGGTTACTTGTTTGGGAACAAGTTGAGAGGTCTTTTGTGTGTGGAGTAAACAATATACGATCCTTCAACCTTTAGGTGTTGGGAACAACGAGCATGTGGAGTGCTGTGTCACCCCGGGGGCTTCTGGGATTGACAAACGTTTCATGGTGCCGCATCTGTGGTTTTGAACCAGAGGACCTCGGATTGAAAAAGTTTAAATGGGCATTCGGATAGAGTGGCCACTTTAAAGTTGTGAGTTAAAGGGATAGTTCACCCAAAAATGAAAACATGATGTTAATTTACTCACCCTCAGACCATCCCAGATGTAAATGACTTTTTTCTTCAGTAGAACAGTAAAGAATATTTTTAGCTGAAACCGTGGTCCTTGGTGATTCATAAAATGCAAGTCAGCGGCTGCTGCTTTTTGAAAATTAATTAATTAATACCTGTGTCTCTTGATGATATATTGAGGTCTTATGAAGCGAAATGATCAGTCTGTGCAAGAAACTGAACATTATTCACAGCGTTATTACCTGTAATCCAGAGCCTCAGGGAAACAGGGAAATCCAGTTTGTTTCAATGAACTGGTTCAGTTCACCAGCTTGTTGACATACAGTAATCATGCAATGACATCACATATATGCAATTATATTATTAAAGCACCCAATAATGATGTGAAACGTGGATGTTTTACGTGTCTAGAGCATATAAAGTGAAAAAACTCATCTTGATCAGCTCACCTTTTTACATAAACAATGATAAAACATAAAAATGTTAATTTGGCCTTTTCATTCAAGTGCTGGGTTCACACATGCATATATTAGCGGCTCATCGGTCTTCGGTTCGAGTCGAACTGTTTCATCGGTGTTCATTAGTTCAGTGACCATTGGAGGAACTGGAGCGCTGAATTAGTTCATTCATCACAGGATCAGATACGCCGCTATTTTGACGATATGTTGAGGTCTTATGAAGAGAAATGATTGGTCTGTGCAAGAAACTGAACATTATTTACAGCATTATTACCCGTAATCCAGAGCCTCATGCAACGGGGACATCTGATTCTTTTCCACAAACTGATTCTTTCAGACAGTTCGTTTCAGTGAACTGGTTCAGCTCACTAGTTCGTTTACATAATCACACAATGATGTCACATATATGCAATTATATTATTAAAGCACCCAATAATGATGTGAAACGTGGATGTTTTACGTGTCTAGAGCATATAAAGTGAAAAAACTCATCTTGATCAGCTCACCTTTTTACATAAACAATGATAAAACATAAAAATGTTAATTTGGCCTTTTCATTCAAGTGCTGGGTTCACACATGCATATATTAGCGGCTCATCGGTCTTCGGTTCGAGTCGAACTGTTTCATCGGTGTTCATTAGTTCAGTGACCATTGGAGGAACTGGAGCGCTGAATTAGTTCATTCATCACAGGATCAGATACGCCGCTATTTTGCTCATTTCGAATCTGAGTTAGTTACTGTCAGACATCTGCAAGTGAGTTTTGATTGAGTAATTGTAAATCTGTGCTGCTCGAGCCGCGAACTGTTTCAGACCATTCAGTCCGATTTGGTGAACTGGTTCAACTAAAAAGAACCAGTTAAAAAAAATGATTTGTTTGTGAACCGGACATCACTCTGGACCGTTTGTATGAGGCTCTATGAGGCTTACAAGTAATAATGTTGTGAACAATATTCAGTTTCTTGCATAGACTGATCGTTTTGCTTTAAAGGGGTCATATGACGTTGCTAAAAAAACATTATTTTGTGTATTTGGTGTAATGAAATGTGTTTATGCGGTTTAAGGTTAAAAAAACACATTATTTTCCACATACTGTACATTA
>NW_015558619.1:1862787-1901183 GCF_001515605.1 Sinocyclocheilus anshuiensis | reverse complement strand
CCATATTGTGATGCCTGCAGCAACCACATGTAACGACCGCAGGCTGGACTCCACTTCATCCACGGTAAAAGCCGATCCGGCGATCCACAGCGCGAAGTTGATGTATTTTGTATGATGTAGCAACCAGCACAGATCAGCTCCAGGCATGACGAAGCAGATATCGTCTTCTTTTGGAAGACCAAACAAAGTAGTTTTGCTTTCACAACGAGACACACAGCGTCTCCACGACATAGCGGCGGCGGCAGCAACAATACTACAGCGAGAATAGAAGTTACGCCTTCTTTCTTTGCGTGAACATTTGGGCGGCGTTATGCAAATCTTCCCACATAGTGATGTAGACGTGTGGGGGCGTGTTAGAACGAGCCGTTTTAGGTAGGCGTGGTTGACTCTTAACTTTTATAAAGAATATCTCTTTGGATTTGAGACTTTAGTCTTTGCAACTTTACAGATCTTCTTTATGCACCAAGAGCTTGTAACACTCCAAAGAGAAAGGAAAAATTGAAATCGCATCATATGACCCCTTTAAGACCTCAATATATCATCAGGAGCCACAGGTATTAATTTTGTCTTGCCTATCCATCTTTTTCCTATGCCCCATGATGCTTTGCACAAATTATGGGAGTAACTCCCTTTTTACACTGTAAACAATCAGCAAAAGGTTCGCTCTATGAATGCAATAGTAAGCATTTTCAAAAACTGGGTACAATGAGGTGACATTATTTTCTCACCCTTCAACCATCGATCATTAAAAGGAAATTGAAAAGTGTAAAAGCATTAACAAATTACTTTCAACAAACAGTACCATGAATAACTCTTAAAGATCCTCCTTCTATCCACAGCAATATTACGGATTTGTTAAATATCATTATAGCAATATATGTCTATATTTTGTAACAATTACATTTTATGGCATCCGTGTTAAAACAAACCTGGAAAGAGACATGAGGATTTGTGGAGAAAAATTAAAGTTTCTTAGTGCATTCCAGGGAATTATTCATGGTTTATATCGTAAATTAAATCAGGAGAGCCGACCACAAATGCACAGTATGTCTTTTTTCATTTACATTTTCATTTTCATTCTTTTTTACAGTATAATACAAAGGAAACATGAAAGTAATCAGGAAGAAAATAATGCAGCGGGCTGAAAAGAGCTATTCTATAGATATTGTTGTTACATCACGTCACATTAATATACCAAATGTAGAGTTATTCTACTGACTTCTGAAAATAGAAAATGAATGAAAATGTACCGAAAGGGCAGTTCGCCTTGGCAATTAAATGGGCAGGGGCTCGAGAACCCCCCAAAAAAGCAATTCACTTTTATGAAAGTGAAAAGTGACATTTGAATTAAAACCCTGGCCGAGTGTACAATTGGTATGTGTGGATCACAAACTCACACATACTGCATTTCCAGGCTTTTCTTGTTTCGTTTTACAGAAGTAGCAGGAGGCAAAGACACACAAATGAATCTTGTCACAACATGATAGACATGAATAATGGCTGACAGGTCTTGTAGGGTGCTAATGGAGGCGTGTGTGAGTATATCTGTGTTTACATGCCTGCAGAGGCTGATTTCACTCACTCAGAGCTTATTAATAAAACAAGAGCTGCAAACACGTACGGTAGTGGGATTACATTCATAATTGATAATTAGTGGTGTTTACTAATTCACACATCATTATTAACATTGCTCATACTCGTAGTTAAAGGTTATTTTCCCCAGCAGCGTTTCTGCTCAGACTGAGACAAGAAAAGCCTGGAAATGCAGTATGTGTGTCGTCCTTCAGAGTTTGTGATCCACACATAGCAATTGTACACTTGGCCAGGGTTTTAATTCAAATGTCACTTCTTACTTTCATTAAAAGTGAATTGCTTTTTTGGGGGTTCTCGAGCCCCTGCCCATTTAATTGCCAAGGCATTTGGTATATTAATGTGAATGAATGAATGAATGATGCATTTATACAGCGCTTTTATATGCATTTAATGTGACGTGATGTAACAACAATTTCTGCTCCAAACATGAATGATTCCTCTAATAATGTGTCCTCTTGAGGAAGTGATCAAATGTACAATTCTCACTTGCTGGATTATAAAAATAGCAGGAAATTACCACAGATTGGAATTGATGAAGGGACCGGAGCATCAAAACACCATAGCAACACCCTAGCAACCACTCAAATACAATTACAAATACAAATACATTTTACAAAACACTCAAAACTTTTGGTGTTTGAGTGTTTAAACAAAAAAAAAAATTGTTATGCAGTTACAAAGCCTCACCCTAGAAACCACCCAAAACACCACAGCAACCACATAGCAACGCCCTAGCAACCACTCAAAACACCATAGCAACCGCATAGCAACATATTAGAAAACACTCCAGATTTATGAAATGAATATTTTTAACATGTTGCAATGCATTTGCACAGCAGCACCCTAGAAACCATCCAAAACACCATAGCAACACCCTAGTAACCACCCAAAACACCATAGTAACCGCTTCAAAAAACTACCTTAAATGTCTTTTCAGCTAAACAAAACCTTTGCAAACCAAGTTAAGTTGACAATTATATTTAAATTCCTTCATTTGAATTGAATCAGAATTGAGTAATGCTGTGCAGTTGCATAGCAACACCCTACACTCTAAAAAATGCTGGGTTAAAAACAACCCAACTTGGGTTATTTGGCAACCCAGCGCTGGGCAAATATTGGACAGAACACATGCTGGGTTATTTTGTCCTAGCTGGTTGGGTTAAATGTTTTTACCCAACATGCTGGGTTGTTGTAAACTATTGTTTAAAAATTATTATATTGCTGGCTTAATATGGGCTGTAAATTAAAAATCACACACAGAATTACTAGAGGCAACTGCAATAATCAAAAGATGAACATTTATTATTAAGCAAGAACACCCGTGGACAAAATAGAAGACAAATTTAATTTATTTGTGTGAATACAGTATAGTTTACAATATTACATATAAACTCATTTGACAAGCTTTTTAAAAATAAAAAATGTTACATTTAAACATTTTAACGTTAACTGAAAGATGCCGTGGCTGACTCCTTAACCTGCCCATAAACAAACAGTACTGAGAGTAGAGAACATATTTTAATATCAAATTAAATTAAACTTAGTATTATAACGAATAAAATCGATTTATGTTATGCAAGGCAAAAGGCTTTTCCATCATGCGAAACGACCGCTGCTGACGCAGCTAATTGACATCTTGTCCTTATGTTGCGTAATATAATTTACAGCACAGTAAAGACTTTATAAATGAAATAAAATGTATACAAACCTTTATTTCGCTGAAGAAGTGCACCAAATCGGCGGCACTGAGATGCAAAAAGCCCGCACTCTGATTCAGCAGCTGGGTTATTTCGTCAGAGACAGGCTCAACCCAGCGGTTGGGTAAAAAAATAAAATAAAAAAAACAGCATTAAAAATGACCCAGCAACTTAGTTACACAAAAACTACCCAGCACCTGGGTAAAAATATTCGAAATAACCCAATAAAATGACTCAACAGGCTGAACCCAGCATTTGGGTGAAAAAAAAAAAAATAACCCAACATTTTTTTAGTATAACAACTACCCAAACCACAATAGCAACTACACAGCAACATTTTTTTAAACTTTCAAAACCTAGAATATTTAAATGTATTTTTAAAACATGTTGCTATGCAATTGCATAGCAAAACCCTAGAAACCACCTGAAACACCATGGCAACCACCCATAATGCCTGACAAATGTGCAACACTGTGGCAATCAAATTAATTGAAGGAATGCTTTTTAATTTCCTTAATTTGAATTGAGGTAGCAAACAGCAAATTCAAATTTACATGTAGGAAGTAGAATTAAAATGAATTTAAATGTTATAACTAGCTCAGTCTGAGCCATGGGTGGTGATTCTATAAAAAAAATAAAAAAAATGTAATAAATAAATAAAAATGTAGTTGCAGTGCCGCTGGCGACCACTAGAGGTCCTGACAGCTACAGTTTATGCTTCATTAGAGACTGTGTGATAGTCACTCATGTGTGATAAGGACATGCATTTTAACCAATCAATCAGTTATTCAAGAATGTTTGGGGGATTTAATTGTTTGTTTTCACTGTGATGCAACTTTAAAAGACTTGCTTGTTTACACTTGTAATAAAAAGGGCAGCCTGGGTTAGCAACAACACACACATACAGCAAAACGCGACAGTGACGCAAGGTCCTGGCAGACAAGATGTTTGATTATGTTCTAGATTAGCAGCTGCTGGCAGGAGTCTATGTACACACACACACACTCACGCTCTCACATACACACAATTTGTATTGTCGCATTATTTCAGCTGTACTGTCACTAAATTAATTCCCCTTAATCTGAATTTATCTTTGATAAATCACTTCTGCTCTATCCGTTACTCTACATGTGTGTGTGTGTGTGTGTGTGTGTGTTTAACCCCCAGTCTCTCGCTGTAGGGCTAAAGCTGTTGTTGCCACACATGGTGTTGTGTTGCTGATTAAATATTTATCATCAGCTGCTCAGGTCAAGCGCACACAAACAGGGAGTAACATGCTCAGATTAACACGTGCACTAATGCACCAACACACCAACACACACACACACACACACTCTGACCTGAAACACTTAAAATATGTAATGTTGTCCTTTATTTTGCAATTGCTTTAAATATGCATTATTGTACATACAACAACAACGCTTCTTTAGCAAACACTTCTTTAGCAACACAATTAACAAAGGCAGCAACACCCTAGCAATGACTTAAAACACCATAGCAACATGTTATAACACAATCAAAATCTAAGGTGTTTTTGTTTTAGTTCTAAACATATTGCTGTGTATTTGTACATTAAAAAACCCAAAACACCATAGCAACTGCATAGCAACATCCTAGCAACCAACCAACACACCAAAGCAAACCACATAGCACCACCCTAGAAACCACCCAAAACACCATAGCAACTGCATAGTAACACCCTAGCAAACACCCAAAACACCATGTCAACTGCATAGCAACACCCTAGCAACCACCCAAAACACCATAGCAACTGCATCAACATATTAACAACCGCATAAACATATTGCTTTACAGTGGAACAGCAACACCTTAGCAACCACGCTATACCATAGGAACTGCATAGCAAACACCAAAAGCCTCACTGTGTTATAAATGTGCTTTTAACATATTGCTATGCAGTTGCACAACACCCTAGCAACCACACATCACCATAGCAACTGCATAGCAACACAATCAAAATATAAGGTGTTTTGAATGTTTGATTTTGAACATGTTGCAATGCAGTTGCACAGTAACACCTTAGCAACCACACATCACCATAGCAACTGCATAGCAACATGTTAGAAAACACCGAAAACATCATAAACCCTAGCAACCACTCAAAACATAGTAACATGTTAAAACACACTCAAAATCTAAAGTGTTTGGAATGTTTGTTTTTAAGCATGTTGCTATGCAGTTACACAGCAACACCCTAGCAACCACCCAAAACACACTCAAAATCTAAAGTATTTGGAGTGTTTTTTGTTTTCAAACATGTTATGTAAATGCACAGTAACACCTCAGAAACAAACTTTCTGTCCTGAAACACTTAAAATATATAATATTCCCTTTTAATTTGGAATTTTTTTAACATGCATTATTATGCATGCAAACAACAATGCTTCATTAGCATGCACTGTGATTAATGTAAGAGAGATTAGAAATAAACTAAGACGACAGGCCCTTCATCTGATTGACGTTTAATCCCGTTTGTGTTCCAGTTTGTGCCACGCTTTCCTGCCCTCTGAGCGTGTGCATTAAGCTACAGACAAGCATGCAGCGAGTGCCGCCATTAGGACCTATAGGCAGTTTAGCGCTCTGGAATAGCGGGATTATCAGAGGAACGATTGTCGTATGTCAGCAGGGTTAAAATATGTCTTCTCTGAGTGAACAATGAACGAAAACTGCAGTCACACAGCTATTATTACCTTAATATTTATGCATAGTCCGATAATGCTCATAAGCGCCTTCAGCTATGTAGCTAAAACATATCTGAATAAATAGTAATTGGCTTCTGTGCTCTCAAAATATTATATGATAGTATAATAGCAACATAACATTTAAAACTTAAGGTGTTTTGAATGTTTTTTTTTTTTACAGTTGCACAACAACACCATAGCTACGACTTGAAACACCATAGCAACCACATAGCAACATGTTAGAACACATTCAAAATGTAAGGTGTTTTCAGTGTTTTTTTTTTTACATGTTACTTAACAGTTGCACAACAACACCATAGCAACCACCTGAGACACCATAGCAACTACATAGCAACATGTTAGAACACATTCAAAATGTAAGATGTTTTCAATGTTGCTTAACAGTTGCACAACAACACCCTAGCAACCACCCAAAACACCACAGCAACCACATAGCAACATGTTAGAACACATTCAAAATGTACGGTGTTTTCAGTGTTTTTTTTACATGTTGCTTAACAGTTGCACAACAACACCCTAGCAACCACCCAAAACACCACAGCAACCACATAGCAACATGTTAGAACACATTCAAAATGTACGGTGTTTTCAGTGTTTTTTTTACATGTTGCTTAACAGTTGCACAACAACACCCTAGCAACCACCCAAAACACCACAGCAACCACATAGCAACATGTTAGAACACATTCAAAATGTACGGTGTTTTCAGTGTTTTTTTTACATGTTGCTTAACAGTTGCACAACAACACCCTAGCAACCACCCAAAACCACATAGCCAAGTAAGAACACATTAAAAACCTGTTTTGAATGTTTGTTGGTTTGTTTGTTTTTAACAAAACCTCAGATGTTTTAAACGGTTTTTTTTACATGTTGCTATGCAGTTGTACAGCAAAAACCTAACAACTGTATTACTTGATAAAACCCTCAAAACCTCAGGTGTTTTGAATTCTTTTTTTAAACATTACTATGCAGTTGCACAGTAACACCCTAACAACCACCCAAAACACCATAACAACCCCAGAGCATCCTAAGGTGTTTTGAATGGTGTTTTTGTTTAGCATGTTGTTATGCAGTTTCACAGCAACACCTTAGCAACATATTGATAGTTTCAGTTGTACGAGTGTTTTGAGCTCAGAATGTGATGTTTTCATTGAAAGCTGTTGCAGGTTTAGAGCTGTTCCTGTACTTGTTCTGGTGGAATCTAATGTGCCCTTCCCTCCAGCTGTAGGACTCTCATCACTCTGTGAAAGTGAAAAAAAAGTAAAAGTGACGTGACATGTGGCCAAGTATGGTGACCCATACTCGGAATTAGTGCTCTGCATTTATCCCATCCTAAGTGCACACACACAGCAGTGAACACCCACACACCATGAACACACACCCGGAGCAGTGTATGTGTATTTGTATGTGTGTGTGTGTGTGTGTGTGTGTGTGTGTGTGTGTGTGTGTGTACTCTATGTAGTTGCCATTTCAGCAATGTCTGATAGCAATAAAAAAACATTATACGAAAACTCAAGAGCAACTGTTCATCAGGACCAGTCTGTGTATATTACAGTCTCCTAGCAACCACCTGAAACACTGTAACAACTGCTAAGCAACATTAGAACACGTTCAAAATTAAAGGTGTTTGGAATGTTTCTACGCAGTTGCACAGTAACACCCTAGAAACCACACAAAGCAACATATAGGAAAACATTCAAAAGTGTTTTAAATGTTTTTAACATGTTGCTATGCAGTTACACAGCAACACCTTAGCAACCGCATAGCAACATGTTAGAACACACTTAAATTCTAAGCTGTTTTGAATAGTTGTTTTTTAAAATTTTGCTAATGCATTTGCACAGCGACACCATAGCAACTGCATAGCAACATGTTAGAACAAACTCAAAGCCTAAGGTGTTTTGAATGTGTTTTTTAAAAGATGTTGCACAGTAACACCCTAGCAACCACCCAAAACACCATAGTAACCACATAGCACCATGTTAGAATTCTGATTGTTTCGAATCAGTTGTCGTTTAATCCTAATGAATTAATGAATGAATGAGGCATTTATATAGAGCGTTATTGTGTATTGCTGTACACCCAAAGCGCTTTACAATCATATGAGGGGGTCTCTCCTCAACCACCACCAGTGTACAGCATCCATCTGGATGATGCGACGGCAGCCACAGTACAACGGTGCCAGTGCGCTCACCACACACCAGAGAGTGATAAAGCCAATTCAGTTCAGTTCTAATGAGGTGAGCCGCTGACCCTTGACCTCTCTGCCCCATACAGACACTAGCTCCTTTTTGCGGAATCAGGGTTAGGGTTTTGCATAATGCATTTAAGGCAGTCGACCAGAGTTTGGCAGAACCTCATTGCCTGTTGCTTTGCCTGACAATTGGCTGGCAAGATTATGTTGGATAGATGATTGGGTCACCTACGAGGATTGAAGGTTCAGCAATACCTGACACCTGCAGTTTTAAAAACAGTTTTACATAACCATTCAAGAGATTTTTTTATATATATATTTTTTTAAATATGCCTCTTCTGTTCACCAATCCTTCATTTATTTGATTAAAAATACAATAAAATCAGTAATATTGTGAAATATTATTACAATTTAGAATAACTGTTTTCTATGTAAATATATTTTAAAATGTAAATTATTTCTGTGACCAAAGCTGAATTTTCATGTGATTCTTCAGAGATCATTGTTATATGCTAATTTGCTGCTCAAGAAACATTTCTGATTATTATTATTACATGGTGAAAGAAACCGCTTCATATTTTTGTGGAAGCCGAAATATATTGTTTTTCAGAATTCGTTGATGATAAAAAAAGTTAAAAAGAACAGCATTTTTTTTAAACCGAAATCTTTTGTAACATTATAAATGTCTTTACTGTCACTTTTGATCAATTTAATGCGTCCATGATGAATAAAAGTATTTTACGAGTTCACCTGCCCATCCAGTCCTGATGGTTAATGGTAAACAAACTTGGCTTGCTGTCCGTAAAGGAGGCTAGAACCCGAGGCTTGGCTTGAGCGCCGAGTTCAACCCCCCACTGTGGTTCTACCTAGAGGGAGAAAAACCGAAATAGAGGAGGAGATGGGGAGGTGGAGGGATGCCGGAAGTATTGACGCTGGGACGGTGCAATGAGAGCTGCTTATATAGGCTCGTAATGATGATTGACAGGACTGAATGTTTAGGCTCTTCCCGAACTTACGTTTGGAACTTCATTAATTTCTTACAAAAAAAAACAAAAAAACTTATCAACCCCAAAACTTGCATTTATTTGAAATTTAAATCTTTTTGGAGCATTAGAAATGTCTTTCCTATCCCTTTCGATTTATTTAACGCATCCTTGTTGAATAATAATAATAATATCTTTAAAAAAAACAAACAATACTTGACCCGTGAATATGTCATATTGTAGCCAATATTTTACCAGTGACTGATTCTTTTCTGGAGGCTCTTAAAGTTTTAAATGGGTTTCTATTTCTCTCTTCCTGCTGATTTCACAGCCCAGGACCGTGTTTTGTGTTTTTATGATATGTTGTAATTTTCCTGCAGCTCCAGAGTGATTATTCCCTTTATATTTGGATACAACATAGACATTCTATTGATAGGTGACTCCTGATATCCCTTTAACGGTGTAAACGTTGTACACAGGGACTCCAAGGCTTCCGGTGTTGACATGAGCCGGCTTTTGTTTCTCCAACATGGTTTTGCGACATGCCAGCTTCATCATTCCCCCCTCCGTACGCAGACTCCCTTGTGTTGGCATTGTATTGCCAACAAAGCTCAGGCATGATAAATTGTTAAAGCTCGAGATTCCCTCTTGCCACAGGGCAGCTCTGTCAGAGGACGAGCTGTCAAACATGGTTGTGGGAAGGCGGCCGTGAGAAGCGAAGGCTGTCTGGTGCTGCTACTGTCTGAAGGGAATCACACATGCTGGTCAAACGAGGGCACATAAACACACGCACACACACAGAGCAGCATTAAGTGGACGGTGAGCCTTCGTCCTTTGCTGAAATGTCATAGTATGCATGTATTTTAATGCATTTTATTTTGTTGAGCAGATGTGCATTAACATGTCGACTAGGACAGATGGGAAACGTGTCGTATCTCTGGTCATCTGTCCGTGTAACCTATACCCAGTCAACTGTGAATACACATGAGTTCTGTTCAACATGACTAAACAGAGCTTATAGCAGGACATAAACACTTACAGTGAGTTCAGAAGGTGAATGAATCAGATGTATTACAGATCAGGCTGGAATATTATTGTGATGTTATTGTAATATTATTGTAAGACATTTATAATGTTACAAAAGTGTTACACAGGAAAAAAAAAAAGATTAATTGAATTTACTACAATTTTTTAAGGTAAGTGGTTGCAATCAATTTCTTTTAGCTACATTTAAATAGACACATTTAGTTGATTGACTTTAGTTGAAATGTAGCTAAAATAAATTGATTGCAACCACCTTAAACCTTAACAATTTTTAGTCAATTCAATTAATCCTTTTTTCAGTGTACAAATATTTCTCTTTCAAATAAATGATGTTCTTTTGAACTTTCTATTAATCTGTGAATGCTGAAAAATAAAATGTAGCACTGTTTCCACAAAAATATTGGGCAGCACAACTGTTTTCAACATTGATAATAATCAGAAAGTTTTTTTTTTTTTTTTGAGCAGCAAATCAGCATATTAGTATGATTTCTGAATATCATGTGACACTGAAGACTGGAGAAAATTCAGCTTTGATCACAGGAATAAATTACAGTTGAACAGATATTCACATAGAAAACAGCTTTTTTAAACTGTAGTAATATTTCGCATTATTACTCTTTTTTTTTTTTTTTTACTGTATTGTTGATAAATTAAATGCAGTCTTGGTGAGCAGAAGAGACGAATTTTAAAAACATCAAAAAATCTTACTGACCCAGTGTATATGTGAATTCATTTATATGTATATAAATTAAAATCTAAATAAACTGAGTATTTTTATTGATTATGTTAGTTAACCTTATTGTAAAGTGTTACTGTATTTTTATTTGGAGATGAAATAAGATGAAATGTGATGTGAGAAGAAAGAAAAATCAATAAAATTTCACTTAAATATTTGCATGGATATAATTGCTATATCAAACTGTAATTTTGTCAAATAAAGTGCAAACATTAATTAATCTTGTATTTAGACACATAAAAGCAAGACAAAGGAGTCACCCATTACAATCCAAAATGTTTAAAATGTAATTTTCATCATATAATGCCTTGAAACATCATTTGGTTCAGAAACAAATGTCATAAATGACAGAATTCTCCTGTAATTACTGCATATACATTGTTAGTAGACAAATAAAACAAACTAATAAGAGTGTGAAAAAACAAGTTTATTTTCTTAGTTGCAGAAGCACTCAAACACAGAGTTGATTGTGAATGGATGAGATGCAGCAGACGTTCATGCGGATCAGTCTGTAATATTATTGTTTATGATCATCCATCAGCAATATTGAGGAAAGAGTCGTATGCTTCCCTGCTGTGATAATCTGCAGCGTGGTAATACAGAGAACGGTTTATTACAAGTCAACTGACTGATCCACAAATATCTATTCTACAAAAGATTTAATCTGATTTATTGATGCAGCTGAATATGATATGATGAGTATTTGCATTTCAGACAAAGCTTTTCAGAAATAGATGTGTTCCTGCCTCACTCAGGAGTAAATCTGTGTTTATGCTGTTTGGTTTCAAACTCAAGGATTAAAACACATTTGGCGTCACCCAGAGTGAAAAGCAAGGCACATTTATCTGAGCGTCAGACGAACGCCGCCGGCGTTACATCACTGTCCCACACTGCCAATAAATCCAGTTTAACCTGCAGAAAGTTTTTGTTGCAGCAGTATTAAGGTGAAAAATTCAGGTGAAATACTTAGCTCTACAGGTTTAACCCTATAAAGCCTACTGTATCAATTTGATATGCAAATTTCTCAAGCCTAAAAACTACAGAAAAACCTGTCACACACAATCTACTATGTGTCTTCTGTCGTCTTATTGATAGTATATAGTTTTTTATCCAGTAAAAGCTCTTTTAGTGTAATTGTACAAATGTTCAGCTTCAGCTGGAGCTTCTCGTGTCAAATCTTGACTGATTTTGATCAAGTAAGCTTCAGAATAACTGCAGTAATATCTCCAGATGAACACTTACTGGACTGAAGCAGCTCAGCTTTACTTGATTCTCCATCAGTCATGTTTTAGAGTCTCAATTCTGATCCTCAGGATCTTTTGAGGAGCGTTTGTTTCTTTATCTCTAAATAATCATTGGATTGCATTGCATTATATGTTCAGATCATTTAAATCTCATCTTACTAAGACATATTATTGGAGATATAGAGTGGCCACTGATATTTAGAACATTTTATGTAAGTAGTTTTTATAATGTTATCAGGAGCTCATTTATTTACGTGATATTTTTGTCCATGTAAATATCAGCATCTGCACCAAATTGCATAATTTTGCTCCGTTTGGGCCTCTGAATAAAACAGTTTTTTCTATATCGTAATATATGAGTGATAAAAGCCTGATATGTGAAAAGAAACACTTGCAAACTTATATATATATATATATTGTATAAAAGTTTGAAAACTGAAAAAATAGGCTATTATTTGATTTGTCAGGCTTTACAGGATTAAACTGTTGTGTTTGACCTTAAACCCACAAAGAACAAGTGTACAGTATTCTGTATCCCATGAAGACTTGTTGAGTTTTCAAAATAAGGCATAAATCCTGTTACATAATGAGACTAGAAGCATTTGGATGAATGTTTTATAATAGAGTTGTGCAATACTGTAAAAAGCTGCTTTCAGCGAGTCAGATCCAGGTGCATAATTCATCATCCGTGATTTGGTTTGTGGGATGTTATTTACCCTTTGTCACGATCGCCATTTGACCTGCTATAGTTTTCAATAACAGTATTTTGAACCCTGTTATATGTGGATTTGAAATGGATTTGACAGAAAAGTTTAACTGGTGAGTTGATGGTTGTTGCTGTAGCTCTGTGAACTGATAAAGGATGTTTGGATAAACATCTGCCAAAATGCCTACATTAAAAAGTGAGATTGCCTACTCTAGTAACTACTTTTCTTTCAAGATTCACATTTTACATTGCTTGTCCAATACAATACCTGGCTGTAGATAACCACACTTCCACACTTGTGGTTGAAACAAACTGCAAGTTACTTGCACAGAAACACTCTTTTGTTTTGTTTGTTTACATTCATAGTGTACTTCTAATAGAGTCTGGGTTGTATCATTTTGTGTTGTAAGACGACTGGACAAAAATGTAGCATTCAGTGGATTTGTGCCAGTGTTATTTTACTGTTATGCATAGTATTTATTCATATTTTTCCTTAGCTTTTATTTGTATATTTTCAGCTTCATTTTAATTTAATATCACTTTTAGTAATTCTGTTATGTGCCTTTATTTTTTATTTATTTTTTTATATTTCTGTGTGTGCCTATAATATAGACTGGATTGTATTTTCTTGAATTTTGTGATTCCAAAAATCTTGAGTTTTTTTTTTTTGTTGTTGTTATTTACTATTATAGTATTTATTAACTTTTATTTAGCTTTTATTTTTATGTTTTCCATTTTTTATTTCATTTACTGTAAGGTGTAATTTTGTGCCTTTATTTTTATTAGTTACTGCCTAGAACTGAGTTGAATTTTCTTGAATTTTGTGCTACTAATAAAAGTTAATTTCGTTTTTTGTTTTTTTTTAATCCTACAAGGTCATTCTGTAATCAGTGTATTTGTGCAAGTGTTATTTTATTATTATTTATATATGTTTATATTATTTATTAACAGTTTTGTTTTATATCTAGTCATTTTAAATGTTATTACTTTTTTATCTTTAAATTTTTGCCTACGAGTTGCATTTTCTTTCATTTTGTGTAGCTTCGAGCTTCATGTTGACATCTGCCTAATTAATGACAATGGATTAATCACAATTATAGAGTTTAATTGATGTCCGCAAAAGACACGAGTAGCTTTTTCTCTTCTCTTCTGAAAGTTGATAAGCTGTATCCTAACTGTTCCCCATTAAATGGTCAGTTGTGACCCATTTTTAGGGAAGCGCCCGCCCGCTGAGAAACCTCGGTTCACAAGAGTTCCACTGAACTCATCTTGTAAGTAATGCATGAATAAAGGCATTCCAAAGATGATGCAGATGATTCATTTCATTGGTTGAAATCGTTCTGCGCTCAGAACTTCTCAGTGAGTTTGTTTGCATATTTTTATTCGCTTCATTGTGTAATTGTCACTGAAATCGGAGTACTCGTTGTGAGAACTAGTTGGTCGTAGTTCGCTCCGGGGCAGCGGTGCTGTCTTGTCCCGCGTTCGGAGGGAATGCCGGTGAGGCAGATGGTGCGAACCCATGTGACCGCCCCTCATCCGTGTTGTGCCAACGGCTGGGCTTTTTAAGGGTGACTGGCTTTGCTCTTGTGTCCTCTTCCAGTGAGCCTGCTGGGTTTGTTGAGTCTGAATCCTGTCTGAAACGGCGCTCAGCCGGACCACCTTTTGAGCCCAGCAGGTTGCGAGCGCTAATGATGTCTTTATCTAGGTTAGTGATTATTCCATACAGGCGTAGTGAGAGTTTAGCATGTCCTCTTTGTTCGGACACACACTGGCATGATACCAAATACACACAGTAATCTGTGTGGTGTTTGGAGATTGTCGTGGATTGTTGAGCAACAAAAACCGGCCCTGATTATAAGCCACACGATCACTTTTGACTTTTTACCCAGCCTCTCTGTTGTGTTCGTTTGCACCCATATGCACTTGAGACTGAATGGCCGTGCCATTAGTGGAAATAATCTGTCTCTGAAGTTGTTACACAACACTGCACAGTCAGAACATTTAGTACAGAGTCACATACTGACATACACATACACACACAGTGATGTGCATCCTTTCTGTTGCTCTGAATATATCTGAAGTTCACACCAACCCCTCGACATGGCACTTATATTGCATTATAAAGAGCCAATGATTTTTCTGATGCAACTGTATAATGAAAGAGGAAACCAAGCAACAATATTTGACTGTCGTCATGGAGGAAGCTGGCTATTAATTTATAAATATTTAATATAATGCCATTAAATAATAAATGAAATAGAATGTAAATAATTAGAATTAAATACGTGTTTTGTAGCTTTTAGTACATGCAGTATTTGTTTGGTCGAACACTAGTGAAAACGCATTTTTTAATTTTATACAAAATCACAGTTGAGTTTTGAAAAAAGTGAAAATAAAAAAAAAAGTTTTTAAAAAAATGCTTTAATTATTAGCTTTTTCGTATTAGTTAGAAGTTGCTAATAAAAGTTTTAGTTTTTAATTTATTTATTAGTTAATTAGTTTTTTTTTCTCATTAATTTGCAACAATGTACGCCTACTGGACAAAATAGCCCCCTTAGGTTATTTAGGTTGCAGTGGATTTGTGGCAGTTATTTATTTACTTACTTATTTAATTCAGCTTTTATTCTTCGATTTCTAGTTTTTATTGTACATTTAGTTTTAAGCTTTAGTAGTTGTTATTTTATAATTTTTATTAGCTTTATTTCAAATATTGTATTTACTTTTTATTTAATTTTTAGTGATTTTAGTACACTGTAAAAAAATGATATGATGAAAAAGCCATGACAACTTTATTTACTTACTTATTTAATTCAGCTTTTATTCTTCGATTTCTAGTTTTTATTGTACATTTAGTTTTAAGCTTTAGTAATTGTTATTTTATCATTTTTATTAGCTTTATTTCAAATATTGTATTTACTTTTTATTTCATTTTTAGTGATTTTAGTACACTGTAAAAAAAATGATATGATGAAAAAGCCATGACAACTTATGTTTTTAAGTTACTTTAACTCATAAAAATAATTTATTTCAAGCTTTTCTCAGTGGTTGTTTCCCATGAGGTATGAGTGTATTTTCAGCTTTGTATGACAGTTTCTTGGCAGTTTTTTGCTACTTTTGTGCACCTGTTGTATACATATACTGGCATTCACACATTAGCATGCACAGGCAGGTTGTGTACTGTTCTTAATATTAAAACCCTGTTTATAAGCACTGCAAGAAAAAAATACATTTTAAATGTTTCAAACAAATGTTGTAGTATATTTTTTTTATCTGGATCTAAAATAAAGTTTACATTATCATAACTAGAAAATTAATGTTAAACATTTTGAACTTAAGTTGAAACAGCAAATATTGTAAATTCAAATGAACTTCAATAAAACAATTCAGCACTAGGCAAGATTTAAATTAGTGAGTTGAAATGACTTGTACTTTTAAGTTGATTTAACTTAAAATTTTAAGGCAGCCACAAAACTTACATTTTTAAGTTGAAAGGGGTGAACATTTTTTACAGTGTACTTATTTAAACTTATTTCAGTTTCTGTTTCTTTTCTTATTTTAATTAAAGTTTTATTATTTAAACTATTCACTATTATTTAAACATCTGTTTAAAAATTTTATTTCGATAACCTAAAGATATTTTTAATAGTTTTTGTCAACAATAACAATGCTGATTTGTGTTGCATGTGTTTCATGTGAGAGACTTTCCATAGGCTACTTAGTTGCTTGTTTGTTGTTATGTGTGTTACAAAACCACAAAGTTCAGCAAAAGCATATTATTTAAGTTCAGAAAATCTTGTACACCATATATTTGCTTCATTATTTCACCTGTTATATTTAGCGTAAGCTCAGTGTTCCACTTACTGGTTTCCACCTATCGGGGGGTTTATTGTGGTGACATTTTTGCAAGACCAATGAGGCGATCATTGCTCTCAAATCCATTCAGAAAGACAATATTTCATTCAGAAATGAAAATGCCTTTTGAACTAGAACATGCAGTTCTGGCATCTACCAGCAGGGGCCCATGCTAACTAGTCAAACCTTGACTCGTTCTGTTGGTCAGTAAGGTCATGGAATCTGCAATGATATTGAAAGTGACAAGTTTCAAAACATGTTACACAAGTGAGATTCTGGGATGGTGAAGAGTTGCAGGTCAAGTGCAGCTGATGTAAACACACACACACTGACCTAATGATACTATAATTGCCTTTATGTCTGTATATTTCTATCTGCATGTTAAATATAATGTTACAGCTGTCCATCTTTCATCTGAATCCTATGAGGTTTGTCTCAATGCTCCCAAATACTGAAGGCATCTAGTTTAATGTGCTTTGTGTACTTACAAACATGATGTCCTATGTGCTTTTCTTCAGATATCCGTATATATCCACGGGCAGATGTTGCTGCAGACAGCGGCTTCATATTTAATCCTGACTCGGAAGTTATGTCACTCCGTCATTTTGGGAATGTGGAGTATCTTTGTGAGAGGAATTAGGCAGCTTAGCATGACAGCTGTAGGCCAAAACACAAATCTGAAACGCTCCACTGTTCAAACTATAAAGGATTATAGTGCAATACTTGATTTGTTTTAAATTTTTTAAGATTAATTAAAATGAATAGTTATAACTATACTTTCCCAGTTGATTGGTTATGTGAAAAATTGTAAACATGCTTTGTATTACAAGATTTTTTTCTAAAATGTTATGGGTAAATATGCAAATGATGCATTATCTAATTAAATATACACCAGTTTGCATCAATTTCCAGAAAATGAATCCGAACAATAAATAAAGCCAGATTCGAAGTTCTTGTTTAATTTTTTTGACATATTAGAGTTAAAGGTTTTTACAGAAGGCATTTTGGATGTCTTTTTTTTTATCACTTAATGAATCAGAAAATACTGTTATCAGACAGAAAAAAAAATCTATTTTCGCCATGTTTTAGGAAATGGAAAATCTTGTTAAAAATTAGGCGAATGACATATGAGCAAACCCCTCTGTAAAAACCTTTAGAATATAGAGAGGAATACAACTAAAATTTGGTTTATGTAAGTGCTGCAGAAGTGGAGAAACAAACTAATTTTGAAAAAACAGCCTTTTCAGTTTGTATTGTAATTGAAAGCTACAGATGAAAAAAGACAAAGTGTAATATTAAAATCAGTGTGAATGATATATGAACAAACGTCTCAGGTTACTTATGTAACCATGGTTCCCTGAGTAGGGAACGAGACACTGCGTCCTCTAGGGGTCGCTATGGGGAACGCCTCGTCATGACCCATGTCTGAAGCATACATTGAAAAAACACCAACTCGTAAAAAACGGCCTCTTCCATTCCTTCTCAATCTTTATATGGAAAACAGGAAGAAAGGAAGCCTCACCTGAGCTGGAGGGTTATGGCCAGAAAGATTAACGTTCATCGAGATATTTCGCGTCATCACTTTCTTCACCCGCTTCGCGGCAAGTAAAGCCTAGCCGTGGCGCGATCCATCATTTCCAAAAGCTCATCATACGCAGGGCAGGAGGATTGGGAAGGCTCAGCCTCAGCTTCTTTGCCCTCCTCAGACATTTCCTGCTTAGACACGGGTCACGACGAGGCGTTCCCCATAGCGACCCCTAGAGGACGCAGTTTGAAGTTCCCATGAAAGGGAACCCTTCTATAAAAACCTTCAGAATATAGATAGGAATAAAACTCTCAAGTTTGGTGTATGTAAGTGCTGCTGAAGTGAAGAAACAAACTTAAAAATGGTCTTTAAAAGCATGTATTGTAATTGAAATCAACAGACGCAAATAGATGAAGTGCAATAATAAAATCAGCCGAATTATGTATGAACAAACCCTTCAGTAAAAACCTTCAGAATATAGATAGGAATAAAACTCTCAAATTTGGTGTATGTAAATGCTGCTAAAGTGGAGAAACAAACTCATTTTGATACAACAGCCTTTAAAAATATGTAATTGAAAGCTACAGATGCAAATAGATAAAGTGCAGTGATAAAATCAGTGTGAATGTTATATGAACAAACCCTTCTATAAAAACCTTCAGAATATAGATGGGAATAAAACTGCTAAATTTGCAGCATGTAAGTGCTGTTGAGTTGGAGGAGAAAACTTTTAAAGATATGTATTGTAACTGAAATCTACAGACGCAAATAGATAAAAAACAAGAATAAAATCAGTCTGAATGATATATGAACAAACCTCTCAGTAAAAACATTCAGAATATAGATAGGAATAAAACTGTTGAGTTTGGTAAGTGCTGCTGAAGTAGAGAAACAAACTTATTTTGAGAAAACAGCCTTTTAAATTTGTATTGTAATTGAATGCAAATAAATGTGATGCAAATAAAGTACAATAAAATGAAAAGCCACATATTCAAAAATCTCACAATTGACCAGTTCATGAAAAACAGTGTTTTTCCTGTAGTGTCTTTAATTTTGCTTTGTATTTCCATATTTCTACCTGATATTCATGCTCATGTTGTTCCAAACACGCAACTGGTTATTTCAGCTTAGTTTCTCACACAAAGCTCACATGACTTCAGAAGACAATGTGCAATAAAGTGTATCATATGGACACACTGCCCCTCAAATACTCCATATACTGTAGGCTACAGTGGTCTGTCAAGACTAATTGCAGGATTTTATTCTTCCTTAATTTTTGGGAGCGTGACCCTTGAAATCCCAGGGCAGTGAAGTGCGTGTCAGGGGTCCGTGTCCCATGGCACCTTCATATGTGGCCCCCTTGTGTTCTGTGATTGACAGCTCGTTAATGACAAATGACTGGCCACGCCCCCATGAACTCAGCAGCCTAGTCTATACATTTCTCTGAAAAAAAAAATTTTTTTAAATGTCCTTCATAAGTTGTTGGATGATTAGTTTCTTGCAGTAGAGGTTCTGGAGATCAGCAAAGTAGGGATAAAAATTTGTTGTATGTTTGTAGTAGTTTGGCTGTGTTTTTCTCTATTGTTTTATGGGTGTGCAAATATTGATATCAGATGTTTGTTAAAGCATTCTGCAAACATGCTGGTCGCCATATTGAGGAGAACCATCATTCTATGGTAAGAGAAAAATGAGGGTCATTCTCTGAGGAAAATCATCTCATTTACATTTAAAAAAAAAAAGGAGATATACACACACACACACACACACACACACACACAGTTTATTCTTTTATTTGGATCCACAAGACAAGAAACAAAAAGGAATCCAAATACACACACACACACGATATGAATCATCAGCATTTGCCATTTAAATCACATTGTTGTTGTTATTATTATTATTATTGGTATTATTTTGTGTAAATATACTACATTTTAAATTTAAATATGTAAAACAAATATTTTAAAAACAAAACTGGTATATTTACACAAAATATAATCATCAATGGGCATTTAATTTGATAATTTTACATTTATTCTCAGTCTCAGTTTATTTATAAAGCACAATTAAAAAAAACTACAGTTGACCAATGTGCTGTACAATGTTCTAGAAAGACTTATAAAAACATGTATACAAACCAAGCAGACCACAACAAACAACATCACAAATCATAGGCTATAGTGAAGAGATATGTTTTTAACTTTGATTTAATGTTGGTGCAGTTCTAAGATGGATTGATAACGTGTTCCAAGGTTTAGGTGCGGCTATGGCAAAAGCTCGATCACCCCTAGATTTTAATTTTGACTTTGGAACAGTTAACAAACTCTGGTTGGCAGACCTAAGGGTTCTTACCGGATGATGTTCAAGCAACAAGTCTGATAGGTAGGGGGGAGCGAGGCCATTTAAACATTTAAAAACAAGCAGAAGCACTTTAAAATCAATTCTAAAGCGGACTGGGAGCCAATGTAAAGACATTAATACAGGAGTGATATGTTCGTATTTGAGAACACCGGTTAAAAGACGTGCAGCCACGTTTTGGACCATTTGTAATCTGGATATTGAAGAATTATTTATTCCCAGATACAGGGAATTACAATAATCAATTCTAGAAGAAATAAAAGCATGAATTGCAGTTTCAAAGTGCTTAAAAGAAAGGAAGGTCTTCACTTTAGCCAACGCTCTTAGTTGGAAAAAACTTGATTTTGACAACTAAATTTACTTGCCTATCAAATTTAAGTGTACTGTCGAAAAAGATGCCCAAGTTTTTTACACATGATTTAACTGAATAAGATAAAACACCAGAATTTAAATGAGAAATGTTTGGAACTTCAGAAGTGCCAAACACAATGATCTCTGTTTTACTTTCATTTAGATTTTAAAAATTCAAAGACATCCAGGCTTTGACATCGGAAAGACAGGCACAGAGGGAATCTAAGCCATTTTTGTGCTTCAGGGGCAAATAAAGTTGAGTATCGTCTGCATAGCAATGATAATACAAGCCATGCTTTTCAAAAATAGAGGCTAAAGGAAGCATATATAAAGAAAACAGTAAAGGGGCCAAAATAGAGCCTTGTGGGACCCCACAAGTCAGGGGGACCGCCCCTGAATAACATCGTCCTATATTGATTGAGAAGCTTCTATTTTTAAGATATGACTGGAACCAACTTAATGCAGTTCCTCTGATGCGCGCAACTTGCTCTAGCTGAGCAAGCAAGACCTCATGGTCAACTGTATCAAATGCCGCACTTAAATCTAATAGTACCAGTACAGCAGAGTCACCTGAGTCATTTAAAATGTGAAAAAGTAGATAAATTTGATTTTAAAAAAATATTATTAATATATTATATTAATATTATTTACATTCAGCATTTAAATCACATTATTATTATTTGATTATTAAAGATTATTAATGCCACGGCTGCTATTGGTGGAGCTTGAACTCTATTGAATCAGGAGTTTTTTTTAGTTTGAGGTGTATTTGGGTCTCAGTGCTGCTTGACCTCATGTGTTCAGTAGTTACGCGTGTTTACCCCAGCAAGGTTCACACTGATCTATAATGGAGGGACACAAGTTACAAAACAGCAGCGCTGACTGTGGCAGGAGCGTCTGGCCCCGCAGCAATATTTACGCTCTGAGTGATTTTATTAAAACAGTATAGGTCAAAGCAACTGGGCCATTTCTGTTAGCCCCTCAGCTCAGCCACAAATACGCTTATTCCCCACGGGCCTGGAGCTCCGCTGACTTACGGAACAGGATGTTCTGCAGTCGCTGCAGAGGAGGAGGGAACCACAGAGACACAGAGAAAAGGGGAATGAAACAAACCCGCGAGCGGCGGCAGCAGAAAGCCGGCCTGTTTGTTTTCAACAACTTTACATGTGCTTTGATGCTTGAATGGCAACTCAAACATACAGGGCCAAACGCTGAGAGAGCGATCGCAGCGAGGGCCTGCCGGGGCCCGTCATGTGAACAAACACAGACCTCACACAGATTGATTTGTTTTTAACAAGCGATACGGATTCGATTAATGCTGACTAATAATTATTAATTTTATTAATAATAAATTTTTTATTATGATGCAGATTTATTTTTATATTTAAGTTGCTTATAACAGAAATTCAGAAACTTTTATAATTGTTGTTACTTATGCTTTTTGGTTTTTGATAAGTGATTTGCAAATCCAATTTTGAAGTATCATTAATTATTGTAAACAAATGTAAATGTAAATATAAATAAATAAATACATTTGTAATATAAATTTTAAACTTTAATGTAAATAAATAAAATAAACATTAAATATAAAATAAAAATGTAAAAATATATATTTAGTTTAAATCTGGTACTTTGGCTCACTAGAAATAATTATTAATAATATATCTGTTTTATTTTTATAAAGAAACACAGAATCATTTATTTTCTGCATTGTTCCTTATTTTATTATTATTATTATTATTATTATTTTATTTTATTTTTTTACAACAAAAACCCATTCTTTTAATAACTCGTTTGCAGATCTGATTTTTAAATTATTTTAAAATATTAACTATTATTAAAAAATAGCTCACTAATAATTATTAGTAAAAATATATATTTTTTAAATATAATACATATTATTTTTAATTGTCTGAATACCAATGTCCAGAACTATTTCAAATGACTGTTTTGTTTGTTTTAACACAAAAAAAAACGATATAATGATTAGACTACAACAGTATACAAAGCATTACCATTATGAATATTTTAATTATTTAAGCATTTCCGTAACTTAAGCATTAACAGTTTATGCAAAAGGCATATTGAAATACAAAGTTTCCTGTAATGTGTGATGTTATTGTTGCTGCTGCTCTTTAGGTGCAACCTAGATGGTATTTATCTGATATTAATGAACCAATAATCAAACAAGCAATCATAGAAGTGTGAATATCAGTAAAACAATGCGGGTGAAAGCGATTATAGGTTTATCTGAGTATGTAAACATAGACTGCACTGTGAAATGAATGAGACGGTAGGCTAAAAACCTCAGTAAGGCGACTCAGGAGCCCTACCAAGTCCGATCAGCGCTTATTTTTGAGATGCGACCTCGTTCTCGGAGAGAGAGTTAGTTTTTTGGCCTCGGGTTTTGTTTAGATCCCTCTCTGCTTGTGTGTGTGCTGACAGGATCTATGAGGAAACCCACGAGCCCTGCATTAAAGATCCTGGCCTTTCTGTTGCTTCATATAAAACAAATACAGACTCGCTCTTTCCAAGAAAGACCTCGGATCTAATTATCACGTCTGGGCCGGGTTGCGAATGCGTGTGCTTATTGAGTTTGTATGTAGTATCACAGATGTCCTGGTCGCTTGTAATCTTTCTGTCTGTTGGTAAAGGCTCTTGGTTTGCTGTCAAAAGCGATTTGGTTGATGGTAAACTTTGTTTGCACACAGGCTCGCCAGCGCCTCGCAGCCAAAAACACCGGCTAAATCCTAATTGCTCCTCCCTTTGCGTCTGAGAGCCGTCACATGTCTTTCAAAAGCATTTGTATAACTCTTTAAAGCCGGCGTCTTAGTTTCCACTGCGGATTTGTGGAAATTCAAGATGCTGCTGAATCTGGATGCCGTTCTTTTTTTTTTTTGGGAGATATCATTCATGAAGCAAATTAATAAACAAATTTTAAGCCATTTAGTGGCTTACAAGAGACTTATTCCCCCTCCAGTGACCTGAATGTTGTGCTGAAGGATTTCATATAGAAAATCATTTAAATGCACCTCATGTGTGTTTAACATGCTTTAAATTTATTATTTAAAATTCTTTTTTTTTTTTCTTTTTTTTTTTGAGATTTAAGTAAGAAATATAAAGTTGGTGAGCTTAATTGAAAAGGGTAAATTTAGATATTTTGGCATAGTTTTTTTTTTTTTTTTTAGTATTATAAATTATACAAATTTATATTTTTTTATTTTATAAAGTTGGTGTGACTTGTTCTGCAGCCAAAATTAGGAAAAATATATTTAAGTAATTTGGCATTATATTTAGTTTTTTTATTATATTATATATATTATATATGTATTATATAAATTATGATTTTTTTTTAATGATTTTATAGAGGTGGTGTGACTGTTCTACAGTCATACTGAGGGGAAAAAAATAAGATGATTTTCTTTTACAATAATCAATCCTAAAATTCAACATTAGTCATTTACTTTTCATGCCATCAGTTGCACGCACTCGCTCTGACCGGATCATTTGACTCAAGAACAGTTGCAATCTGATCAGTCCAATTCACGAATGAATCGTTCAGTGCGTTTTGCAAACCAATTAATTGAAAAGAATCAGCTCATTCACAAATCAGACACTGCTATTGCAATCGTGGTCCTTGGTGATTCATTCATTCAGTTTTTAAGAATAAGAAAAGCATGTCAAGGAACACAAAATTAATACCCGTGGCTCTTGACGATATATTGAGGTCTTATGAAGAGAAACGATCGGCCTGTGCAAGAAACTGAACATTATTTACAGCATTATTATCTGTAATCCAGAGCCTCAGGCAAACGGTCTGGAGTGATGTCCTGTTCACGAATGAATCATTCTTTTGAACCAGTTCTTTTTGGTATACCACTTGAACCAGTTCATCAAATCGGACTGAATCGCCTAAAGAGTTCACGGCTTGAGCAGAACAGATCTAGTTACTCAATCAAAAATCACTTTCAGACACCTGACAGTCAACTCCGACTCAGAATGAGCCATAATAGCAGCGTATCTGATCCTATGATGAATGAACTGATTCAGAGCTCCAGTTCCTCCAACAGTCACTGAACTGAGTACACAGTTCAACTCGGACCGAAGGCAGATGAGCCGCTGATATGAGCAAGTGTGAACCCAGCACTTGAATGAAAGGGCAAAATGAAAGTTTTCATGGTTTCTTGTTGTTTATGTAAAACGGTGAGCTGATGAAGACTTGTTTATTCACTTTATATGTTTTAGACATGTAAAACATTAGCATTTCTCATCAATTTTGATAGCTTTGGTGCATATGTGACGTCATTGTGTGATTACCTAAATGAACTAGTGAAATGAACCAGTTTATTAAAACAAACGTCCAAAAGGATCAGTTCGCAGAAAAGAATCATAGTTCCCCATTTGCCTGAGGCTCTGGATTACAGGAAATAATGTTGTAAATATTGTTCAGTTTCTTGCACAGACCGATTGTTTCACTTCATAAGAACTCAATATATCATCAGAAGCCAGGGGTATTACGTTTGTGTTCCTTTATATTCTTTTTTTATTCTCAAAGTAATGGCAGCCATTGACTTGCATTTTATGAATCACCAAGGACAGCTAAAAATCTTCGGTTACACTTTATTTTGATAGTCCGTTTTAGACATTCTACTAACTATAAGTAACTTTGTAAGTTCATGTCAACTACATGTCAACTAATTCTCATTCATTTGCAACTACATGTCTACTAACTCTCAGAGTTGACTGTCATGTTAGGTTTAGGGTTAGTAGAATAAGTTGACATATCCTTGCAAAGTTAGTTTGTTGTATGTTGTGGACCCATCAAAATAAAGTGTTAGAAGTTATTAAACAGACAGTCTACTAATACTCTAATTACTGCTAGTTGACATGTAGTTGCAAAGTTACTGTTAGTAGAATGTTTAAAGTGGACTATCGAAATAAAGTGTTGCCAAATCTTCTTTACTGTTCTACTGAAGGAAAAACTGAGGGAGAGTAAATTAACAGCAAATTTTAATTTCTGGGTGAACTAAATAAAAATACTTCATTGCTGTCCACCACTGAACAAAAACGAAAGTAGTGTCTCCTCAGACTAGATTTGACATATCCAGCATTTACAGCATGGCATCAGGAGCTGATGTATATTTCAAAAGGGCCGTTACGAAGAAGCAGCATCTGCTCAGACTCCAGGAGCTGAAGCGTGAAATCCACAGGAGGGGAACGGGATGGTTTAAACCTGATATCCCGGCAAACTCAATACTAATCCCCATCACACCGTCTAATGACTCTCTCAGGCAGGTTGAGTTGTCATCATTCCTTTATGCTTTGCACAATACCATGACACCCTTTCCTTGCGTGTTCGCGCACATTCTCCTATGGAAGGTGAATGGGGCCAAAAGTCTTCAAACAGAACGTGGAATTTGACCGTGTTAACACGCACTGTTTATCCACGTTAAAGTGGCATTTGTGAACGCGTTTATTTTGTATGTGTAAACACTCACATTGTACTATTACAACATCCTTCATTAATAAACATGATGCCTGATGTTTGTATACTTATATATAGGGATGCACCGAAATAAAAATTCTGGGCCAAAACCGAAAATGCTTTGTAATTATTATTTTATTAAAAAATATAAAGTCATTTTGTAAGACTTTTTAATTTAACTCAATTGTTTTAATGATACTGAATTTAAAAAACACAAGCCAATAAAATAACCACACTTTTACTGAAAGTAACACAATAAAACTGGACAGAATTTATATTAATATTAGTAACACTTTACAATAAGGTTCATTAGTTAACATAAGTTAACTACTTTAGTTAACATGAACTAAGAATGAACAATAGTTCTTCAGCATTTATTAATCTTAGTTAATGTTAATTTCAACATTTACTAATGCATTATTAAAATCAACAGTTGTGCTTGTTAACAGTTAATGCACTCTGAATTAACATGAACTAACAGTGAACAACTGTATTATCATTAACTAACATTAAGAAAGATTAATAAATACTGTCATAAATGTTTTGTTCATTGTTCGTTCATGTTAGTTAATACATTAACTAACATTAACTAATGGAACCTTATTGTAAAGTGTTACCTTAATATTAAATATCAATGTATTATTTTTATTCACTTCTATGTATCCAAATCAGATATAAGTTGTTGTTTTTTTTTTGGACTAATTATCCAAATGATGTATAGTCCTACAAAGCTATTATTATCAGAGCGTGTGAGCAGAGCATAGCGTCACTGAAGGTAGCGTCATTTTACCAGCATTGTCCAGTACAGCTGTACAACAGCATGTTACAGCACAGTAGCGCTACTGCAAACAGGAACAAGTATACTGCATAGAAATTTCCTGTCAGCGCGTTATTTGAGCGGACTTTGCAGCTTTGAGCATGAGCGGTACATGAGCACATTCATAGAGCAGAGCATCAAACCACGCAGTGACGAGGAGAGTGAAACCTGCATGCTGAACACTGCCGGGCGGGGCGCGCCATATATATTATTATGCGTATATTTTCGGATTGTATTTTCGGCCATTTTTCTCTTTTGGCTGAAAACCAAAAATGCCATTTTCGGCCGATAATTTTCGGCGGCCGGAAATTCGGTGCATCCCTACTTATATATCAATGTTCCATCATGTCCAGGGTTTGAATTTTTCACTCAACAGCCAATTTGGCTACTACATTTTTTAATTACCGGCCATTCATAAATTCTGCTAGCCAAACATTTTTTTTTTACAGAAATAAGCCAACAGTTTGCGGCTGTCCACACTGGATGTGATAAAGCGGGTGTTGCAATCACTTTGTGTCAGTAAGTCAAATAGAACAAGGCATTAGTTTACTGTCAGGGATTTGTTGTGTCACGCCGCATCCAGTGTAGATGGCATTAGTGATCATAATGGGTTCTATTGTATTTTGTCACGCCACTCGCAACCAGTGTAGACACGGTGTGAGTCTTAAGTCATTTTTTTGACTCCTTGTTATTGCTTCAATGCAAAGGAAACCAGCCGCGTACACCATGCCATTATTTGTCGGGTATGTTCAAGCAAGCTACATATGCGTAGATTCTGCACAATTAGGCTGTATTTAATATATCATGATGACTCATGAGTTCAGTATTTGTGCTAAATCTTCCCAGATTTGGCTTAAATGAACTTGCCCAAGAAATTAATGAGTGAACATAATTTACGAAAAGTAACCCACCAAATTGGCTAGTGATTTGACAGTGTTACCTGCCACAGCTGATTTTTACCTACATTTGGTGGGTTGGCGGGTGTTAATTTCAAAACCTGATCGTGTCACATATGCAAATATAATCTCAAGTACAGCAACTTCATTGGCTGCTATGCGTGTTTTCGCGTTAACATGGACAGCTCCGTTTAAAGACTTTTGGTTCCATTTGCCTTCCATATTCTCCCGTCGCATCCTCCGGAATGGAATTGCAGTTCGTTCGAGTTTATAAGGGGCCTTATTGAGTAACACATTCCTGAGCTGAACCTGAACGCTTTTGGGGCGCTAAAAGCCCTCAGCGTCAAGCCGAAAAATCGTATCTTCGTTTCAGGCCTGTGACAGAGAAACTGTGAGGCTCTAATGAGCTCCAGGGTGTTGTCGGGTCGCCGTCGAATGTGTTTTGGTACACTGCTCCTGTTACAAAATGCCTCTGACCGCAGTCTCTCATGAGGGGAAGTGCAGTTTTGTGCTGGTTTTGATAGCTGCTGAAGTATGTTTGGGGCCGAGGACTTCAGGAGGCTGTTAATCTGAATGGATTGGCCCATAACAACACCACTTGACCTACATTAGCGCATCAGATGCAGAAATGTATGCGTTTTGTTAAGATGCTGATTGTAACGCCCCTGTGGACTGTTTGTTGTGGTTTCTTCCCTTTGTGTTGGTTTAGCCCGTCTAATCATTAGTTAATCACCGTCATTGTGCTCACCTGTCTGCCTCTAATTATTCACCCCATATTAGTTCCTGTCTGTCTGAGCATTGGGGTCGGTTATTGTTAATGTTACCCCGAGTGTGTGTCTCACCTACCTGAACCTGCCTTGTTGTGTCTGCAATAAATGTCATTGTTGGAATCCTTGTCGTCCTCGTCGTCCTGCCTACCTCCACACATGGGAGTACTGTAACGCCCCTGTGGACTGTTTGTTGTGGTTTCTTCCCTTTGTGTTGGTTTAGCCCGTCTAATCATTAGTTAATCACTGTCATTGTGCTCACCTGTCTGCCTCTAGTTATTCACCCCATATTAGTTCCTGTCTGTCTGAGCATTGGGGTCGGTTATTGTTAATGTTACCCCGAGTGTGTGTCTCACCTACCTGAACCTGCCTTGTTGTGTCTACAATAAATGTCATTATTGGAATCCTTGTCGTCCTCGTCATCCTGCCTACCTCCACACATCCGGATCGTGACACTGATGGGGTTGGTTGGCTTCATATTAGTAGCCATGCCCACAGACCGCCAATTTTACATTCACTGCCCACCTTATGCTAATGAAAATGACTGGAATCGCCAGTTTCAATCTGATTGGTTGGTTTTTTATGCCACTTCCAGGAGTAATTGGCTCTTCTTTTATCGTTTGTGTTTGTGTCACTGGATTGAAGGTTAGTTTTGTTAAATCTTTGCTTTTATTGAGGAACTTTTAATCAGATATTTTGGAGAAGAACTACAATATTGAGCTTTGTATTACGTCTGCAAAATAATGACTTGTTTTGTCCAGAAATCGATGATGTTTTCCACCATTTTCCACTGTTTTGTCTGTACCATTCACAGATAGTGTCATGCCTATTTTATTTAATTTTTTATTATTTTATTTATTTAATAAGTCGAATTGCTTAGAAGAGGGATTTTCAAACATTTGAATGTCAAAGATTACCGAATATGATAATTCCTTTGCAACGGATATTATAAAGACAACATGTTGTTTCTGCAATTAACTAACTAATTTTTATAAGCAAATTATTAAAACAGGCTATTATCTAACATTTTTTTATTCAGTTTCTTTGTGTAGCGCCTTTCACAGTAAATGTGAATTTGACAGAATTACTGAGCACAATTAAACCGCGATAATATTCTGTATGTGTGTAAAGGAATACTGTAAAATTATTTTTCTATTTTTTATTTAATTAGCCTATTTTTATTTTATAAACTCATCATAAAGCTTTATTTTTAACAGCCCTGAGACTTTTAAAAAATGTTGTAAAAACTCAGATTTTCCACAGTAAATATGAATTTGACAAAGAATTACTCATCATAATTTCAGCTAAATGAAACCGCGATAATATTCTGCATGTGTTTAAAAGAATACTTATTCTTTTATTTTTAAGTACTTGATTTACTTTTTTTTTTTCAATTTTCTACTTATCTTAAAATATTAGCGTTGTCAAACTGATTAATCGCAATTAATCACATCCAAAATGAAAGTTTGTTTACATAATATATATGTGTACTGTGTATATTTATATGCATATATAAATACACACACATTCATTAATATATTTAAGAAATATATATATATATATATATATAGTATGTATTTATGTATACATATACACAGTACACATATATATTTTATGTAAACAGTCTTTTATTATGGATGTCATTAATCATAAAATAACATGAATTAATCTTTTTTTTTTTTTTTTTTTTCGAATTTCCAGCAGACTCTCGATCACCCCCTAGTGGCCGCCAGTTTGAAGCCCCTGGATTAGTAAAGCATCGGCACACAAACAAACCTCAGGATTTGAGGAATTGCTCCTGTCTGGAGCATAAACGCTGCAGGACACGTCAAACTTTAATTCTTGGGGTTAGAAGTTTGTTGGCCAATAGGAGCAATAATAATAGCGACTCTTGCCTTCGCAAACACCATTAAAGGGATACTCCACCCCAAAATGGAAATGTTGTCATTAATCACTTACCCCCTGTAATTTACTTGGCAGTCAATCGGACAGTCACAAGCCTCCCGGTTTTTATCCAAGATATCTTAAATTGTGTTCCGAAGATGAACGAAGCTTTTACGGGTTTGGAACGACATGGGGGTAAGTGATTAATGACAAGATTTTCATTTTGAGGTGGAGTATCCCTTTAATAATAAACATTTTTCACGAAATAATTCACCGGCTGCACATTTCTGCTTTCAAACCCTCCTAGCCATTGCTCTAGTGTAAAGGCATGGCTGTTTGTTTGTTTGTTGACGTGATTTTCCGTTACAGTCAAATCCAGTTGCTCTAAATTCTAGCGTTTCTCTCTGACACACTAATCGGGACGCATCTGCACCGAGGCCTAAACGGGAGATGTAATTTGTCTGGAGCGAGCAGCTGAACTGTGTTTTTGAGGACGTCTGTGTTTTGGTACACGAGCGAGCGCACTTTTCCAGTGCAGAGTGTTTGTGGATGTTTATTGCTTGGCTGGAGCTTGTGAGTAAAATTACCCAGCAGGCACGGTGGGGTAGAGCGAGCATAATGTAGAGCAAGAGAGAGAGAGTAATGTGGGTGGCTGCCGTCTCGCTGCTATAAATATTACATAACGAAGATAAGTCTAGTTGGCAGGCTATAAATACAATTGTACACTGTGTACCGACATTGTGGAACGGCACAGACTGCGACAGCGGGACAGATTAGTTTGCAGTCAATTGGCCCGTTCCGGCCGCAAAAGGAAAAAAACAAATGCAATCCTCTCCCAGGCAAATGTCTGTTGGCAGATGAGTTTCCCCCACCTCTCGCTGAGTGTCTGGCCCGGCCTAAAAAAGGATGCGATGCGAAGTGATGCTGAGGAGGTCAGACATGTTTATCCAGAAAGAGCCCTGTGTCAGTCTGGCATGAGGAAGTGGAGTTATGTGTGCGAGATCCGCGCTCGTGAAATAGCTCCGATTCCAGCACCTGTCACTCTGCTCGCGCTTTTCATCTGAGAGCCGAGGGTTTGAAAACAAATGTCACTGCCGCTCTCCGTTCAAATGATTTGATTATTCTCAACTAATGCTCGCCAGTCCATGTGAAATCACAACTGTGACCCTGTTTGTTTTCTTAATGCATTTTCCTGTTTGTTGTTGTTGTTTTGTGTGTGTGTGCATACAAATCTGGTTAACTATTTTCCATTTAGTCACCAAACTCTAACTATCCAATCAGTTTTCCATGGATAAAATCAAGCCCTGGAATTTACACGACTCACGTGACCTGCCAGAACTAACGCTAACGCTTAATTTATCATTGCATGCATTTATCCAAAGTGACTTTGAGTGCATTTCAGGATATGTTTATTTTTAGTTCATGCATTTCTTTGGAAATTAACCAGTACATTTATAAAAATGTGTAAACATAATAATCAGTGTTTAAAACATTTTTACAACAAAATGTATATTCATGCATTTAGCAATGCAAGCATTTATTCAAAGCAACTTACACAGCATCAAGACATGCATTTTTTTTATTAGTTCATTCATTTCCTGGGATTTTAATCAGGAAATTTATAAAAATGTCTATTATATAATAATTAATGTTTAAAACATATATTTTTGTTATTTTTGCAAAGCAATATTGAATGAGGTGGATGAATATGTTTTTTTTTTAGCAATGCGTGAATTTATCCAAAGCAACTTGCATTGCATCAAGGCATGCATTTTTTTCTGTTAGTTCAAGCATTTCCCGAGAAAGGAACCATGAAATTTATTTTAAAAAATGTGTTTTTACACACATAATTAGTGTTTAAAACCTTTTTTTTTTACCTCAAAATTTATATTCCTGCATTTATACAAAGTGACTTAAATTGCATTCAAGACATGAATGTTTTTATTAGTTCATGCATTTTGGGATTTGAACTGGGAAATTCATAAAAAAATGTATATTATATAATAATTAGGATGTAAAACATATATTTTTGTTACAGAAAATCTAAATTGAATGAGGTGGATGAACAGGTGTATTTTGAAATTATTATTATTGTTATTATTTTTAGCAGTGTTTGCATTTATCCAAAGCAACTTGCATTGCATCAAGGCATGCATTTTTTTAAGCTCATGCATTTCGTGAGAAAGGAATGTCTCTTATATAGTAATTAGGGTTTAAAACAAATGTGTTCATTACAGCTAAGCAAAACTGAATTAGGTTTACTAATAGGTGTATTTTGTATTTTTTTCCCCTTTTTTAATTGTTACACTATTCCTTAAGAATTTAACCAGGAAATTAAAAAAAAACACACACATTTTATGTTACAGCAAAGCAAAATTGAGTGGAATTATTTGTTGAAAACCTTTTTTTTTTAGCTGTAGGGTTGAAGAATATGTGTATTTTGTAAGTGTTTCGGCTGTACTTTACAAGCAAAGTGATAGTTGTGAATTTTAAGCAGAATATCATTGCAAGTGCATTTTCATACACACATTTTTTGTTTCAATTCAGAATTCTTTCCTTATTTTTATTAGTTCATGCATTCCCTGGGAATTGAACCCATGACCTTGCCATTGCCAGCACCATTGCCTACTATCATCACTTTATGAATGTATGAGTTGCGACTGATGTTTTATGTTGACGTTTAGGGTGAAATGTGTCATTTCTTCAGAATTGCAAAAATAGTCGAATCAGAAAAACTGGCTTTACTTTATGAGTTTGCGATGCTCAAATGGACAGATCAGTGTTTTTCTGTATACCTCACAGAGAGTTTTTATGAATATCTTAAAGTCTTTGCAAATTAACCTGAGATAAGAGAAACTATTTTATCATCCAATACATCTTATTTACATTTGATCATATGTAAAGCTGATCTCTTCAGGTCATCGTCGGCACATGTTATTCTATTATTCATCGAGGTTTGAGTTTGCACAGGCTCATGAGGACAAAAGCTGTTCCTCTGTAAACTTTTGAATAACACAAACATAATATGAGAGATCTGATTTGATTTGGGCTGGTAATCCTCTCTGCAGGACTCACCAGTGTGCCATCAACATCTCTGTAATCTCACTCGGCTGATCCCTGAAGTGATGGGACAGTGATAACGCACACACACACACTCACGAGTGATTGTGACAGCGCACACAGTTTGTCATAGCGGGACTCTGCTGCCTGCAGTCTAATGGTCTCTCGACGTGGGGCCGCTCAGGCGCTGACAGGCTCAATAGAGCGTCTTGACCTGTTCGCCGTTTCGCCCCATGCAGGAGCAAATGATTTGTGTACATAACAGCGGTTGAGAAGAATCTGCCACCTGTCACAGGCTCTCTGTGTGTGAGTGTGTGTGAGTGTGTGTGTGTGTGTGTGTGTGTTTGGTAAGCTTACGGGGTTGAGCATGACATTTCTCTGTAAGAACAGCAAAACTTCACAGTAGGAAGCTTTTTTTTTTTCACTTGTTCACCTATAACTTTTTTGTTTTTTTTGCACTTGTTCACCTTTCGGTTCTTTTAGTTATTACAATTAATTGCATTTATTTGCATTTTATTTAAAATATAATACGATGTGTGTATATTTTGACATTATATGTGTAAATAAATTCATTTATTTATTTATGTTCACCTGGTTTATTTGAATTATTTTACATTTATTTAAATGTCATTCAAAATGTAATATGATCTGTTATTTTTATGATATTTTGACATGTTTGTTTATATTTATGTGTGTATGTGCACCTTCTGGTTTATTTTAATTATAATTATTTTTATTGTATTGATTTAATTATAATTTAAAATGTAGATGCGTGGATATTTTGACATTTATATTAATTTAATTTTTAAATGTTTATGTGTTTAGTGATTTATTGGTATTCAATACTGTGCTGGTTTGTAGCAGATCATTTCGTTTATTATTTATTAATTTGTTTGTTTTATACTGTTTTATAACTCTACTTCCTTTCCTAATCGGTTATCAAAATAACTTTAGAAATTCAGAGTTTCGAAAAGCTCTTTATTGCAATCTATTGAATGATCGAAGTCACATATTTTCAATTCAGTAATTTCACTTTAATGGCAACGAATAGGTTCTTTTCATTGAGCAATGGTATGACCAGATGCGGCCAAATTACAACAGCATATTTAATTGTTTGATCAAAATTATTGCTATTAATCGCTATTGGCCCCTACATGCATAGCGTGACTAAATTCTACTCCCTTGTATCTAACGCCTGTTCTTCATGATCCAATTCATTGCAATGGATAAAATCCTGCCCTACATTTCTTTTATTGTCAAATATCCTGTTGCACCTATAAATGCATTCAATTATTATTTGCGAACAGTATTGTGTGTTGACATTTAAGTCAATGTAAATGCACAGTTCCCATCAGAACATGTATATTTTCTAGAACGGAGCTCAGGTGCGCCAGGTTACATTCGGTGACACTCATTGGCTTATGAGGGTTTTCCCACCTGATGGACGTTAAGCGCGCACATTGGGGCTCTCGTTTGTCTCTAAACGGCTTTGAATCCTCACGTCCTGAGCCATTTGCTAAATTAAGCCACCCAGCTCACGTCACCGTCCTAAAATAAGACATTAACACCCAAGCGTTTGCTCGCACCTGACCACAGCTCAACAGAGCGTTCCCTTATAGCGTCATTTCTTGAGTGCCTGATACGGCGTTTGTCGTAATCCCCTTTGCGCCGCCCCACGCCTGTTTTCACAGCGTTACAGTATAATCCATTCGCTCATGTTCGCGTTATGTCACATATTCGCCGCGGCACGCTGTTTAAAGTCAGATTAGGGCTGCTAATTGAATGTGAACGAGACTTGAATGAGATCAGGAGCGGAGAGGATGAGTCCCGCTCTGACACAACAGCAGCGGAGGTGAACGGATGGATGTAGGTCAGGATGTTCCCAACGCACACACCGCTATTAACCCGTTCAGCGCCACTCCGCCGGGGGTCAGTTCGTGTCATAAACAGATTTCACTTGGATTTCAGATGTAAATGAGGCACCTCTGATTTTAAGTAAAGGCTGCGCACAAGAATAAAAAAAATATATATCTAGTGCAAATAAAGTACTTGAAACAATTAAAACATTTTTTTTTTTTTTTACAAATTTTCATTTTAACATTTATTTATTCGTTTTTCAAATGTAAATATTATATATATTTATATATTTTAATGTAAAATTTTATATATAATAAATAATGTAATATAGTAAACATAATAATAAAATTAGCCTATATTATATGATAATAAATATGACATATTAAAGGAACATTTCAAAAAATTCAATTTGAGTAGTATTAAAGTTTAAATTAAATAATGAAATGGTAAATAATAATTATAACAATTATAATATTAAAATCGTTAATTATAACAATTGTAATAATAAAATTGGTGTGTGTTTTGTGATTATTGTTTATAATTATTGGCTGTTGTTGAACATGAAATCATGAAAATTCAAGAAACATTTGAAAAAATTTACAATTTGATTATTATTATTATTATTATTGGATACACAAAAGTTTGGGGTCAGTAATATTTAAAAAAATAATAATTGGTACTTTTATTCAGCAAGGATGCATTAAATTGGTCAAAAGTGACAGTAAAGACATTTCTAATGTTACAAATGTTGTTGTTTTTTAATAAATGCTGTTCTTTTCAGCCTTCTATTCATAATTTAATCCCAATCCTGAATGGTTTCAAGAAAATTATAAAGCCGCTCAGCTGTTTTCAACATTGATAATAATCAGAAATGTTTCTTGAGCAGCAAATCAGCATATTAGAATGATTTCTGAAGATCACGTGACACTGAAGACTGGAGTAATGATGCTGAAAATACAGCTGCGCATCACATGAAGAAATTACATTTTAACATATATTCACATAGAAAAAGCTGTTTTCAATTGCAATAATATTTTACCATTTTTTAGTATTTTTGATCAAATAAAATGCAGCCTTAGTGAGCAGAAGAGACATCTTTCAAAAACATTAAAAATTCTTACCGACCCGAGTTATAAAGTTAAGGTTATATATAAGTTTTGTTGTTTTTTCATAAATGCTATTTTTGCTGTAATTTGGTGCTTCATGTCCTGAAGCAAAAAGCAGCTGAGATTGACTAGTCCTGCACATCAGTCAGTAAACTAGTAATCCATTCCAAACACGGCTGTAATCTTGCATCTATTGAACCTGAATTAATTCAAGGCTTTCGGTTGCTCTGGCTCAAGCAGTCGCTAATGAAGGCCGTGTTCCCAAACAAACATTTGCTTGTTTGAATCAATTGTCTTCATAGTGCACAAGCACCACAGCGTTCCTCTGATCTATCAATGTATTCACTTTAGACAGTCGAGTGATTCCATCAGACTCACGGCACCAAACACACGCAAACAAACACGGGCCCCGCACCAGAATGACCAGAGCTGTTTGGACAACAGACTCAAATGACGGCCAGCACAGTGTTCAAACTACATGCTGCTGAACTTCAGGCTTTACACGACAGATAGCGAACAAAAAAAGACAACTGATGACAGCTGATGTGTGTTTAGGCCACAGTTAGATGTATTTCAAACTAATTACAACATGCATCATTTGAAGTGCCATTTTTGTTTCATTGAGATTATAGTTTTTATTCATATTTTTTATTATTTTATATTTTCTGTTTTTATTTTAATTCTATTTAAAGTAATGTAGCTCTGTGTTTATCATTTTTATTAGTGTTTTATTGTCTATATATAGTATTATTAATTATTCATTTAGTTAAACTAAATGAAAATGAGAAATATATACTTGGCAATAAGATGAAAAAAATGTTTTATTATGTTAAAGGGTTTTTTTCAGATTCTTTATTTTTATTATTAGTGCTTTAATCAAATAAATAAAAATTCTGATTGTTTTTTTATGAAAAATATAAGCCATTCAGCTTTGATTTGATACATTTTTCAGCTATTATTTTATTTTCATTTTTTTATCTAAATAATTTGTTTTTAAGTAATTTTTTAATCAAACAAGTAAAAATTCAGATTTGATTTGTAATATATATATATATATATATATATATATATATCAGCTATTGTTTTTATTTGTATCTAATTTGTTTGTTTGTTTGTTTTAAATTAAAAGTAAACATTCAGGCTATTTTTATAAAAAAAATTTACCTGAATCAAATTATGAGGCTCAGAAGAAAAGCTATTTGTAATTTTTTCCAGCTTTATTTTACTTTATTTCATTTTTAAACCAAATAAGTAAAAAATAAAATAAAACAATAGCTAATAATAAATCACAAACTACAAAGCACATTTTTTTTTATCATAAGGCTCAGTATTTTATTTTAAGGCTCAATTTATAAATTATAAGGCCATTCAGCTTTAATTTGTGATATTTTTTAGCTATTGTTTTATTAAACAAAATTTGGAAATATTATTTTATTTCCAAATTGTTGTTTTTAAGAAACAAAAATATTTTTATGCCTTTAGTTTCAGTTTTAGTTAACTATAAATATATATTTTATG
>NW_015558619.1:1853213-1862537 GCF_001515605.1 Sinocyclocheilus anshuiensis | reverse complement strand
CATATCATTTTAAATCTGCATATGTTTGTGGTACCATGAATTTTGATGTTCTGTAAAGAGAATATCCATCTATTCTCTACTGAGAAATTCTGCATTCATAAAAATCAATAAACATGCTATTCTATTAAACAACTGGTCATCATGTTTTATCATGTGAGTTGCACTCTCACTATGTTTTTAGTGTGTTTAGCATTACACAACATTATGTAATTGTGTTGTTGCTGCTTCGGCCTGAAATGATCTCTGCTGAGTTGTGCTCAGGACGGCCTGCAGTTTCATTCATTGATCTCTAGAGGGCTTCTTACCAATGACTGCACATGTTCAGTCCTAATGATGGTTTGCAAAGAATAATCTGAGAATTAATAATAGTATAAAATATAGTAGCATTCATACCTTATTGGGACAATAAAGCCCTCCCTTCACCTACCCGATACTTTATTTTCAACTTTTCGATTATTTCCTTCATTTTTATTGAAAATAAACGCCTTTCCGATGTGACATGACATTTGAAAAGGGAGAAGGGAGAAAGAAGTTCAGCAGAAGGTGGATTCGAACCAGAGTCAATCGCATCAGAAAAGACTACGGCACGCATTTTAGCTCCTGCGCCACTGAAACCATACTTAGTTTGTCATCTTTTTTAGTGTTGACTAGCCCAATCACACATTTATGGGCAGAGTTTAGTGTAAGCCTCTGCAACAAGGTGGGTTATTTGCACTTAGTGTAAATAGACACTCCGGTAACATAATCCATTACATCACACGTTTTAGGTAATATAATCAGACTACTTTTGGATTACTTTTAGATTACTTTTGATCTAACTCGTTTATCATATTGATTTAATTAAGATTATTTTAGTACACCAAATACACAAAATAATGTTCTTTTTAGCAACATCATATGACCCCTTTAAGCTGTCACCAGCATCTGTTTGCTGAAAATCACTAGTTCAGTGAATACTGTATCTGAACTGCTACTTTACACCAGTGAATGAATGGAGAATCATTAGCTTTGGGTTAAATAAAATTAAAGTTTTGCTCTTTCTTTTAGCAAGTGTATGCTTCAGCTTCAAAACATATGGGTAAATCTAAATATTATATATGTGGTGTTTGAGCAACAACTACAGAAGTTGCATACAGTTTAAATCAATCAATAAATAAATACCTATAAAACAACGTTTGCCGAGTCAGGTTATTTTAATAAAGTGTGACATTTTTATTTATTTTCTTATTTTTTAATATTACTATTACTATTATTACTATAAACGTACTATTATTGCTATTTTTTGTAATTACATTTTCATTATATTCATTTAATATTTAATTCTATCTAAAAATTATTAATTTTTTTATTAAATGAAACAATACAAAGACTGTAACTGTAATATATCTTACAGTTTTGCTGAGTCTGATTGTTTTTTATAAATGTATTTATTTTTTTTTTTTAATTAATTTTATTCTATTACTACTAAAATTATTACTATATTACTTATTATTATTAATAGTAGTAGTGGTAGTAGTATTGTTTTAATTTTTTGTAATTTTTATTACTTTTTTCAAATATAATGAATAAATTATACATAATAACCTATATACACACATACATAGGCTACATATAATTATAATATTTAAAAATGTTATAAAATAATATATAAAAAATACATTTAAAAATGACATCCAAATATGTAAATAAAACACATTTCAATTAAATAAAACAATACAATATAAATACAATACATTAACTTGATCAAAAGTGACCGTAAAGACATTTACTTTGATGTCATTTCCTGTGCGGCCTTCAGGCCCGAAGCCTCTCTCAGCTTCTTCTCATGCTGCGTCTCAATGTGCCTACTTATAATACGCCCTTAAAGTATGTACTCTTTTGGTGAAGAAAAAGTACACACTTTTGAGTATGTAGTAGAAGAGTAGGCAGGCTTTGGGACATACTATCACGTCACACAACTGCGTCTTTAAAGTCCCCATGAAATCAAAATTAAAGGTGTTTTTTGGGTGTTAGTATCAATATGTTAGTCTTAAGGTTATCTATAAGGCAGTGTGCTCCAAAACAGTTACAAAATTTGCATTTAGAAGATATAAGCATTCAAAGCTTGCAGTTCGTCACCACACACATTTATTATGTAAACAAAAACTTTTATTTTGGATGCGATTAATCGCGATTAATCGTTTGAGAGCACTAATATATATGTATGTATGTATGTGTATGTATATATATATATACTAGATAAATGAATACTTGAAGTTTAAATTAAACCCATTCTCTGATTTTCTGCCATTGTGTCTGTGTATTTATAAACTTTACTGATTTAATTATTAGAATCAGTATATATTTAATATTTAACAGTGTATATTATATGAAAACACATATTGTAAAATGTAACTTGGAAGTTAATGTTTATGCAACAGGTGTACTTTGTGCAAATCTGATGCTTAAAAAATCCATCTTTACTTTAAATGACAAAGTAAAGCACTTTTATTAAGGATTTCTCAAAATTTGACAAATAGAAAATACCAGGCAAAAAAATAAAAAATAAAAATAAATATATATATAACAAATGATCATATTCATATATATTTAATGACTTTGGAGTATGAATAATTATTTTTTGATGATGCAGAGTTTGATAAGCATTTATGTTGGACCACATGGAAAACTTTTTTACTGACGATTTGTCACAAGTTGGTTCAGTGGCTTCATCGCTCTAATGTCTTGAATTAATTTATATTTGTGGAGAAAATACACAGAGATGCTTCTGAGAAAAGTCCACAAGATATTTAATGCTGACCTGAATGAGTACAAATCTTTACAATGTGTTTAAACATGTTTCTTTACTCAGAAATTCTTCATTTTAATGTTTTTATTTGTATTTATTTATTTCTAAGGGAAAAATAAAAGAAAATTCAAGGAAAATCACAAATAGCCACCTGCATGTTCAATTAATTTAAAAGCAGATCTTTAACATCAGCAGCGTTGACTAAATTATAATTTACTGGTTATTTTACTATAATTTATACAAATAAAGAATCATAATTTTAAAAAGTTGAATATTCCAGTTGAATAAATTCAATTACCAATAACCACTTCATTATCAAAGTTGTCTTTTTGATGAAAAAAAAACAAATTTTTCTAAGCCTCTCTACCTAACCGCCGGTCGTGCACATCCGCCATATTTGTAGTTTTTTTACGCGTTTTGTAGTTCTGGACAGAATCAGTGTGGATTCAGCGCAGTGGATTGTGTGCAATATTAGCCATTAGAGTGTGCACAGATCCACACTTCAAAAATCGACCTGAAATAGCAGACCATCCGGGGACTTTTGGCATACTCTTTTCAACATACTATGCTTTGGGACACACTTATTATAATCTCACATACTGTTTAGGATGGATAGTATGAACATTGAGACGCAGGGATAGTAAATCTATACCGTCACATTTTAGCCTCAGCTGCGTTCCTGTGAGCAATTACTCAGATCCATGCGTTCGTTTAGTCAGGTTTTGCTCCTTATATCCGTCTGTCACAGAGGTCCGGCATTAACGTTTCGGCCTTTTGTTGTTGTTGGCTGTGGTGGGAATCTGCGGGTGGCTCGCTCAGCCCACGCCTGTCAGACCCCATACATGTGAGCATGACTGAACCCGACTTGAACAAGAGATTTGAACCCCTCAATCAGCGGTAAATCTCCACCTGCGTGCTTTCACATTGAGCAGCATTAACTACACAGAGCCGTTGTTCACTGACGAGCTGCGCAAAAAATCGCACGAATATGAACGTGGTTTTGCGCAGCTCGTCAGTGAACAACGGTTGCACCGTTTGGATGAACGCAAACCTTCACGGTTTTGTGATTGATAAGAATGAATTTGGTTTTCTCGCAGCGGGTTTTGCGCTCATTGCAAGGTCAGAGGATTACGGGAATTATTGCTGTTTGTTTAACCCCTTCACCCGCGTTACGGGCTCTTCGTTACCCTGATTAGTTCACAAGTCGTCAAGCACATCAGGAGGATCCGAATTCCGTTTCAGTGGGACACGAATGCATTTTCATTCTTAAATGTACAAATGCATCTTAGAGTTTTTAATTTTAGATTTCTAGTTCGTTCAATGAGAACGTTCAGAGCTACATAACAAACACTCTTATGATTTAGTAGAATGTGATGTTTCACTGTTTCGCTGCCAGTGAACTCATGCACAGTGGGGATCTTTGATCTTTTTGGTCATGTAAAATTCATTTATTTATTTATTTTTGTCCATGCACAATTAGTAGCTATAACATCACAATAATAGAGAACGGTAATGAAATAAATTATAAAATGTATAACAAATTAGTGATGCCATTGCTGGTTTGTAGACTTATTTTGGACTATATTTGATCCTTTAACATATACAGTATATAAACATATTATTTTTAAATGTTTTTTATATATTATTACTAATATATATATATATACAGTGGGTACGGAAAGTATTCAGACCCCCTTAAATTTTTCACTCTTTGCTATATTGCAGCCATTTGCTAAAATCATTTAAGTTATTTTTTTTTGTAATTATTATTCTTTTTTAATTTACCTTCTCGTGAGTCTCGTGGTCAACAGCAGTCAGTCCAGCGTGGGTTAATTCTCAGCTAATAATGCCTCTTTTCAGAGTCCTGTAGGTTTGAGGGGTTTCACATTTCGGAAACACACCTCATTCCCATCTGGGACGATCCCAGGACGGATATAGAGTATATAATATATATCATTAATGATGTGCTTTTTTGTGTGTTTTAGCCAGATATATTTAATTGTCTGAAGAGTTTGCTGCTCATGTGAATAAAAAAATAAAAGATTACACACTTGGGAAGATGTTTTTCAACCTATTTTTAAGTTCTCACCGCTTACAGTGGGTAAGTTACACCTTTAACCCATTTGATGGACATATATTATATTTGCATTATATCTATTCATAAATAATCATAACCAATGTTAAACTGCCTCATATTTGAAGGTTTGTTTGTCATTTTTTTTAATGCAATAAACTTTTAAAGGTGTAAAAATATATAAATATGTATTAATTATTTCATGAGATCATGCAGTGCATTACAAGCAGTGTTGTAATTAATTATTGTAATTGAATTACTTTCCCTTAAAAAAGTAAAGTAAGGGATTATTCTTCATTTTTCTGTCATTTATGTAGTTACTTCTAATGTAATTGCAATAAATACTGTGCATAGAACCCTTTTTTTTAATATAAAACAATAGTGGATTTAACATCTAATGTTAAAATATATGTTTTTAATGTAACCTTCTCCCTTTAAATACTTTAGTCAGTTCAAGAATAATTTATGCAGTTTTATATTATTTATTTACAGAATTAAAAGAGCAGTTCCGTGTCTGCTCTTGTATTGTTCAACTGTTGATATGGAATTTAGAAAGCAATTAGTAGTAATGCAATACTTTTAGAGAGAGTAATTAGAGCAGTCTTATTACACTGTTGAAGATATAATCAGCTAGTAATAAATTACTTTTTACATTTTTAACACTGATTACAAGGCATAATTAATGCATTAAAAAGACTTTTATAATGCATTATGTATAAATGCTTTAAGTAAAATTTCCTTTTAATTCAGATTTAACTTCTGAATAACTGATTTGTTAAATCAAATGAAAAATTGTGTTTTTGATTGGTCCAGACGCTACAACTTTGTATAAGTGTCAATGAATAAAAACAGAGAATAAATATCTCATAAAACCCAAAGTACAGTAAATCATCAGGGCACGATCTGAATGCACGGTCTGTGTTTAGCCTGGAAGGGTCTTATTTATTTAAAAAATAAACATTTTTGCAAGAGTAATTGTTGGTGTTGAGTAGTTTAGGAGGCTTTCATGAAGACCTGTGACCTGCGGTTGGGTAAAGGCTTTAAATGAAGTGTTACCAAAATATCTCGTACACTCATCAAAACAGTGTCAATCAATTGTGAGTGCATAGTGTACTTGATCAGTCGAATGCTTAACCTGGAAGGGTCTAAGTCTTCTTACAGAACTATAACAGAGGACGTGTTGGCGTGTGGAGGGAGTCCAGTAGTTCAGGGGAACATGAAGAGCTTTAGCGGCTGGGTAACAGAGCGTGGCCTGAACGTGTTGGAGTTAAATAAGCTGACATCCAGAAAGCCAAGGTCTTGGTCCTTTTCTCTGGAGTCTCCATGCACACGTCATGCTTGAATGACTCACAACATGGCTTCCACCAGCAATATAGGCACTCTATAGTAAATGGCGTCTGTTTACGTTGCGGATTGTATGTACTGCATGCGTCATGTCATAATGCTGGAGCTCTCTGGAAATAAGTTAAATAATGTGAACGTTATGCCTCATTGCTTTGCCAAAAAAAGAGAAATCGCTCAATTTTGCAAAAAAAAGTAAAATTGCATGCTTTCAAGCAGAGGTAAAAATATAATCATCTATGATGTTTTCCCCATTAAAACTTGACATTTTGATTGTGCTGTAGTAACTTTTAGGATTTTTTTTTTTGTGCATAGGTATATTTTGCATGTTCCCTGTGTTGGTTTTGTTGAAAAATTCTATGCACTTTTTTCAGTTGTAGTGGAAGGAAAAATCAATCTAGTCTGTAAATGTAAAAGGTTTTATCTGCATTCTATTAAAAACACAAGCCATTATGACATTATAGGAATATATATTATTATTGAAGCACCAATTTTTTTAATAAGAGAATATTTTAGTGTTTTTAGTATCATATTTTTTATTAATTAACTATTTTTTTGTCCAAATGCTGTTTTCATTGGTAGCAATTATATATACAGTATCTGCTACACTGAAAAAAATGATAGGCTACTACATTTTTTTAAGGTAAGTGGTTGCAATCAATTTATTTCAGCTACATTTAAATAAACAAATATAGTTGACTAACTTTCAGAGAATAAATATCCCATAAAACCCAAAGTGCAGTAAATCATCAGGGCACGATCTGAATGCACGGTCTGTGTTTAGCCTGGAAGGGTCTTATTTATTTAAAAAATAAACATTTTTGCAAGAGTAATTGTTGGTGTTGAGTAGTTTAGGAGGCTTTCATGAAGACCTGTGACCTGCGGTTGGGTAAAGGCTTTAAATGAAGTGTTACCAAAATATCTCGTACACTCATCAAAACAGTGTCAATCAATTGTGAGTGCATAGTGTACTTGATCAGTCGAATGCTTAACCTGGAAGGGTCTAAGTCTTCTTACAGAACTATAACAGAGGACGTGTTGGCGTGTGGAGGGAGTCCAGTAGTTCAGGGGAACATGAAGAGCTTTAGCGGCTGGGTAACAGAGCGTGGCCTGAACGTGTTGGAGTTAAATAAGCTGACATCCAGAAAGCCAAGGTCTTGGTCCTTTTCTCTGGAGTCTCCATGCACACGTCATGCTTGAATGACTCACAACATGGCTTCCACCAGCAATATAGGCACTCTATAGTAAATGGCGTCTGTTTACGTTGCGGATTGTATGTACTGCATGCGTCATGTCATAATGCTGGAGCTCTCTGGAAATAAGTTAAATAATGTGAACGTTATGCCTCATTGCTTTGCCAAAAAAAGAGAAATCGCTCAATTTTGCAAAAAAAAGTAAAATTGCATGCTTTCAAGCAGAGGTAAAAATATAATCATCTATGATGTTTTCCCCATTAAAACTTGACATTTTGATTGTGCTGTAGTAACTTTTAGGATTTTTTTTTTTTGTGCATAGGTATATTTTGCATGTTCCCTGTGTTGGTTTTGTTGAAAAATTCTATGCACTTTTTTCAGTTGTAGTGGAAGGAAAAATCAATCTAGTCTGTAAATGTAAAAGGTTTTATCTGCATTCTATTAAAAACACAAGCCATTATGACATTATAGGAATATATATTATTATTGAAGCACCAATTTTTTTAATAAGAGAATATTTTAGTGTTTTTAGTATCATATTTTTTATTAATTAACTATTTTTTTGTCCAAATGCTGTTTTCATTGGTAGCAATTATATATACAGTATCTGCTACACTGAAAAAAATGATAGGCTACTACATTTTTTTAAGGTAAGTGGTTGCAATCAATTTATTTCAGCTACATTTAAATAAACAAATATAGTTGACTAACTTTCAGCAAAATTTGTTTATTTAAATGTAGCTAAAATAAATTGATTGCAACCACTTACCTTAAAATGTTTTTAGTAAATTCAATGAATCATTTTTTTTTTTTCAGTAAAATGTTTTTTTTTTTGACAAACATTTTAAATAAAACATATACATTGTACAAGAGATAAAACCTGTAACTCTAACATTTTATCTGCATGTTGTTCCACTAAAAATAAAGTACATTTTACTTTGTGTCACACACACATTCGTTTTACCACAACATGCCATTTTGTCCTTGATTTGAAACATAGTTTTGAGTGTTGTATTTCCACTTAATCTGTTACTTTTCATTTATTGCATAACATTGATTTAGTAATGTTCGTCTTTTATGTCAAATACTGTAAATGTAAGATTTTTACTGTAGATTTTTAATAAATTTAATTATACTTACAGTGAATCTTTTTTTTTTCTTTTGTCTAGCTTGTATTACACAGTGATGCCAATAAATGTGAACTGAATAAACAGACTGAGATGAGTGTGTTCAGAGCTGATGTGGATGTATTGTGTCGGACATGTTTAGACAGCTTTTGTCTGTTTTGTGAATATCGTCTTCGGGGAATATCAGTGAAACGTCACCTTATAGTGGATCATGATGTGTTTATTTCCATACAAACACCAGAGTTTCAAACTGCAATTATTCTGCTGACAAATTATCATTAGTCTCTGGGTCTGGGTCATGGGTCTCTGCGTCACATTTTTGTCGATATTTGATCATTCTGTTCATCTGACAGAGTTTAAGGCATTCAGCAGGTGTGTTGATCCCTAAACGACCCATAATGCCCTTTTCTGTGCTTAGAGGAAAGAGCTTTGCAAATTAAGAGCGGTTTTGTCTCCAGTGACCTGAAAAAGAGCCCTTAAGACCCTTCTTTTGTCAAAGGAGCTCTCAGAAGGGTCTTACCTTCATACAGACACGCAGAAAAACTCTTCCACTTGAGCAGAGACGCTTCCAGACACTTGACAAAAGAGCAGCGGATCTTCAGAATGAACCAAAAGCTCACATCAAAGACCATCATCGACTTTCTGTGATCAAATCATTAGTTGAAATGGGTTACAAATTACAAATGTTTCTTGTGTGGCAGAATTGAAGATTTAGATGTTTCACGAAGAACCAATAAACGTGTATAGGCCCAGATTTACATATTTTTTGATTCGTTTTAAAACAAACGTTGTAGTTGAGCT
>NW_015558619.1:1841062-1853137 GCF_001515605.1 Sinocyclocheilus anshuiensis | reverse complement strand
TGGGGTTAGGATTTTACAGTAGGCTACTTTGGTTCTCCATAAACTAATTGAATCTTCTTGTAGCTTAAAAGAAAAAAATGTGTTGCATGCTATTTTTTTAATTTATAGTCCTGGTCTCATGAAAATGCGTGTAAATAGTACGCCAAATAAAAACGAAAACTCGTGGTATTGATACGCAAAAATGGACTTTGGCGTGCATATGATACGCATGTGTTTGGCGTGCATATAATACCTACGCAGTTTTCGCGTGCATATGATACGAAATATGTTGGCGTACATATGATACGCAGTTTTCGCGTACATATGATACGCATCTACCCCACAACCCTAAACCTACCCATCGCGTAGCATATACACGCCAAAGTCCATTTTTGCGTATCAATACCACGAGTTTTCGTTTTTATTTGGCGTACTATTTATACGCACTTTCATGAGATCGAGTTGATTGCTGTGCTATTTTACGGTTTGTATTTGAAGATCAATGCCCTGTTGCATTTAAGACCTAAATGCATAAAACAGGGTTTTGTTTTTGTGCTTAACGGCCGTATTTTATTTATTTATTTATCTGTTTGTTTATTTGTTGTTTTGAGGAGGTGAAACCAATGAATTAACATGTTACGTCCTTTGATGGTCAGCTGTTTAATTTATTAGCCTGCTTATACTTCAGATTAATGTAAAATAAATAAACACACACACGTATAAACGGGCCTTGAATCTGAACAGTAAAAAAAAAAATCGTATTTGCTATTGGCAAAGCCTCATTTTTTATATAAATCAGAAGATACGTAAACCTGTTAATAATTCGATGTTTTATTTATTTTAAAATTGATGAGTTAACATGTTTCTTCCTTTGGTCAGCTGTTATAGGCTATTAGCTTCTTAATGCTTCAGGTTAATGTAAAATAAATTAATGAATGGACGAATGGCCTTGATGTAATTTAAACAGTTAAACGTAGTAAAAAGACAAATTGGTCCTATCGGCTATCATTGGCAAAGCCTAATTTAGCTCTAGATCAGAAGATTCGTAAAACTTTCAACAAATAAAGTACTTAAATATAGGCTATAAGTCATTAAAATGACAGAAAAAGTTGTTGTAGTAGGCGATCAAAGTCTCATTTGGCTCTGAATCAAGTTTTGTAACATTTTTATTAAATAAATTATTGTTATTTTTGCTGTAGGCTACACACTAATTTACATAGCATCATATATAAAGAAGTGTCAGTGGATGGCAAAATACGTATACGAACCTATTACCTTTTAATTCAAATAAATTATTTTGACACGCCAAAACTTAGAACTAGCAGTGGCTTTATTTTTGGTCACGTATTACGTAATATTCGAGTCTCTACAGTAAATAAAGTGCAGGAATTGATTTATAAAGTAACAGAGCTGTGAATTGAGCATCTTTGTCCGTGAGTCCCTCCCTCTGAACGTCTGTCCGAGCACATTAATGTCCCTCCCGCTCCTCTGAAGGCGTCTGGAGTTTTTTGGACTTCATATTGTCTGTGCCTCACTGAGTGTTTCACTTCTGCTTGATCCGGGACACGTGGAGCTGAAGTTTCAGGAACATCTGGACAGTAAGTTTAGCATTATTTCTATTGGAAATGGGTCAGAATGACTCATGTGAACCGATTTCGCTGAATGTTTGCGTAAAGGCTCAGTTATATCTTAACTGTATTGCTATAATTATTATTAATTTGTGCACGTGAAAACAATGCATTAGTTCGTGAAGTGAATATTGTGGTTTCGTCATTTGTCTGGATTGACTCGATGGCGCTGTATAGACTTTACGCAGAGTATAATTGGTGGCTATATATATATATATATATATATATGTGTGTGTGTGTGTGTGTGTGTGTGTGTGTGTGTGTGCATGAACTAGGCCTATGTCAGTGACGCAATAATGAAAATTATATGTTGTACGACGAAAATATTCCAGCAGTAGGCTATATTTAACATTTCTAGCATGCATAACTTAAATGCATAGCATGCAGGTAAATGCATTGAGATTAATCTGCGTGCGTGAAGCTGAATCCCTCGAGCTGGTGAGTCTTTGTTCACACAAAAAGCGGATTTGTGTTGCATGACTAGAAAGGACGCGTTTGTATTCATACAGAAATATTCCAATACTTTATTTCTTTGTTCTGAACGGAAGTTCAGGCATATATACAAGAAAAAAAACTAGTACAAATCTGCACATTAAAAGACTATGACAACTAAAGGTGCAGAACTATAACTCACATGTTGGTTAAAAGGGAAATAAACCGCTCTAGAAATCACATTTCTGATTTGCACAGAGAGTTGAAATAATGGCTTTAGAATGTCATAATAGCAAATGAATGTGCAGGGGTGTTATATTTCAAAAGAAGCATTAATGATCTGTCTTTGGTGCTGAATCACCTCCACGCGTAAAAACTGTAAATAAAATACTGTTAAAATACTGTTATGTGTGTAAACAAAACCCTTGTGTCGTCACAAAACAGCATTTTACGTGACAGTATGTACATATATAAACTGATCCCACACAGAGTTCATTTAAACCAGTGCTTTAATTCAGTAGCTTAGCTTTACTAGTAAGTCATTACATGACCTCTCTGAACACAGGCCCACACTAACCGATAGGCAAATTCATAAAACATTGCATATAGATGTATATGTTACCATATTTCAGGTTTACACAGCTAATAATAATAATAATAATGTTTAATTGTCAGAACGCACACCTGAGACGGTCCGAACGCTCAACCCTGATTTAAGATATTAAGGCGCATTCACAGTTTGAGACATAAATAAAAAAGGAATTAGTCATACTAAACGAATAATATGTGCCAAACATCTAATAATAACGGTATCCCACAGTAACAAGGGATAAAAAACATTTCGAATAAATACAAAACCATCATTCACAAAGAAGTACTATAAATAACACTTTTTTTTTTTTTTTTTTAGAAAAAAAGAAAGAAAAACAAACACGCACTGTTATTGCCTTTGGCATAACATCACACTACTTCTACAAAATAAACTTAAATAGACAAAAAAAAAAAAACAATTCCAGACGCACAGTCCTCACACAAAAGGACAGCTTGCACATTTCGAGGTTTTCTAGGAAAGTTTGGATGTTCCCAGTGGAGAGGGCGCGCAACGCTCAGCTTAGGAACGAATTGGGCGCGACGCGTTTGTGTTGAGACAGAAGTCCGCTAGAAAGTGGTGCTGTGAAGGACGATAAGCTAGTTCTTAGGGAATCCGACAGCAGCGGGGACGGAGAGCTGGAGATGCCGTATCCCGGCGCGCTCGGAAGCGGCTGCGGCTGCTGCGCGCCCGGTACGAAGTATCCATTGTGCCCTGAAAGTAATCCGGCGGCGGACGGCGAAGACACGCCGTACCCGTTGATACTCCCGCTAGAGGCTCCCAGAATGTGGCGAGACATGTCCCCGTTCCCGAGCGGCTCCATGCCGGGGAGTAACGATCCGTACGCGTGTCCCTGGTTTAGAAATCCGTGCGTGGAGCCGTTATAGTGCGAATGGTGCAGGGGTAAAAACGGAGACAGCTGCCAATAAAGCGGGTTGCTCGGGCGTTCGCCAAGTCCGAGACCGAGGGGCGCGAAGCGGAGGCCCCTTTTCATCACCAACTTTCCCCGCGAGGTCGCCGAGCGCCGGCGGAGCTTCCCGGTGGTTCCGCCGATAAACACATCATCGCTGGAGGGATCCAACATCCAGTAGTTCCCTTTCCCAGGATCGTCATAATGCCGCGGGACCTTCACGAAACACTTATTGAGGCTCAGATTGTGCCGGATGGAGTTCTGCCAGCCCTGCTTGTGCTCCCGGTAATACGGAAAGTTCTTCATGATGAACTCGTAGATGCCGTTGAGCGTGAGCCGCTTCTCGGGACTCTGTCTGATGGCCATCATGATGAGCGCGTTGTAGCTGAACGGAGGCTTGTCGAATTTCTGTCCCTTTTTAGACGGCTGTTCCTCCGCGTTTCGCTGCGCGGAGTCCATCTCGGACGCTTCCAGGGGTTTGTCCAAGTCCGGTGCCGCCGGGCTGCCGCTGCGCACCGCGCCCTCATTGTCAAACTTCGATGGGAGTAACAGGCTCTTGATGCTGAACGATGTCGACTTCTGCACCATGGTCGGCTCACTCTGATCTCCCATACCGGGCGATGGACACACAAAAGCCGTGGTTGAAAACGCAGGAGGTCAGGCGCGCAACGGCGGGGACGCTGCATGCATGACAGGACTTTCAAGACGGAGGACGCGACGCGATGCGAGAAATTGGTGATTAACCAGCGCTCGGTCTTACCAACTACCTCATCTCAGGGGAGGGAGGAGGAGCTCTTCTCTTGCTGGAAGCTGGACAGTACAGTCTCGGCTCACTCCATCATAATGCGCGGAGAGCCCCGTGCGCGCTGGAGTCTGGAGAGTCTCCTGTGCGTCACCGATCACGCAGCCTGAATAGGAGGGACGAATAATTGTGCACACATTACCTGAAACGCACTGAAATAAAGTTTAAATGATCCAGAACTAAAGCATTCGTGATGTTGAATCAAAGTGGCACTCTCAAAGTGTCTTAATAATACTTCGAGGGGATTCGGATTAGTTGTGTTAAATAACAGGGCCCTAAAGCGTGCATAATATCCTGTCTGATCCGATACAGTGTTGTGTATTACAACCAGTGCGGATCTATTGATTAGTAGGCTTTCCAAGAATAATAATGAATAATAATGCTGTGCGTAAAAGCGCACAGGCTGAGCCAAGGGCGCCTCTAGTGTTAGCGCGGGTCACACATCCACTGAGTTCCTGTTAGAGGAGTGCAGAAGTTATGTTGACACTTTGAAGGTCTAATTTATGTCGTTTTTAGTCATTGAAATATATAAAGCAGTGTGATTCCAGTGCGCTGCGTTCAGTCATCTCAAACAGCATGTTTGCGCGGTGGGAAGTGACCGGTGAACATCATAACAGTCTAGTCGCACTGTTGTTTACTTGTATATTTTTATCGATCAGTTAGTATGAATTTTGCTCAAGTTGCATCAGAATAATCTTAATTATGCGTTTAATCTATAATAGCTTTTTTATTTTTAAATGACGCATTTTGCATTCTGAAATAAAGGTTTTTCCCCCCAATTCACACTTTATTATTTGAGAATAAATGAATATCTTTGTTAAATATCATAAATATCTTTGTTAAATAAATGTATGATTTCGGAACCAAGAAACAATATTTTATTGTCGTTTTCTTGTTTGAAGGCTGTTTGCATCTGTTGCTGTTGCAGCATTGCCGACTGTGAAATGATTTGATTTAATGCATACACTGTGTATTTTAGGGATGTCCACACCAATACAACACTTTATTTTATATTATTAAAGAAACATCGAATGTGTATAAAACAAAAGGATAAAATAAATAATGAATCCGTTTTTAAGATATTGTGAAATAGCTGAAATATGCAAAGCAAAATAATACCATTTTAAATGTATTTTTATTCAACAACAACCGTTCATGTTAAAATAATTCGTTTTTTTTATATGTGTACATACATTTTTATTTTATAAATATTGAATATTATCATTGCGACAGACGTTCTCCCATTACCGTAGTAATTTTATAATTAATGAAAAATATATATTTGTTGAATTTATGAAAACAATTTATGAAAACAAAGTTTGCAGCCCAAACAATAAATCATGTTGTGGTTTTATAGCTATAAGTAGCTACTTACTGCCCACTTTTCAATTGACACCTTAATAATCAAGCTTTATCGAGTTATAAACAGCTCACGAATATTCACGTAAATTCATTGTCTTGTTATTTATAATGAATTATTATTATAAAAACGACGGGATGTTTCAGTAATATTGTTTTATCAAATTATAGTTTATTTTGATTTCTGATATTTTCAACATAATTAAAGCATCACTAAGAGACTAAATGATTTCCAGCTAGTTGCCGAGCTGTTTTACACCTTTCAAGATTGTATTTTTCTTGCTTTTTATTTATCAAAGCCTTTCCTTTCCAATAAACACAGAAAATGCTAAGAAAAATAAAGAAATGTTACGAGTAAGAAAACACAATAGTTGCTATACGAGCTTGTTTTCATTCTCCTGTCTCGTATAAATTGGTCTGTTTTTCAAGCGCTTTTTACACATCAAATTTAATCGAATCCATCCTGTAATAGGTTAAATAATTATATGATGAGTTACATGGCTATATATACATAATGTGTGTGTGTGTGTGTGCCCATGTCCCCACTTTTCAAAACGCTTATAAATCACACAGAATGGATTGTATTGAAAATCTGAAATAGCACAAAGTTTCCTGTAAGGGGTAGGTTTAGGGGTAGGATTGGTGTAGGGCAATAGAAAATACGGTTTGTACAGTATAAAAACCATTATGCCTATGGAGAGTCCCCATAAACCATAAAAACAAACCTGTGTGTGTGTGTGTGTGTGTGTGTGAGTGTGTGTGTTTGTATTATTTTTAACAATCAAGTAGCAGGAACATGTTTTGAAGAAGTATGACAAAAAAATAAAAATGTAAAAACTTATATATTTTTTCAAGTACTGCAATGCAAATGGACTTTACAAAATAATTTTAAAACATTCATTATCATTTGAGGTCATACACACAAATAGGTCAGTCGTGCCAAAATGAGTAATTTGCAGTGACCGTTAATCGTTTCAGAGAGTTATGACCGACATTGTTTACTTACATGAAGAACCCCCCAACCACAGACAAGCACACACACACACACGTATGTACATGTTTGTTTACGTCCATACAAGCGCTGCGTGGCTTGTAGCATGGCCTCAAGGCTTCTTTTGAAACTGTTTGCCAAAACATTTAATGCCAAACCTCACAAGCACACACACACACACACACACACACACACACACACACAAGAGCACATGAAAATGACCTGCAAGGTTCAATAAAAGGTCATACTACACTAAAAGCAAGGTGATGATGGGGTCTTCAGGGTGAAGGAAGGGCCTCTATGGGCCTGTCCTGGATTTCTTACTGTGGTGAACCAGCATCCAACAACAGGAGCTTCATGATGATGAGTGGACAAAACACACTGACATCTCTGACCTGAGACTGACCTTGCGTTTAAACTGACACGTGTATCGCTTTTTTTCTTAAGCTTCCTCCTTATAATCACCAGACTGAACCTGCTAGGTGAGAAGCAGAAGCAGTAAACCTTTGTGAGTCTTTTGTTCTGAATCAATTATTCCTCAAATCCCGTGCATATCATTAAACGAAGCATCGTAACGTTTCGAAATGTCCGTTGTTCCCACTGATCGGGTCAGATTTATAATTTAGAGGCTTTAATGTAATAAATGTAAATGTAATAAAAAAAAGAAGACCAGCTGTTCGCACAAATCAAATCCTAAAAATAGTAACAAAACATAGGCTGGCTACATTAGGCAGTACATGTTCATGGTATTAGATGATTTGTAGATCGCATTTTCAGTGATAAAGATGTGGTTAAAAACTATTGAACATTTCATTAACACACAAAGCGGGGCATGTTGTCACAAATATATGATGCCATCTGCCATAACATATGCATATCTAATGAGCGCTTTGGAAGATTCGAAACCTTTGTGAATCTTTCGTTTCAACCAATTGCCAAAGTCGCGTGATTTCAATAAAGGACGCTTTGTGGCGTCATAAATGTTTCAAAACGCTTCTAAATTTAATTTGAATTCGCACTGAACTCGGATCCGTTTTTATAATGTAGACATTTTAATGGTACACTTGTATAATAAAAAACAAAGAGTATTAGTTGATTGATTCTTATTGGCATGATTAGCTAAACCTTCTGTAAACACAGCTCTAAAATAATGAAACATATTATACAGACACTTCAAGTTTAATGGTATTTTATGATTTGTAGAAGGCATTTTCAAGAAAACATTTACGACTGGTTTCTAAAAAGCGTGTTTTATTCATATTTGGACTGATTTTTCGACCAGCAGGTGTCGAGTTTTGAGTGAATCATTTTGCAAATCAGTTGTTTCTCCCATCATCACTAAAAGTAGCTGTTTATACTGTATTTAATTATAGGTTGTTTTATTACTGTTTAACCAAATTAATCAGAAACACAAAGCACTTTATGAATCAGCAGATATCATAATTTACAAGGGCGCATGTTTGATTTTCGCTGTGTTTTAAAGATGGTTTCTTTGGATTGTTCGACTACTCAAAAGAGAATATAGGAAATTATAACTTCATTAATTTGTGTTTCCTGCTAGCTAAATTTCACATGCATAGACAAAAATCTGTCTCTGAACCTTTTTTATAGGCTGCTCAAAGATTATCTAGACAATTAGGCTACATGGAAACTATTCAAAGTTCTGTACATCCTAAAGCAGTGAAAACCGCATCTTTATGTGTCCTCTTAAGGTAAAAAAAAAAAAAAGCATGGTTACTATAGTCCATAACCACAGATTAACCATGGTTTTGCTACATGATACATGGTTTTATTACACTAGCCACAGTTGAACCATTTGTAGTAAATCTGTGCTTAAAAAACATGGTTATTACACTTTTACTATAATAAAACAATGGTTAATTTAATTAAGGGATTTGTATTTGTGTATTTAAAAAAAAAATTTTTTTCATTGTTTTGTTTTTCTAACTATGCTGTTGTAATGGTTTGATGTTTGTACTGTTTATTAAAAAAATAAATCAGAAAAAAGATGCGCGCTCGGAATTCCCGACCTGAATCAAAGGATTTGAAGTCCTGATCTGAAACGTTTGGAGTTCAGTGAATCATTTGATTCAGATCGGAACTTGAGCACTGATCGTGAATCATTTGATTTAGATCGCGTTTTAGATGTGGGTCCGTGAATCATTTGATCAAGATCAGAACTTTGGAACGCGGAACGCGGATCATTAGATTCGCGAAATGTTTACCGAACCGCACTGAAATTCCGATCTGAATAAAAAGATTCACAAAACTGCTCCGAAGTTCCGATCTAAATCAAATGATTTGCCAAACATGATTCGATTGGAGCGCTTCGAAAACAGTGAATCATTTTTCGACGCAATGGTTTTATATTTGCCAAAAATATAACTTTTTTATTTTAAAAACAAACAAGCAAGCCCTGTCCAGATTTAAAAAGTTACACAAAAGTAGCGTAACGCATTACTTCCCATAAAAAGTAACTAAGTAACGTAATTAGTTACTTTTGTATGGAGTAACGCACTATTGTAATGGATTACTTTTAAAATTACTTTCGAAAAAGCTCAGTTTCACCCATCACTATGTGCTTTTTAAAATCATTACAAGCGATGACAAAATTCGAAAATGAATGGCAGGTGTGAATACACCCTAAATCAATCGGAGCGGCTCCAGCGTAAATGAGTCAGAAATGTGAATCGGTTTGTTTGTTCCTCCGCTTTTTGCGTCTTCAGCCATGTTTACTACATGACAAAGCCTACTACTACTGGCTTGGCTTGCTAGTTTTATGACATTAACTGAAATAAGCAAAAAAAAGTATGATGTTTACAAATAAAATATCAGTTTTTGTATTCCAAAGAGATCAACCAACACAAATCTACGAACATATTCAGGTGAGGTAACCGGTTTACTACTTATTAGAGAAACATTCTGCAGCTCAAAATACATGTTAGATGGAAATATTGTGCATTATGATCGAGTTTGTAGCTTAATTCACTATTTTTTTTTTAAATAGTTTTGAGCTGCAGTTCAGTTGGAAATCCAGTCATCTCATACAATTTAAAAGTATATATTGTAATACATATTTGAGAAATGATTGTTGTATCTGACTGTATTAGTCTGTATAGCATGATAGTCAATGTAAAAAGAGCAAATGGGAGAAGCAGATGAACGTAAAGTTAAAGAGGGTAAACTTCATCATTCAGCTGAACTGTGCTCGTATGTTTTAAACACTTCAGTTTTATATGTTCTTACTCCACACATGTATTAAATGTGCGTCCTTGAAAGCACTCAGTTTTCTAGTGTATTTCTTTAACTTCTCAGGTAATATCAATGGTATGATCTGTTTCAGATGCGGCCAAAACTACAACAACAGTGGTTACATACACATATATTTACTTGTTTGATCAAAATGATTGCTAGGGACAATTTAGTAGTCGCTGGATATTGGTAAGGACATGTTATAGCATCGCTAAATTCTACACCCTTAAGATTCGTTTGAATGACAACATTCAAAACACATGACAATTTACCTCAATTTGACTGGTTTAGTAAAACACAGACCGACCACAACAATGGGGGCAATAAACAAATACATAATGAGGCATAAAAATCCCTCTAAACACCAATGACACATAACAAACAATAATGACAGAATCAACAGCAGTAGCCTGAATAAAGATTGTAAACAATGACTGCATAATTTATTTATGCTGCAGTGCATTCTGGGAATTCACAAACCCTCAACAATCAGCAGCATTGTTCAATATGAAGCTCTTTGTTCAGACGAATCTGTTATCATTTGGGGGAATATTGTTGGTCTAATTCACATCTCTTTGAAACTAAAGTACGCTGAATTATTGGATGGAATTTTAAGATCTTCTGCTGTACAACATTACAGTCTGTAGTACTCATTTCATCTCTCTCTCTGACTGTTTACAGTTGCTGTTGAGAACCAGGCAAATGCAGCTGATTTGTGTTTCACCTTATGACCAAAAGAACACCGATAAACTGTGTTTGAGACTAGTTTGCAAGAGTAAAAATAATTGTAGCATTTTTTTACGTTTCTTACAAATCTACCGGCCAAGTTTCAAATTTAACAAATGCCTCTTTTAACACTTGGGAAAAAATTGTATCTGAAAAGTCAAATCTTATAACTTTACATCTATGTTCTGGTTTAAATGAGACCAGAAATATCATCACTCACAACTTAACTGACAGTATCAGTATTTCAAATGGTCCTGTGGTGTGACAAATTCATTTTTAAAAGTACAAATATTCCATAGCCTTTCAATGAATATAAGCCCATGCATAGCCGATAAATATGAAAGAATGAGCAAAATGCAGTTTAAAATAATTGAAAATAATACAATTATTAAAACAATGACTGTTTCAAATAACCATACCATCAAAAATATTGTAAAACCTTGTACCGGAGGATCTGTCATTCATGTTAAATTCAAATGAAATAGATAAATTCAAAGGCATCAAATCTCCATAAATAAGAAAAATAATGGACATACAAAAATTTAGTTTTTATATTGAATATTAAAATCGGAGTTCTTTCTTTCTTAAATTTTTCATAAAGTGTTTTTTTTTCTCTCAAGCGGAGCGAATATTATTATATTATCACCATGTTTACACCTTGGACTAAGTCGTATACTACAGTCATATAGAACTGTATTTGTTGTTCTTTTAAACGTTATATTTTCATGATATCATGAATGCTTTGCTTTGATATTTCGTTATCTAACACAATGACATTTTAGTGTGAGTTAAGTGTGTAAATACTGTTTTTGGTGCAGCTTTATCTTATGTAAGAGCAAAACATTGCCAAATCAGACGGTCCTGATGGAGTTTGATGCTCAGCACCCCTCAAAAAAACCTGCGGGGCACTTTAGCAGCGGATTTCATAAAGCCTTTTAAATCGCCGAGAGATTCAACCAAAACAAGAAACAGTCACAAACAATGATATGAATCCATTCATATCATCAGAATCATCACAGTTTCTTTATTCACACAAGTGCAATTAGCCGTTATGAACGAGAAAGTTTTTTTTTCTTTTTTTATCTGTGATTTAAGGACAAAATTGCCCGTAGAATTTCACTACATCTGATTAAACCTCACTTTAAAAACATCCAAGCTTGTCTACAGTTGGAAAAAGGATTCATTCATACAACAAATGTATATATTTTTTTATTCTAAAAATTAAAACAAAAACATTTTCTTTAATGGTTTAGGTCAGATTTTGATTAGTCTGTTGTTGTTGTTATTATAATTAGCTTTATATGAAAGCAATAGAATATATGCACTGATTTAGACAGCTTAGTGTGTGTGTGTGTGTGTGTGTGTGTGTGTGTGTGTGTGTGTGTGTGTGTGTGTGTGTGTGTGTGT
>NW_015558619.1:1837760-1841052 GCF_001515605.1 Sinocyclocheilus anshuiensis | reverse complement strand
AAGCTTTAACCCTTTCCTATACCAACTGTATGTGTGTGTGTGTGTGTGTGTGTGTGTGTGTGTGTATGTGTGTGTCAGTGTGTGCGTGAGAGAGAGAGAGAGAGTGTGATCACGCTTTTTTGTGACACATGAGGACACAAATTTGTATAATGACATGGGTTAATTAGATTATTAAATTAGAAATAAGTATACTAAACATCTTTAGCATGACCACAAATACATTGATTTATCTTTATATTTATTGGATTGCTTTTTACTGACATTTTACTTTATTTTTAGATTTAGTATAAATAAAACATTCTGATTTAATGCTAAAAAAACTCTCGAAGCATCAGTGTTGACCGTTGAGGCTGACATCTGTAAAATGTAAAATTCTAAAACGTACTTTTTCATAGTTTAAAAGAAAATAAGAGGAAATATTAGCCATCTTTAATTGATCTAATAAGACTATTAGATTAGAAATAAGTTTACAAAAAAAAAATCATAAGACCACAATTTTCTTATATTTATTGCATTTTTCCCTGACATTTTACTTGATTAACTTGATGATTTTACTCCAGTACGTATTTCAGGAAATGTGGTTCAGTATGTGATTCAGTAAACGAAACATTCATTAATGCTAAAAACTCTCCAGCATCAGTGTTGACCTTTGAGATTTTTAAAGTCTAATCCCATCTTTCTGTGATCATCAGACATGTTCAAACATGTTAAAAACATTTAACCTGTCGAAGGTCTCTGTCAAATCCAAATGTGATTAGTTTTTTTGACAGGATTTGTCTTTAAAAGAAACCTAAACCCTTGTATGCAAATTACATCTCTAATAAAATGTTTGTGCATTCACAAATCTAAATGTTTTTGAACACACACTGTAACTCTCTAATCTCTGACGGCCAGGATGGCGTTTCAATCATAAATACTAGATTACAGAGAAAAACTGTGGCAGGGAATATTAAAATCTCATCAGGACGTGAGAGAAAACTGTGTTATGTGTGTGTTGGCACATTTTCTGAAGCTCATTATGTGTGATTGGTGTTGTGATCTGGTCAGTTTTTTAAAATTCAATCATTCTGGAAAGAGACAAAATAATTTGATGTTTTTACATCCAAAAGTATATGGGACTAATTTTTTACTCATAAGCTTATTATTCACAATTATTGCATTTATGTATAATTGCATATTATAATTGTTACATAATTTTAAATCTATTATTCAAATCTCATTTATCTATCAGTAATCTCCATAATATAAGCATTGCAGTGCAGATCCAGTTTAGGAAACTCTCGTTTTCTCCTCCAGAGGGCGCCTGTTAGCTTCTCAGGGCTGTTTTAGTCTTTTTTTTTTATCTTTTACATTTCATACTTTTAAGGATTGGGGTCTAACATATAAACAGAAACCCAGTCCAAACAATCTCTATACAACAGTGTCTTAAAAGCTCATAATTCTGTAACCACAGCGTCTGTGATTTGTCCATCGTGACAAATATTGTTTGCAATGTCTTCAGACGCCGGTGATAAGTATGTTTCTGTAGATTTTGAGGTGTTCGGGAGTGTTCAGGGGGCGTATTTGAAACTTGGTGACAGTTCTTCACGCCAGGCCTCCAAAAATAGACGCGCATTTATTTATATTACAGCACCAAAAAGCTTTTACACCATTGTGCATTCATATGTATTAACATCATATATGAATTATTCTTCATTACAAAGTGTTTATTGCATACAAGCAGACGAATTACATTTGTATAAACAGTTACAGCACTTATTCCAAAAAACAAAACAAAGCTCAATTTCACAAACGTTTGTCTTTTTTCAGGTGTTTGCTTCAGAATGGTGAGAAATCTGTGGATGATATAAATTAAGTTTGTTTTACAGAGCTTTTTGCTTCCATAACTTAGAAAGGAGGGTGGAGCCTACTAACACTAGCAAATATACCATGGTAATGGCATTATTATATTTGATGGTTTTCTAAGCTGTCTGCTGTAAAAGGAGTGATTCCTATGCAATTGCAAGCAAATACTAGATCTTTTAGATGTAAGTTTAGCCTAAGTCGCTGAAATCAGTTTGATATTCGAGTACACTTTAGTAGATGTTTGTACTAGCACTGTAAAAGTGCCGGGTTTGATTCCTAGAGAATGCATGAACTGATCAAATGTGTCCTTTGAATGCAATGAAAGTTGCTTTTCTAAATGCATGCATGTAAATGTAACCTCAAACCCATAGTTTCATCAGTGATAAGTCATGCATACATATATTTCTCTGAATCTTATTTTTCATCTGTTTTACTGCAGTATACAGAGGCAGAAGCGCAGAAACTCGGCGTGACGGGCTGGGTAAAGAACACTAGACAGGGCACTGTGGTGGGACAGGTGCAGGGACATCCTGAAAAAGTTAAAGAAATGGGAGTAATCCATCTGTCTTTTAAGCGTTTTGAGTGTGCAATCACTTTTAAATGATTTATAGGTCTTTATTAGGATATCCAAATGTTTGCATAGTGCTCTATTATGTCAAATGTGTACAGTATTTATTGCATGTAAAACCTAAAAATACATAAATACTAACAAATTTTCACAATTTTATAATGTTTCCCGAAAATGTTGAAGAAATGTGAGCATTAAAGACAATCATCTTTTAAATTGTATTTTTTTAAATATAAATATAAATGAAATATAAAATAAAATAATATTTTATTTTATATTTTATATCTTTCATTCCTTTCCATTGACATAAACTAAATAAATAGAAGCTAACATAATAAATATAAAAATAAATAACAAATATTAGAAATCTTAACATAATAAAAAATAAAATAATTTAAATATAAATATTACATGAAAACTAATTAAAAATGAGAAATGTTGATTTGGCAACTAACTGATACACGTTTAAGCTGAAGTACTAAAATTACTACCTGGAAAAAAATAAACCTGAACTAAAACTAATACTAAAATAATACGAAATAAATAGCAAATATTAAATTTTAAATCTAATATTAATTATAATATTTACTATTAATTGGGGAAAATAAAGATTTCATGACAAAAACCTGTGAGTAGGCAACTGTTGTTGAGTGTTTGTTTAAAGGGGGATTCAGAATTCAGATTTTCTTTTCTTTCTTTCTTTTTTTTTTAAGTAGCAAATTGGCTGATTCTGATACTGATACTGATATTTAAGCAAATTAATTTATTGGCTTTTTGCTTTATAACAAACAAACTGGCTTCAAACAAAAATATCTAGCCATTTGAATTTAGAGGCAACCACTGCATTTTAATCACGATCTGCACGGGCAGTTGTTTTTT
>NW_015558619.1:1829915-1837585 GCF_001515605.1 Sinocyclocheilus anshuiensis | reverse complement strand
CCATTTTCCACAAGTTGATATGATTCTTTAGGGTCTTAATGAAAAGTCTGTAACATAGTTTGGTTAAAATTTCTGTCAAAAACAGCTCTTTTCAGATCAAGCCGTTTTTGTAGCATTTTCCTTTAAATGTTAATGAGCTCTGCTGACTCCGCCCCTCTCTTCCGAGCTGCTCTCTGAGAGACTGTTTACTTTAGCCACATTCATCGTGAAACTTGCTAATTAGCACATTATTAGGAAAGGCGATTTGCAAAGATTCATTACAAAACATTATACTCACTACTTCTGTAGATGAAGCTGGATCATGAATGATTCGCGTGAACATAGACGCATTTATGTAAATCGGGGGCGCATTCACTTCAGAAACAATGTAATCCACTGCGAGTTTAGCGGCTCAGATGTCGGGAGTAAATGACGACTGCTATGTTCATTATTACATCCAACAACAGAACACCTCAATCGCTTAGGAGTCATTCTTGTCTACATCTGCTCCGGCGGTGAAACAATGGTGGACTGATGACAGCTCACTCAGGGCGGAGCTAAGGTAAGACACCAGTCCAGTCTGTGCTGAAACGCTACTGTCAATCAAACTATAGTGGGAGGGGCCTGTCTGTGTGACGTCACACAGACATGCGTCTGAGATCGGCTCGATTTGAGAAGGGAAAACATTTAACCAGATTAAAAAAAAGAAACACTGGGTGGATTTTTATCATTATAGGGTGGTTGTGTACACACACTGCCAACACACATTTCAGTTCAAACAACTTGTAAAAGTGCATGTAGCATCCTATGACACCTTTAATGGCTTCTTTAACGATTTAAAGGTCTTTATTTCCATACTCTGAGCCACTAAATCTGTCACATGTGCAGCGTCTCTTGTCACCAGCAGATGGCGTCAGTGCTTCAGTGTTGGTGTCATGGAACAGTCTAGAAAGGCTGATCACAGTAACAGTGCGAGCATGAACATGGAAACTCACACTTCCCTTTGAGAGCATTGTGCTGTAGCCTGTAATCATATAACAGCAGGAGCTCCAGCCGAGCAGAGCTGTCTGTGTGTGTGTGTGTGTGTGTGTGTGTGTGTCTGTGTGTGTGCGGCGGTCTGCAGTCCCGTGGGTGGGGCAGGTCGAGGAGCGATGATGTCATGATGTCAGTCGGGCGGGGCGGCACTCAGGGGCGAGGGCCGTATGACATCACAGTCTCAAATGTGAACCAGACATTCATTTGTGTGAGAGCTTATATACTGTATTTCCGTATGCAGATCTTTAGTATGCATAACACATACAAATGTTTGCATACTACTTTGTTATGTAGACTGTGCATAACAGTATATTGTGGTAACACAGCATTTAGTTAAGAAAAACTAAAGCGGTAAAAATATTTTTGTTAATTGAAAGCTGGAATCAAATATAAATATTACAAAAACTTGGCACCTAACTGAAATAAGTTTAACTGGAAACAAATGAAAAGTAAAACTGAAATACAAATAAATAAAAAACAAATAGCAATATAAAAATTAATAATCTAATATTCATATTTTATATTTTTTACTTAAAACTAACATTTTAAATATTTTTAATTATTTTATTAATATGATCTCTTATATTTTTATTTTAATTAAAAAATTACAATTAAATGAAATTAAATGAAAACTGAAGCTGAAGGACTAAAATGAATGACTGGAAATAAATAAAAACTAAAACTGAACTAAAACTCAAAACTGATATAAAAGTAAATTAAAACCAAATAGTAAAATAAGAAAAAATAATGATAAAAATAAGATTTCTAAACATTTAAATAAAATTAAAATGAAAACTGAAAATATAAAAATGAAAGCCAGTATTAATAAAACTAATTAATAATAAATATGAATACAAATATGAATGAATTATATTATATTATGTTATATTATATTATATTATCTATTAATAAATAATTATTATAAAAAATATATATTACATGAAAAACTTAAAACATTACTTAAAATGCTCTTAAACTTATAAGAAGTTTAAGTTAAATAATTACTAACTGGAAGAACTGGAAGAAATCTAAAAATTAAAATGAAAACTAATATTAGACTAACTAATATTAAAAGAAATTTAAATTAATTGAAAACTAACTAATATTAAAAGATATTTAAATTAATACAATTTCAACATATAAAACCTGATATGCGCAAATGTGAAACTTGCCAGAAACTAACCTTTTGATTACGATTTTCCATAATTATATAGATTATTAGATCATTATAAGATCTAATGACATTCCTAAAACAATTGACTTTTGTAATGTGCTGTATTTCAAAAAGAATGTTCAATGAGAAAAACACTGGAAAGTACTTGATTTTTATTTTATTGCATTTTTAAAGTAACAACAAAATCACTGCATGTGACAACTAGCCCCGGTCTCCTCTGTCAGGTCAGTTTTTCATGTGAAGGTTATTATCTGTGTCCTGTAAGACATTTTTAGCTGTGATTATCTGGTGAAATCGTGTCCTATTTACTTACAGCCCAGAAACTCATGTAGCTGTACATGCCATTGCCTGGATACAGTGACGAAGAGCTTTTCCTCCTCTTCCTCATTCAGGCTGCTGAACAGAAATGTGTTTGCTCATTAAATATTTAAACAGCGGATGGCAGGCCTCCAGGCTCCGCCCCCTTTACTTGTTTTCCTTTCTTTCATTCCTTTCCATTGACATCTGTCAGTCTGTTTGCAGTGTAATTGTTTGGTTTGGCTCTCTGCAGTTGTTTGTTAGTACTGGGCTTGGTTTGGTGAATCTCTAAGGTGACGTTGATGAGACTGTCGATCCCAGAGGATCGTCCCCAGACGGCCTCCACCCTCCTAAACGCTCCACCCATGCTTGAATTACGACTGGATGAGCTCTGAAGTCTAGAAATACTGCCAGAGAGCGTTTCAGCTCCATCCAGATCATCTATCAGCTGTTGACATGACATTTTACATCAGTCTCTGATCTGATCTGGCATAATGCATTTGTTTTAGAGCATTTTGCAACAGCATTCTTATAATTATTGTGGATTGCTTGCATCACTGTGACTATTGCTCATATTTAGGGTTAATTTCATTTATTGGGGGCATTTAAGGAAACCCCAATAATATAATATAATATAATATAATAAATATAATATAATATAATTAAAAAGTAAATATTTAAGTATTTTGAAATGATTTAGTAATTACAAATTATTATCCATTAAATTAATAATATTAAATATTAAATATAGAAAAATATTACTGAGTGTGTAATATTATTTTTCTTGTTCATTTGTTTTAATTGATTATATATAATATAATATAATTAAAAAGTAAATATTTAAGTATTTTGAAATGATTTAGTAATTACAAATTATTATCCATTAAATTAATAATATTAAATATTAAATATAGAAAAATATTACTGAGTGTGTAATATTATTTTTCTTGTTCATTTGTTTTAATATTTTATTGATTATATACAATTGTAATAATTGATCCAGTGATAGTTCACAGGTTCATAATATAATATAATATAATATAATATCAAATATCAAAAGTACACATTTTAAGTATTTTTTAAAATATATTTATAATATCAAAAGTACACATTTTAAGTATTTTTTTTTAAATATATGTTTTTAATTAATAATATTAATGATCAAATATGAAAAATATTTTGAGTGTGTAATATTATTATTCTTAATAATTAGTTTTATTTTCTATTGATTATATACAATTGTAATATGTGATCCAGTGATACTTGACGGGTTGTATAATATAATATAATATTTTTTATTCTTTGACATTTCTAACATAATGTGATCCAGTGATACTTGACGGGTTGTATAATATAATATAATATTTTTTATTCTTTGACATTTCTAACATTATTACAGTTGTTATAACATAATATAATGTAATATAATATAACATAATATGAAATAATGTTATATAAATATATATGTTTTTATTTTTATATTCATTGATATTTCTAACACAATGGCAGTCGCAGGTTATAATATACTGTAATATAACATAATATAATATATAAATGTATTCGATTTTTAATTTTTTATTCATTGATATTCTAACACAATGAAAGTCACGGGTTGTTATAATATAATATAATATAATAATATAATATAATGTAATGTATTTTTTATTCTTTGATATTCTAACACAATGGCAGTCACAGGTTGTTATAATATAATATAATATAATATAATATAATAATATAATGTAATGTATTTTTTATTCATCGATATTCTAACACAATGGCAGTCACACGTTGTTATAATATAATATAATATAATAATATAATATAATGTAATGTATTTTTTATTCATTGATATTCTAACACAATGGCAGTCACAGGTTGTGAATAGTTGCTGGTGTTTTGATATGAGACTATCTTGGTGTTCCTGGTGCTGTACTAGAGCGAGTGAGAGCGTCCGGTGGATTGTTAGACGGAGGTTGATGTAAATGGCGATCCGTATGAGGAAGTTCCATCCAATCACAGCGTGTCAATGTTATCTGACTTCCTCACCAGGGCAGATGGGAAACTCCTTTCCTTCACAACACAATGAACACTACAAAGACTCAAGTGTTTATATATTGCGAATACAGCTGTGCTGTGTTATTTCAGAGAGAGTGAGAGTGTTTAGGAAGAATGGATAAGTCCTTCAGAGCGTGAGAATAATGGAAAGTTTATTGTAATCTGTGTTTAATGCAGTCTGTATCACCTATATGAAACACAGAAGAGGCCATTAAAGTATATTAGTCATTTTAAATTTATTAGTCAATGCCCTGTGACCCTCATAAACCAATAAAAATTCCCAAACAATCTTACTGAATATAAATATGGCAATAAAACATATTATTTTTGGGTCTTTAATATTATATGAGCTGTTATTTTATATGAGGTTTACAAAAAACTTAGGTCGTGAATGCAGTTTAAACTCCTGATTTGTGTGATTTTCATTATTCTTTTCTAAAAAATGTAATACAAATTTGGTCATTTATAACAGTAAAAAAAAATGCTTATATTTATACATAAATATATATTAAATTAATTATATTCTTATATAATTCTTATATAATATAATTCTTAATTATAATTATATTATACATTAATTAAATTATATGAAAATTGTTTCAAAGCCATTTTACTAGCAATTTATGAGTAAAATATTTTTTCAAAGTCATTTTACTAATAATTTTTGACTGAAAATTGTTTCAAAGCCATTTTTACTAGCAATTTCTGAGGAAAATATTTTTTCAAAGCCATTGTTTCTAGCAATTTATGAGGAAAATATTTTTTCTAAGCCATTTTTACTAGTAATTTCTAAATGAAAATAGTTTCAAAGCCTTTTTAATAGCAATGTGTGACTGCAAATTGTTTAAAAGCCATTTTTACTAGCAATTTATGAGTGGCAATTTGTGACTGAAAATTGTTTCAAAGCCATTTTTACTAGTAATTTATGAGTAAAGTATTTTTTCAAAGCCATTTTTACTAGCAATTTATGAGTAAAGTATTTTTTCAAAGCCATTTTTACTAGCAATTTATGAGTAAAGTATTTTTTCAAAGCCATTTTTACCAGCAATTTGTGACTGAGAATAGTTTCAAAGCCATTTTTACTAGCAATTTGTGACAAAATTGTTTCAAAGCCATTTTTACTCATAATTTCTGAGTAAAGTATTTTTTCAAAGCCATTTTTACTAGCAATTTATGAGTAAAGTATTTTTTCAAAGCCATTTTTACTAGTAATTTATGAGTAAAGTATTTTTTCAAAGCCATTTTTACTAGCAATTTATGAGTAAAGTATTGTTTCAAAGCCATTTTTACTAGCTATTTATGAGTAAAGTGTATTTGTGACTGAAAATTTTTTCAAAGCCTTTTTACTAGTAATTTCTGAGTAAAGTATTTTTCAAAGCCATTTTTACTAGCAATTTGTGACTGATACTTGTTTCAAAGCCATTTTTTTTACTAGTAATTTATGAGTAAAGTGTTTTTTTTTTCAAAGCTATTTTTACTAGCAATTTATGACTGATAATTGTTTCAAAGCCTTTTTACTAGCAATTTGTGACTGATAATTGTTTCAAAGCCATTTTTACTAGCAATTTATGACTGATAATTGTTTCAAAGCCTTTTTACTAGCAATTTATGAGTAAAGTCTTTTTTCAAAGCCATTTTTACTAGCAATTTGTGACTGAAAATTGTTTCAAAGCCATTTTTACTAGCAATTTATGAGTAAAGTATTTTTTCAAAGCCATTTTTACTAGCAATTTATAAGTAAAGTATTTTTTCAAAGCCATTTTTACTAGCAATTTATGAGGAAAATATTTTTTCTAAGCCATTTTTACTAGTAATTTCTAAATGAAAATAGTTTCAAAGCCTTTTTAATAGCAATGTGTGACTGCAAATTGTTTAAAAGCCATTTTTACTAGCAATTTATGAGTGAAAATTGTTCCAAAGCCATTTTTACTAGCAATTTATGAGTGAAATATTTTTTCAAAGCCATTTTTACTAGCAATTTGTGACAAAATTGTTTCAAAGCCATTTTTACTAGCAATTTGTGACTGAAAATAGTTTCAGAGGCATTTTTCAGTGTAGTTTCTCTGCCATATAATTCTCTCTCTAAACTAATCAAAGTGGGATTTGTGCTTTTAAAATGGTAACGTGATGCCTGTTCATGAGAAGTGTCTTTTCCTCTGTCAGGGTTGGATTTCCTCAGTATTGAGTGAACCGCACCCTGACGAAACTCGAGGCTTTCACGTCCAAAACAAAGCTCTTGATTTGGCCGTAACGGCTGATAACCCCAGAGTAACCCGGATCCGTCTGTAATCCGTCATTCCCAGCGCTCAAAACACAGTCTGTGCCGGTTTCTTTATCATGGGCCGTTCCTGCGCTGTTGCTGTAGAGATTGTGGCTGTTCTCTTTGACACGGGCTCCTCCTCTTCCTGGCAGGCCCATTATGAGCTGAATATTGGGCAGCCATGCAGATGGTCTGAGCACACTTTCTCTTATCCAGTATGAGATCAGCCCCTGCTGCGGCCCACTGGGAGAATAATGCATTTACAGCCTCTGAGGAAAACCTGCATGGTGTGTGTGTGTGTGTGTGTTTGTGTGCCGCGCCCTTGTTTTTGAGAAAGAGAAAGAAAATGGAGGTTTTTTTGTCCTCCTGATGGAGTTTCTTTAGCATTTCTTATGCTGTTCTTTCTTTTATGGAAGACAGAGAAGTTTTTTATATTGAAAGTGAATGGAGATCCAAAATTGATATAAAAGCATCATAAAAGTATCTTAAAAAATTGATGTTTTTAATTGACTTCTGGTGAAAAAAAAAATCCTTTAGTTTTAGAAGATGTCATGTTTTTTTAAGACTAATTTAAACGTCCATGTTTCTGACCTTGTGAACATAATTTTGGTTGGTGAATATCATAATCACACATGTAAATGGAAGAAATGTAAACCTTCATTTGTGAAAAAGTTTCAAATACAAAAAAAAACTAAAACGTAGAAAGACAGAAAACAATAAATAGACAAATTTGTACTGTTTAATACTGTCCTGATTTGCATCTTTTTGTTCAAGTGAGTCAGTTCCATTTAAATCTTGGTGTTTTTTAAATTAATGAATACATTTTTTTTTTTTAGTTTTTCATAATGTTTTTAAAAAGTTTTCACC
>NW_015558619.1:1812937-1829732 GCF_001515605.1 Sinocyclocheilus anshuiensis | reverse complement strand
ATATATATATATATATATATATATATATATATATTGTAATATACATAGTATTATAAAAATAATATAGTTTCCAAGGCAACATTTCTCATTTTCATTTAATTTAAGTTGACGGGCAACCCAGAGGTGGAGGGACCTGCTCTTCTGGAGATGGTGAGCACACCACTCCCTTCCCCGGAGGAGGGCCGGGCGGAGAATCTTTTAATCTTTTCCGCCACTGACCTCTCGGTCGGTGGTACTTGTTTAGTTTACACTCGAAGTAGATTGGTCTCTTGAAGCGAGATCCCAATTCGTCGGTCATCCGACGTGACGTCGCCGTTCCCTCCTTCAGGGAACGAGGGTAACCATACGTAACCGAGACGTTTCCCTGTCTTACATTGTAATTGTGCAAAATTTGTAAGAAAAAAAGTGTCTTGGCATTATATTTCATATTGTTTACTGTGCTTTGTCTGTCTGTGTGTGATCTACAGGAAGTACTGGCTCAGTCAGGTGGGCAGTCCCAGCTCTGGAATCCACCGCGCTCAGTTCACCAATGAGAAACCAATCTCTAAACTGGAGATTCATGGATGTGGCACTCGCTACTGAAACCCAGCCAGACCGACCGGCACCGGCACCGGCAAACAACAAACACAAATACTTGGTAGATAGTTTACAAGAACACTTTATAAGAAAAACAAAACCTTTACCCCATAATTGTAATTTGTTGTTTATATTTATTAGCATAGGATTGTAAATATGAATAATTTGTTTGATGCTATGCAACTTTCTCGAAGCAAAACGCAAATTTAAGAGTTCAATATGATTTTATCTGATTCATGAATTCAAACTCAATATGAAAGATAATAAAATATAAAATATTGTAGTGGATTTTTATCTTAGATTTTTAAAATGTTTTTGAAATAAGTCTCTTCTGCTCACCGAGGCTGCTTTTATTTGATGAATGAAATACAGTAAAATCAGTAGTATTGTGAAATATTTGTACAATTTAAAATAAGTGTTTTCTGTGTGAATATATAAATGTAATTTATTCCTGTGATGCGCAGCTGAATTTTCAGCATCAATACTCCAGTCTTCAGTGTCACATGATCCTTCAGAAATCATTCTAATATGCTGATTTGCTGCTCAAGAAACATTTCTGATTATTATCAAAAAGAAATTAATACTTTTATTCATCAAGCACACATTAGATTCTGATGGAATCAAATCAAAAGTGACTAAGACATTTATAATGTTACAAAAGATTTCTGTTTCAAATAAATGCTGTTCTTTTGAACTTTATGTTCATCAAAGAATACTGAAAAATAAAATGTATCACGGTTTCCACAAAAATATTAGGTGTTTAACACTGATAATAATCGGAAAAAATGTTTCTTGAGCAGCAAATCAGCATATTAGAATGATTTCTGAAGATTATGTGACACTGAAGACTGGAGTAATGATGCTGAAAATTCAGTTTTGATCACAGAAATAAATTACATTTTACAATATACTCAAGTAGAAAACAGTTATTTTTAATTGTAAAAATATTTCAAAATTTTTACTGTATTTTGGATCAAATAAATGCATCCTTGGTGAGCAGCAGAGACTTCTATATGTCCACAACAGCTATTTGTCAAAAACAGCTATTTTGATGTAAAGTTTTATCAAACTAATAAACCTCTATTAAAACACTGAACCAATTGTTTTATTGCAAATGAATCATTCTGACTGCTTATCCAGTGAGCATGGCTGTAGTATGAATATTAGGCGTCCTCTGATTCTACAGCATGATCCTCTTTCAGGAGATGTTCACTTTACGCATAATCGACCAATCACGGCCTGCGTTACACTCATCACAGTTCTGTTTCCATGGAAAACCTGGCCACCCTCACACAGCTCTGTTAAGGTGGCGTCTGTATCAGACATCAGCGCGTTTCACTTTTGTGCAACATCAGCGTCTACGTCCATTAGAACTGCATTTGGAATGATTATTTAATAATAATGTCTTTTTGAAATGAGCTCAAATCTCCCAGATTGTCCGTGTTGACCCAGAGACACACATTCAGGTGTCCCCAGGGTGTCCTTTTTCTCCCAGCATGCATCACTTCAGCAAATCTGCATGTGCACTGGTTTGGGAGGCTGGAATCCTCTTAGCTGACAGTTGCAAGATTAGATCAGAGGCTTATCGAGGGTTAGTGCGTCTCTGAATAGACGGACGGCTTTCAGACTGAACTGGGAACAGTTTGCTGTGAGCAAGTCTGTGTCTTTGATATTTAAAGAGAGCATGGGAAGTTGATCTGGAATCAGTATGAAATCGCAATATCTATTAGATAAAGAGCCCAGATCTGGGCCTCTGATGGAATGTGACAGACTCTTTGTTTGGGATCCGTCTCTGTGTTTCCTGCAGCCTAAATGAGACGGCAGAAACAGTTTCACACGGACTAACAAGACTTTGGAAACTTAAAGGAATAGTTCAGCTGAACATGAAAATTTGCTGAAAATGTGCTCAGCCTCAGGCCATCCAAGATGTAGATGAGTTTGTTTCTTCATCAGATTTTGAGAAATGTAGTGTTGCATCACTTGCTCTGCAGTGAATGGGTGCCGTCAGAATGAGCATACAAACAGCTGATAAAAACATCTCAATAATCCACAAGTAATCCACACCACTCCAGTCCATCAGTTAACATCTGGAGAAGACAAAAGCTGCGTGTTTGTAAGAAACAAATCCATCATTAATACGTTTTTAACTTCAAACTGTTGCTTCTGTTTAAAATACAAGTCCATAATCCATAATAACACTTCCTCCAGTGAAAAAGTCCATCTCTCTCTGTTGTCTCTCACATCAAAATCCACCAGCATATCTGTTTAAAGCTGTTTTGGACTGTAAATGGTACTTGATCTGTGCAGATCTCTCTCCTGATTCAGACCAGACCGCTTTTTCACTGGAGGAAGCATTATTATGGATTATGGACAGGTATTGTTTTCTTAAAAGAAGCAGTTTATAGTTAAAAACATCTTAATGATTATTCTATGATGATTATTTCTTTCAAACACGCAGCTTTTGTCGTCTCCAGATGTTAACTGATGGACTGGAGTGGTGTGGATTACTTCTGGATTATTGTGATGTTTTTATCAGCTGCTTGGACTCTCATTCTGACGGCACCCATTCACTGCAGAGCATCCATTGCTGAGACACTGATGCAATGCTACATTTCTCCAAATCTGATGAAGAAACAAACCCATCTGCATCTCTGGTGGCCTGAGGGTGAATAAAGTTTCAGAAAATTTTCATTTTAAGTGACACTAAAAGTATCTGAATGTCATTGCTTTAGTTATTGAACCATTACTGGAGTGTTCGATTGTGATGGTCACTCAGTGCTCTAATGGACTCAGGGTTTGATTGATTGGATCAGGATTTCCTGATGATCCTGGTCTGTAAGCGTGTTTATCGGAGGTCTTTTAACATATTTAAAGTTAACCTGCTAAACATTTAATCTGACTTTCTGAGTTTCCCTTTAACTTTCCCCACATTGCTTTGTGTGTATATATATATATATAGCAATTTAAGTCCTGGATAAATGTGCCTGTGTTTTTGTTTCTATTTATGTCTCCATTTAATGAGTGTTTAACCACATTACATGTCAGATTGAAGCAGGGAGCCAATAACAGACAGGAAGCAGTGAAAGAACACAGGAAACCAGTTTGTTTTCAGTTTTCCACTGACGTTTTTTTCTTGGTAGTGGAAAAATTGTGACTCTGGAGCACACATGTTCTCACTTCAGGTCTGGTAACTGTAAAAGCACACGGGTCATGCAAACACGGTTTTACTTTCAACAAAAACAGATCTGCTTAATAGATGCTTTTTTTCTGCATAAGAAGTTCTGTAATGATTTTATTTCAAAAGTTTGGATTTTATACGATTTTTTTTTTTTTTAAGAAATAAATATTTTTATTCAGCAAAGGATGCATTTAATTGATCAAAAGTGACAGTAAAGACATTTATATTGTTACAAAAGATTTCTATTTCAAATAAATGCTGTTCTTTTTAACTTTCTATTCATCCGTGAATCCTGAAAAATAAAATGCATCATGATTTCCGCAAAAATATTGGGCAGCACAACTGTTTTCAACATTGATAATAATCAGAAATATTTCTTGAGCAGTAAATCAGCATATTAGAATGATTTCTGAAGATCACGTGACACTGAAGACTGGAGTAATGATGCTGAAAATTCAGCTTTGATCACAGAAATAAATTACACTTTATAATATATTCACATAGAAATCAGTTATTTTAAATTGTAATAATATTTCATATTTTTACTGCATTTTTTGATCAAATAAATGCAGCATTTTCTCAAAACAAACTGTTTTTTTTTTTTAGAAAAACAATGCAAAACCATGGCAACACTTCTAAACAAATATGACATGCAATGATACTTTTATGTTACCAAGAAGTTCACCACAGACTTTATGTCTTATATGAATAGATTAGATCATTTCTGCTCTGTTGTGTTGTTTTTCTAATGCATTATTGTGTTTTATAGTAGCAGCTCTCTTGAGTGGGTGTCAGATTTCATATCGTCACTGTTGCATGGCAACCTTAAAAAACTCAAGCTTCACCAACAGCACTGCAGCCTCTTCATTCACTATTCAATGGAAAAAAGCAAATGTACCATTATGCAGAAATATGTTTACCTCGAAAAAAGTCTTTCTAGTGAGTATTTGTTCAAATGTGCCCTGCTTTCCTCAATAATCTCATTACAGACCTACAGTTTAGCATATTTGAACTGTCTCTACTGTATCTGCAGTTCAAACACCTTCAGGATCTTTGATGAGATGTTACCAGAGCGTCTCGACCCAATCGGTGTCTATCAGAACTATAAAATCCTGCAAGAGACCCGCAACGTCCCACATCCTCACAACGCCAGATTCATCAGGACTAATGTCAGATTCCTTAATGAGCCCATCGCTCACATGAAGACGAGACACGCTGACACAGAACAGGTGCAAATGCTATTTATATAGGCATATTAATGGGAAATATTAAGATTAGGGGAGATCGGGGAAAGCTGAGAGTCCAGTTATACCAATACATTCACTTTATGTTTACCGAAACAATTGTTTGAATGTAACATTTTCCTGTATGTAAGGTATTTTATTGAAGTTTTTACATTTTATAATTATTTAAATTGAGCTAAAAAGACAAGAATTATGAAGGACTAGGAGTGACCCCTTTTTTCCCTTCAATTTAACAATTCAAATATAAAAATAATAAATAAATATACTTGATAAATAAAGATACTAAAATGATAAATCACTTTTTAAATTGACAATTTAATATACATTTTAATCAGTTTAATTCATGATTTAAAATGTAGTTAAAACAATAAATTAATAAATCACTTTTAAATTTAAAAAACATTAGACAAATAATTTTAATGGCACATTTTAAATTGCATTTGTCAATTGCTTTCCTTTGTAAAATGTACATTTAAACAGTTTTAAATGTGTCTGTTTAAATAAAAAAAAGAATTTTTTGTGTAATTGATTGTTCATTTTATTTATCTACATTTTAAATGGGGTTTAACTAAACATCGATTTATGTAAATGTATTACATTTTATTACATTTAATAATAAATTAATTCAATTATTACTATAATTAGAATAATTACATTTTATAAATGTATATGTTTACATTTTTATTGTATTTTTTCATTAAATGTACACTACCGGTCAAAAGTTTGGGATCAGTAAGACTTGTAATGTTTTTTAAAGAACTCTCTTCTGCTCATCAAGGCTGCATTTATTTGATCAAAAATACAGAAAAAAACTGTAATCTTGCAAAATGTTATTACAATATAAAATAATGGTTTCTATTTTAATATCCTTTAAAATATAATTTATTTCTGTGATGCAAAGCTGAATTTCCGTCAGCCATTACTCCAGTATAAAGTGTCACATGATCCTTCAGAAATCATTCTAATATGCTGATTTATTATTAGAATTATCAATGTTGGCAAAAGTTGTGCTTTTGGAAACTGCGATTCGTTTTTCAGGATTCTTTGATGAATAAAAAGTTAAAAAGAACAGCATTTATTCAAAATATAAATCTTTTCTAACTGATAATAAAGCAGCATATTAGAATGATTTCTGAATGATAATGTGACACTGAAGACTGGAGCAATGATGCTGGAAATTCAGCTTTGCATCACAGAAATAAATTAGATTTTAATGTATATTAAAATAGAAAAACGTTATTTTACATCATAATAATATTTCATAATAGTACATTTTTTCCTGTATTTTTGATCAAATAAATGCAGTCTTGATGAGCAGAAGAAACTCCTGTAAAAAGCATTAAAAATCCTTCTGATCCCAAACTTTTGATCGGTAGTGTAAATTATTCAATATAAAATGTATTATATATAAATGTATAATATTAAATATTTTTAGTTAATTTAGGTGTTAAAAAGTGTCTTTTCATTTCCTGGGCAAACAATGGATTTTTTTTTATAAGACTATATATAATTATACATAAAAATATATTTATGGGAATTTAAATTTACAAATGTAATTAAGTCAAATGTAATCTACAGGAGATTTCATTGGATCATTTATTGAACTAAAGTGACTTTACACTGTGTATACTGTACATACAGTTCTATCATAATTATCACATAAATTTTGGTCATTCTGTGTCTTTTGCTAGTTCAAATGGTGGTCAAACAGTCCTGAAGAAGATGGACCCATGAAACTCAGAGAAGTGATTTCCAGCCGGTCAGAGAACGAGACAGCACTGGAATCAGTGCGTTTGTGTGTTAGTTGGCTGATGTATATGATATGACATCAGCCTCTTTTATAATGAAACATGGCTTTTTAATTGTCTGCGGTTCCTGCTCTAAGTTCCCTTGAACAATCAGAAAACTCCAGGATTCTCATAGATGTGAATGATTGCTGAAGATTACACGACCAGCCCTCCTAAAGAAGGTGAGACTTTTTTTTTTTACTGTTAAAATATCAAAAATCAACAGTCTGTCGTCATTTACTTTCATGCTGTTTCTGTCTGAGGTAAAACACCCAATAATAATGATTGAAGAATGTCTCTTTTCCATACAATGAAAACCCACAATGACCAGTTCCAAAAACACAATTAAAGCACCATAAGTATCATAAAAATAATCCATAACCCATATGTGGTTAAATTATGTGATAGTGAGGACTGGAGTGGAGTGGTGTGAATTACTTGTGGATTATTGTGATGTTTTTATCAGCTGTTTGGACTCTCATTCTGACGGCACCCATTCACTGCAGAGCATCCATTGCTGAGCAAGTGATGCTACATTTCTCCAAACCTGATGAAGAAACAAACTCATCTACATCTTGGATGGCCTGAGGGTGAGCACATTTTCAGTACATTTAAATTTTTGGCTGAACTATTCCTTTAAAGCAGAAGTTCTGATCTCATTGCCGATCCAAACCCTAGTGAATGTGGTACTGCAGTACTGTTTGGTGCACCATTGCTTTAAACCTTTTCCCCTGCTCTCTCTCTGTGGAGAGACGGGAGGCGACGGGGCCCGGCACATTCCAGAGCACAGAGGGGTCACGTTTGCCCTCGGCAGGGACGGCAGACCTGTTGAACTGCTCTCAGCTGGCCTCGCTTTCAGCTCAACAGATGTGGGAGAGAAAAGAGGCCCGTCCCAGCAGAGAGACCCCCAGAGATCAGCGTTCCCAGAGACAGAGGGGAATCACTTTCGTTCGGCTGGGACAGCAAACTGAACCCATAAGAACATGTCCAGATCATATTTCACCTCAAAATCCAAAGAAAAAAATGTTGTATAACGAAAGAAGATTATTTTCATGAAGCATGTATAGCCTACCCCAAATTCTCATTACAGTTATGTAAAAATAATTGATATAGATTATTTGTAATAGTAGATATTATTGATATATTATATATAGAATACACAAACTGAGGGATGAGTCAAACTTATTGTCTGTCATAATCAGCTGAGCTTAACTTGTATTGTTCATGTTACTGTATGTTCAGAAAGTTTCATATTTGCACTTTTCAGAGTTATTTAGTATTATTTATTACATACTAATACCTTAATAAATTAGTATGTATTCGTATTTTGAATGAGCTTTTATTTTGTATTTTCAGTCTTCATTTAAATTTTAGTTAATTTTTGTTTTAGTAATTTTGTTGTGATTTTGTCATTTTATTATTAGTTTTTTTAAATATTTCTATTTAGTTTTGGTTTATTTTATTTCAGTTTTAGTAATTTTGTTTTGGTTTTTCTCATTTTATTATTATTTATTTAATATTTCTATTTAGCTATATTTTACTTTATTTCAGTTTTAATAATTTTGTTGTGATTTTCTCATTTTATTACATACTATTATATATTAATATTTTAAATTAGCTTTTATTTTTATTTTTATATTTTCAGTTTCCGTTTAAATTTGTTACTTTTTTAGTAATTATATTGTGATTTTGTCATTTTATTTGTATTATATTTAGCTTTATTTTATTTTTCAGTTTTAGAGTAATTTTGTTGTGATTTTCTCATTTTATTAGTTTTTTATTTAAATTATCTTTATTTCATTTTAGTTTTAGTAATTTCGTTGTGATTTTCTCATTTTTTTATTTTTTATATTTATATTTATTTTATTTCAGTTTTAGTTGTAGTAATTTTAGTAGTTCAGCTTAAGCTTGTTTTATTTTAGATATTTGCCAAGACAGCATTTCTAATTTTAGTTTAATTTGTATAGGTTAGGTTAAGGTTAAGGTTTTCATCTAAGATTTATATTTAATTGATATATTATTTATAATAGTACACATTATTTATATATGCATGTGCTTCACCCCCCCCCCAAAAAAAAGGTCTGTCATGAAAATAATGTCACAATGCAAACAATCTTGATGGTTCTACTAACAGTCTTCATTTTCTTTATGGCAAAAAAATAATTTCTTTGTGTGGTGAAATATGACCATTAATTGAGGTGTGTGCCTGTATCCAGACTGTCACTGTTTTGGTGCAAACACATTCTGTAATCCAGCAGTAAAGTGTCTCATGTGTCCCGTCACTCACAGCTGTCGTTCCTTTAGGGTTGGATCATGACATTTGTATCTCCAGTTGTTGATACTGTAGCTAAATGTTCTGTTGAATTAAAAAAAAAATAATTGAAAGAATTAAAGTAATATGAATCAATGAAATCTCAGCTAATTATTGATACATACAAGCATATAAGCCATAACCAGGATGACATGAACGCAAAACAAGAAATGAAAACTGCTGTGGATGAGCTTGTTGTCCTTGTTGGTTGGACAGACAATTTCCAGAGATTTCCCAAGAGGAAGTCCATTCCAGTTCTTTATGTATGAAAGGCTTTCTCTTTGAATTATGAATTTGGCTGAAGCCATGCACATTATACAGCTGCGTGGATTTTTACTGGAGCAAAGTATTGCATTTTAAATTGCCCAGCATCTGCCCCCAAAATTATTTTAGGCTGGAGGAACAGGTTTTGATTTTAAAGTGCATCATATTTCAATATTACATCAAAGCACGGACTCATAAGCATCACAGATGTCTGGCCTAAACGCTGTATATGCACTGACCTTAGAACAGTCCATAGTGAGTCAGTGGTTCTTTTGAGTCGATTCATCTGAACTGATTCGCAAAGCTTTTGCAAATCACGGAGTAAAACAAATCTGTGGGCATACAATGTATGAGGTAAGTAAGACACATAAACAACGTCTGGCACAATATTGGTAGGTATTTTATCTGGCATAAAATATCGTGATAATTTACATCAAAAGTAGGCCTACGTTGTGCAAACGCGTATGAACGAGAATTCAAAAGAATCAGTACATTTCGTTTTTGAACCGGTTCGAACATGTTTCGGACTTCTCATCGAACGTAAACATCAAAAACGCAAGAAACGAATCAGTAAGTCGGTTCACACAAAGCGCGAATCGATTCACTAAACGAATCCAACTTCTCCCCGCTACTATGACAAAGGCCGCGCTATCTCGCCGTAGTAGGGCGAGCAGATTCCCCGCCCCGCGTCTGAGTGCAGCAGCTGACGGGGAGGGAGGCAGTGCGCATCGGTCACTCCCAGCGCAGTGTGTCCAGCCTCTCTCTCGCTCATTGCGCGCTGCGGACTCCAAAGGCGGTGAAGTTTATCACGTATTCTTTTATCGGTAAGTACAAACAAACCTTTTATTTTATCTTCAGTTGTTTTATTAAGAACGTACAAGCTGAAATGCGCTCGCTTAGACCCGTTTGCCGCAATAATAACAGTGATTTCTCATAAATACGTGGGTGGCGATGGAGTCCAAATGAGAGGAGTTTGCGTCAATGATATAAATCCAGGTGTATTAAATGGTGATCCAGATTTAGAGGCCTTGATGCATTCAAATAATAATTATTAGTTAATGCAGTGTATGTTATATAGCCTACAAACAAAGATTGAGGTTAGATGTGGTTATATGATAGTGGGAATCATAGACGTGAGCTGTGGAATAACAGTACAGTAGAATATGGATGCAAACAGGCGTGGTCAGATCCTGAGGCTGGAGTTTTGCCTTATTAAAGCGCAGACATGCATTTGCATAACCAGAGGTTACTGTAATCAGTAATCTTACTGTATGGATGTGATTTAGCAGTTTGTGATGAGGTAACTCGTCATCTAATGGTATAAATGTGTAAATCTGGCGCGTTACTCTCAGTGACCTGAAATGGATGTTGATCCGGTGCCCATCATCTCACTGCGGTACTCCAAAGAGAAATCACCATTACACACGTTACTGTTGCGCGACAGAACCGCAGCGGGTTACTAACATCCTCCAATCGTCCCCGCGGGTTTGTGTTTTCACACTTCAGGCGTCGCGTCGCGTCCGTTTGCGAATGATGATCAGAGGCTATTCGTGACATTCCCTGCAGTTGTGGATTTAAATTGTGGTAATCGCTTGAGAGGTTACACATAGAGTGTTTGTTTGTCATGCTGCAGTACTAATGCGGCCTTTGCGTGCTTATTCTGGGCAAGTGCGCAAAAATCGCACTAAATAAATAACGCACATTTGCGCGGTTACGCAGTCGCCACATTAATGGAAACCATGAAACTAGTGCAGCAAAACAGTCGGACATGATGTCATAATGGCACATGTAACGCACCGCGAGTGTTTGTGATGTCATAAAGCCACGCGCATGACGCATAACATCGGAATGCAATACTAGCGTACTGTGCAACTGTTCTTTAATAGTATGCACGAAGACAGCTTAAATGTTTCAAGTGGCATCCAGTTGTCATTGCAAATATTAAAATGGCTATTTTGCACTGTAATCCAATTTTAATCTCTTCTTAGCATAAAGGTTGTGTCAAGAAAACGTTAAAAAACACAGAAAATGGATAGGTAGGAGTAGTGCATTGATTGCAGCTCTATTTTGATGAGTTTTGACTTTCACATGCTGTTTGCATTTATGCATTTAGCTGATGCAAGTTGTCAAAGAGACAACTATATTTAGCAGTTTTATTAGACAACTAGTTAATAGAAAGCTATAGAATAGGATAATTATTTTTTTTTTAATATGTACAATATGAAGTCGTATGCTATTGCAAACACAGCCTGAATGCCCTCCCGAGCGCCACGCAGTCCCCATAGGGATTCTGTCTCTCCCAGCAACATTCACCAGAGACGGCAAGGAGTGCATTGTGTGTTCTGACAGCAGGATATTTCATTAGTTTAATGGCGGGAGGGGATTTGGAGGTGTTAAAGAAGACCTGAAACTTGCAAATTCACTGGAATTTAAAGCAGCTCCAGATGGTTTTGTTGGACCCCTGGAGTGACGCTGCTCACATATTCCATTTGTTTTTACACTAGAGCCCCACCTACTATATATTATGGCCACATTTAGTCTCTGGGTGATGTTTGCACCTGGATATCAAATCTTGAGGACTTTCTGAGCAGTTTTTATGCATATGCACTATTAAAAATAAAGGTTTCATGGGGAGTTTCAAAGTAATGTCATGGAAGAACCATTTTTGGTTCCTCAAAGAACCTCCAAGTAAAAGGTTCTTAAAAGAGCCATTTTGAAAAGCTTTTTCATTTGTAAAGAACCTTTTATGGTTCCATGGATGTTAAAGGTTCTTCATGGAACCATTAATGCCAATAAATAACCATTTTTTTTAAGAGTGCATATGCATTATTCTAGAAAGGCTTCCTCATAAAATGAGCATGCTGTTTCTTTAAATAACCTTTTGTCTTTGGATGCATAGAATCATTGGTGTGAATGAGATCTGGTGTGAAACTATTTCTCACTGCAGTCTGAGAACTCATGAAGCATTCTTCACACTGGTGTGAAATGACCTTTCATTTGATGCTTCAGTCAGCACCATGTTGATTTTTGCTCTTTGGAAGACAAATTTCTTTTTTATCTCTTCTCTAATTAATATTTACCCCTTCCCTTTTATAGTTTTAATCAAGATTTGGCAGATGATTGAGTCAGTTTTATTGGTAAAAGCTTTGGTTCTGGTTGGGCTCTTGGCAAGTTTTCTGAGTGTAGTGGCATTTAAGAGCTTGGCACAGAAAATGCACTCTGCATTCGTTTTTTTTCCCCCTCTTGATGCATCAGCTTTATGCACAGACCTATTTGCTCAAGAAGACTTCCTCAGCTTGCTTTACAACTATAGAGCTGCAGTATGGCCTTAAACAAACTCTACACAAATGCAGGTGCTTTGGATCTTAATTTCATGCATTGCTTTTCTGAAATGTGTTAGACCGCACGCAATTCCTAATGCAACACAAATACGCATCGCCCCAAGGAGCGTTGTTGTAGGCGTCTTCATCTGCAGTCAGTTTTCTTGGCTAGTTTTCTCTCAGCATGGCACAGCAACAGTTATTAGTTTAAAATAAATTGTTAAAATAGAACTGTTGACATGTTTATAGTTACCTACTTGATTTCTGGAGGTTTTTACTGCCGGAACAATGCAAGAATGCATGTTAAAGGAATAGTTCACCCAAAAAGGAACATTCGCTGAATATATTCTCACCCTCAAGTCATCCAAGATGTAGATGAGTTTGTTTCTTCATCAGATTTGGAGAAATGCAGCATTGCATCACTTGCTCAGCAATGGATCCTCTGCAGTGAATGGGTGCCGTCAGAATGAGAGTCCAAACAGCTGATAAAAACATCACAATAATCCACAAGTAATCCACACCACTCCAGTCCATCAGTTAACATCTGGAGAAGACAAAAGCTGCGTGTTTGTGAGAAACAAATCCATCATTAAGATGTTTTAACCGCAACCCATTGGTTCCAGCTAAAATAATATCCATAATATCGCTTTCTCCAGTGAAAATGTGGTCTGGTCTGAATCAGGAGAGAGATCTGCACAGATCAAACACTGTTTACAGTCCAAAACAGCTCTAAACAGATATGTGGCTGGATTTTGATGTGAGAGACAACAGGAAATGGACTTTTTCACTGGAGGAAGCGTTATTATGGATTATGGACTCGTATTTTGGCTGAAAACAACTGATTAGAGTTAAAACATCTTAATGATGGATTTGTTTTTTAGTAACACACAGCTTTTGGCTTCTCGAGATGTTAACTGATGGACTGGAGTGGTGTGGATTACTTGTGGATTATTGTGATGTTTTTATCAGCTGTTTGGACTCTCATTCTGACGGCACCCATTCACTGCAGAGGATCCATTGCTGAGCAAGTGATGCAATGCTGCATTTCTCCAAATCTGATGAAGAAACAAACTCATCTACATCTTGGATGGCCTGAGAGTGAGTGCATTTTCATCTAATTTCATTTCTGGCTGAACTATTCCTTTAACGTTTGCATGAATGTTAATGTTTCTGGCCTATTTGAGTAATGAAACCTTGATTTGCATCCCATGAAACTGGTTTAAATTGGCTCCAGCTTATTTTAGTTAGTTCGTTGAAGTTTGATTGATTGTTTAGCATCAGTACCATCTTATCATTAAACGTGTTCATGTGTTCTTGCATTAATCAAATTCCAAGCTCTTTCCTGCACTTCAGTGAATCGCTTGATTCTCTTCATAGCAGCCAAAATAAGCAGTAGAATTCACAGACTCTCCTGTCGATATTTCCATCATGTGAATGGCTTTCGGTGCGCCTGTCCAATAACAACATCACAGTTTCCCTCCGACACTTCCCAACAAAATGGAGCTTCCACTCAAGAGCAGCGAAGCGTTCAGCGACACAATATCCCGTGGCTTTTTTCATAAAGGGATACCTGTTGTACGGCGAGGGTGAGTTCATTTCTCAGCACAGACCGTGTTACAGTAGGACAGGTGGTGGGGGTTCGATGTTTACCATCAGGGACGTTCTGTGTGTTAAAGAGGGGAGGAGCGCTCGAGGTTTGGAGGCTGTAAGTGACTGGGGACCAGCTGTCATGACTGTGGACAACAGGTGACGGACACATGGTCCCTATGGGTGGCCCCTAGAAAGAGAGTACTGTTTGTGTTAGGGCTGGGTGATAAAGCTGGAAAAAATTATATTGTAAATTATAATATTTTTTTAGAAAACAAATTCAGCCTTTTTTGAGACTATTTGATATAGGTTTTAGATTTTGTATTTGCTCTAATTTTTTTTTTTTTTTTTTTTGCAAAATAAAATCAAAATGTTCAATGCAAAAAGTAAAAAAAAATTATTAGAAATAATCAAAGCATGATTTTTTCCATGCTGTTTTTTTACAAATCAAACATATGGAAACAAATATTATATATTTTTTATGAATAAAGCATTTTAAAATCATTACAGATTAAAAATCCCTGTTCATTTTGTATCAGAAAATAATATATTGTACATTTTTCATATGAACATATTTAAATGCATTTAAGCGATGATTTAAAACAACCAGTAAATCTAGTTTTTGAACCAGTTTGAACATGAATCAGACTTTTCAATGCTATGTAAAAATCGTAACACCATTTGAAATGATTGAAAAGTAAAAAAAAAAATTTTATTCAAATAGTCATAATTGTTGCAAAATAAATTCAAAATTTTAAATGCAAAAGTAAAACACAGAAAAAAATAGGAAATCATCAAAACATGATTTCCCATGCTGTTTTTCACAAATTGAACAAATGGAAAAAAGTAATTCTATATTTTTATTAATAAAGCACTTTAAAATTATTGTGGCATTCAACATGTTGATTCATTTTAATAAATAATGTGTATATATAGTAACTTTCTCCAAAGTGCAGGGCATGTTTTGGCTTTTTTAACGTCATGTTGAAAGTGTAATAGCGACAAATCTTTTCTTTTCTGTTTAACAGATTATCGAAAACAGAAAAAAATGTTGGGCGGGGACTTGCTTCTATGCATCAGTTGCTGATTGGATGTTGAAATGTGGGTGTGGCACTCAAAAATGGAGGCGGGTCTAAATGCGAGCTTAAGGGGGTGGAGTTTAAACTCACTAAATAATTGTAGAAGTCTCTCATTTCACCGGAAAATCCAGTTTGATTGAACATTGCGAGGCCAAATTTACAACATGTATTTAGAAACAGGTGAATTTTCATTTAATTCTGAACGAGCACATGCCTGAAACACCCCCTTCTCCGTGTTTCTACAGCTGCCGCTCCTCGGGCTGCCTGGAATTTAATTTACGCTCTTATTTTTGGATCTGAGAGCATCTAACCCAATGGAGGCAGAGGAACTGAAAGCCATTTGTCTGCCCGATTGCTTTGATACTCACTGCTTTGAGCCCCTTTGCGACCTCAAAGGAAGCAAAACTAATTGCAACGTCCAGTTGTGTCTCAGAGTCCGGGCTGAACGTTGCATTATTGCAGATCGAACATAATTTTCAGAAGTGTTTTGTAGTTTTGAACACACGCCCTGCACAGTTTGACAAAGGCGTGTGTCAGAACATTCTGTACAGGATTAGATCACATCTTTATTTAGGATCATTTCCGTAATATTCTGTTTAATGTTCAGATTTCGCTTGAACCAGATGTCCACGGCTCTAACAAATCAAACAAAGCAGTTGCATCAGATCAGTGGAGCAAATAAAAGGCATTGGCTGAGGAACTGTTTCCTGTATGAGCGTATATGTTGGTGTGGAGCTCGGGCGATGGCTGATGTGCTCGGAGCAAACAGATTGAATTAGAGGAAATGAGGAAAGTCCTGAGGGACTGGGTGAGGTCTGCAGTGCTGGACGTCTCCTCTTTTCTCCTGCTTTCTGCTCCTCCTCTCCTCTCCCTGTCATTTGATCCCTTCGCTCTCTGCTTCTGAAGTGTGTCCGCTGATGTGTTGCAGGATCATGAGATGATTAGAGAAGTATGAAGCATCTCCATCTCGAAGCTTTTAGAAGCCATTAGAAGAAGTACGTCTTCCCAGTGGAAAATTTTATTTTTTCATTAAGAATTACACTGTAAAAAATGACCGTGAATTTAAGAGTAAAAGACTGTAAAAATGCTACAGTAAAAACTTGTTAAATGGTTAACGGTAAATTCCCCTACTATATACGGTGAAAAACTGTATTGGACATTACATGTATTGGACATAAATTTTAAGGTAGTATACCGTTTTTGGAAGTGAAAATACCGTATAATTTACAGTGAATAACCGCAAATTGACATTCCCAGAATTCCCTGCGTTACATTTCAAATTTGATGTTTTTTTTTGTTGAAATAACTATGTTTCTTCTTAGTTTTTTATTATCAGTTTTGTATATTAGGGTTGTGTGTTACACCTAATGTTGTTAAATGAATGTTTATTGCATTATTTCAGTTTCATGTGTGTTACCATGATGGTGTTTAGTGTTTGTGTGAATGACA
>NW_015558619.1:1807830-1811911 GCF_001515605.1 Sinocyclocheilus anshuiensis | reverse complement strand
GGGCTTTGGGCTTTGGTTCATCATGTGACTTTCTCATCACCACCTGCATTTGGTGGTTATCAGTGTATTTACAAAACAGACTGTAAATTTAAGTTAAAACCATAAAACCTAAAACGTTGCTACCGTATTTTTTACGGTAAAATTCCGGCAACCACAGCTGCTGGTTTTTTACCGTAAATTTTACGGATTTTTTTTTACAGTGTATGTTTTAAATATTTTATATTTACAATGTTATAGTACATTTATTTTTATTTTATGTTTTTTGCTGACAAAGTAAAAGTATATATAATTAATAATTTGGATTTTGGGAAAATTTAACAAGAACGATGTGAAATCGAAACTTTTGCTCAGAAAAAGAGAAAAAACTATATTTTTTTCCTATGGGTGTTTGCATTAATCAGGCTTAAATCTTGAAAATTAAATGTTTAAATTTCAGGTTTTCAGTAGTGCTGGGCAACAATTAATCGCATCCAAAATAAAAGTTTTTGTGTACATAATATATGTGTGTGTACTAACTGTGTATATTTATTTTGTATATATAATGCATGTATATATTTAAGAAAAATATATTGTTTATGTATTAAATATATTTATATATAATATAAATTATATGAATATAAATATAGACATGTAAATACATGTCAATATTTTCAAAATATATACTGTATGTGTGTGTATTTATATATACATAATAAATATACACAGTACACACACATATATTATGTACACAAAAACTTTTATTTTGGATGCGATTAATCGTTGCCCAGCACTAATTTTCAGGGAAAACAACAACAAAAACAAAAAAGTAATCTTAAAAAAATTAAGTCATTGAAATTTACATAATGTTTTTTTTTTATTATTATTTTTTTTATTATGCACAACTCTATTTATTGGCTAAATATTAATATTGGATAAAGTAAAACCAACACACTCTCATGGCAATTCTTAAGTATTTAATGTTTTGGTGAATTGGCGGCGAATTTATATACTCTTAATTTGTCTCTAAAAATCATGTTTCGTTGAATCAAATCATACAAATAAATACAAAATCAGCAACTCGTAAAATAGTTTTCTTATGAGATTGGATTGGTGAAACTTGAAAGATACAGTGTTGTCTGATTTGTGAGTGAATCGTTATTTTGATTCGACAACACTGTTGAATCAGTTCAAGATACAAATTCATTAGTCAACCAGAGTTGGAACCTTAATGAAGGATTTTTGCAAACACTAATCATCAAGCCCACTATGAAACACGCCTGTTTCCTGTAGATTCTCTGGCCGAAGCTTTCGCTGGTTTGTCTCTGGCAGTTTCCAGCTGCACAGTTTAGGCCAGCGTCCAGTTATTGATCCGTCCGCTGTTTTTCCATGATCCGTTCTCCCATTCGGCCTCACGTTCAAGCTCAAGGTTGAACAGCTGTGCCGCTGCGGGTCACGACCCGACCGGCACCTTAATCAAATCCCGATCCTGAGCCTGGAGCTCCTGAGGGATAAAGCACGGCTGGAGAGAAGAGGGTGAGACTACAGTACAGCATGTCCCTGATTTAGCCAGGGCTGTGCTGTAATCCATATGGCATAGAGCTGTCAGTCGGGGCTGTGAAATAGGCTGGTCGATAGATATCGATGGGAGTGTTTATATGCCAGGAACTCGCATATATTTGTATGTTATCTTGAGTTGTTCTTGATGCTTTTAAATGCACCTTCAGCTCTTTGCCAAAGTGCCAAATGCAATTATTAATGCAGTTTAGCTTCTGAAAAGCTTGAAATGTTTACTTGATCCTAAAATGTATCATGTTGGATGCAGTATGCTGGCATCTTTGTGTTTTGCCATTATCACTTTTGAGATATTAAGCACATACTTGTTCCAAAAGGGAGTTTTCATAGTGATGCCGTAGAAGAAACAATTTTGTTTCCCGTGAGAACAGTCATCAGTTCTGAAAAGATCTATTTTTTTCTTAGTCTGAAGAACATTTTTAAAATCTTAAGAACTATAAAGAACCTTTTGTGTTTCCATGAATGTTAAAGGTTCTTCATGGAACTGTCAATAAAGAACCGTTATTTTTAAGAGTGTAAAGACACACTAAAAATCTGTGGTTAATCACTTTATTTATTGACTATTAATGGAGAAGGAAATGTATGAAACATGTTTGTTAGACATTGGGAATGAATGTAAACATAACTTGTTTGCTCACAAATAAACTCCACAGAGTAGCTACCTTTTATTTTGAGGCCCATGAATCAGTTATATTTTTCTCTAAATTCAGTGCTGTTCATTTTATTTTATTTTTTTCTGTATTCTGTATTTTATGATTTAATACGAATTTAGCATAAAAATAGTGTCTAATGAAATTAATTCATAAAACTTTAACAAGTTAATCAGTCTTTTAAAATGTAATCAAATTAAATACCACAATAACTTTACAGCAAATTTTTTTTTTATTTTTGTCAAATAAGATGCTGCACAACAGAACTGTACAAATTAAAACATGGATGAAAAATATATTTTTTGTATGATATTCCTTAAACAAACAAATAAAACTTTGAAACGTACAATTGGTATACAAAAGTAGCTAATATATTTCAGTTATAATTTCTTCAAGTTAAACGGTACTTTTATTTTGGTGAGCTAATATATTTCGGTCCTAATTTCTTCACGTCAATCCGGACTTTTATTTTGGCGGAAGATCTTTCAGTTTCAGTTTCAGTTTGTTTTTGACGGTAGTTTTTCTCAAATGAAACGGTAAAAGCAGGTGAAGTTATTCTCAGAGCAGCAGTAGAGATGAAGTTCATGTGTTCATGTCCTCATATTCAGATGGAAGATGCTGAAATCGCATGAGTATCATGTGTGTTTGAGTTAGTGTAGGAAATAAAACCGCACCATTTATTCACGCCTTAATTTCTGCTGCGTGATTGGCTGTTTAGACTGAATCCACATCGAGTAAAATGTCCAGAGCTTATTGTTATTGACATAAATATTGCCAAGCCCTATCGATAATGATTAATGAATCCCTTCAGAGTTGTGATAGAGTTTTTGTCGCTTTGCGAAGTCCATCTGTGTTCCTCAGAGGTTTGTTATCACACAAAAACTGGTGCTAAAAAGCAGAGCGATCACAGCTGTCCTCAGCCGCCTCACAGACACGTAATGCATTTGTGATTCCTCTCCTCCTCCTCTCTGGGTTTCTCTCAGTTCTGGCTCTATCCCAGAATACATTGCGGCTCCTCCCTGCTGATCTCATCGCTGTGATTCCAGCACAGATGTGCAGAAACATCAGGACAATACATTATATTTTAGATATAGAACCCACAAAGAACATTATATATGCTGTCCTTGTGTGTACAGTATTTTAATATATGATGTTATAATAAAATTAAGAAAACAAGAAAAGCAAAGTTGGCACACCACAGCTCTAAAAGTAGAAAATATTTATGTTCTCACCACAGGTGATGTTACGAGCCTAAAAGCACTTCAATAATAATAAATGTAAGTTAAAATCGAGCAATACAAAATGAAAAAAAAAAAAAGTAAAATTAAGCAGCTCAGATCATTTGATTTTGATAGTTTGTAATGAGATCTTGCCTTTTTTCTTAGGAGAAATATATTTCTAAATATATATATATATATATAATTTCAAATATTATTATATTTATTTATGAACATTTTGTTTTCTTTTTGTTTGCATACAGTTAAGTAGTGGTCGACCGACAGCCGATACCGATGCCGATACCTTGGGAAGCAGGGTGGCCGATGGCCGATATAAAGCCGATATAATTTTATTTATTTTAATTTATATTTAAGAAATTTGAAATCATTTGAAAATGGATTAAAAATAATTACACTTTAGAAGACAAAGCATTTTTTACAAATAAATAAATATTTAATAAAAATCTAATTAATAAGGAAGTAAACACTGTAACCAACAAGGCACTCAGTATTCTGGGAAGTTTGTGTGCATTGGGAATCATTTTTATTTATTTTTTTTCAAATAAAGCCAAGGTAACACTCATTTCACATACAGCACACAGTGAAAATGACATGAATATGACAGTGGGCAAATGCATAAAGCGCAGCATAATTTGAAATCAC
>NW_015558619.1:1800132-1806816 GCF_001515605.1 Sinocyclocheilus anshuiensis | reverse complement strand
AAAATAATTGTGTAAAATAAACATACTTATACTTTAGAAGACAAAGTATTTTTCACAAATAAATAAATATTTAATAAAAATATAATTAAAAAGGAAGTAAACACTGTAACCAACAGGGCACTCAGTATTCTGGAAAGTTTGTGTGCATTGGGAATCACATTTTTTTTCAAATAAAGCCAAAGTAACACTCATTTTACATACAGCACACAGTGAAAATGACAAGAATATGACATTGGGCAAAAGCATGAAGCGCAGCATAATTTGAAATCAAGAGTTTAAAGTTTGTCGATCGCGCGTCTCCAGTCAAGCTGAACTCTCCTCCTGTCTGTATTCAATTTGCACGGATCGACCGTCACCCAGAGAACACGCGATCATGCAGGATACAAATGCACACTTCACAAGATCTCAACTAGATTCGACTAAGTCTGCAAGGTTTGTTAAATTAAATGTTCATTAGTCATTCAAAGATTTGTTTAAATGATATAAATGCGTGTTTGTTGAATGCTGACGGCAAATGAGAAAGTATTATAATGTTTGCCTTTCTATTACTAATAATATTAAAGCAATCGTTATAATATATACATTTTAAACATTTTAATTCATTTGTTTAACAGTTCTATCTGATTATTAGATAGACTTCTATCCATATCTGAACGACGATCGGCCGATATATCGGCCTTGGCAATATATCGGTCGACCACTATAGTTAAGTATATTGAAAAAAATTATTCGTTGAATTTACAATTTTTTTTAAGGTAAGTGGTTGCAATCAATTTATTTTAGCTACATTTAAATACATTTTGCTGAAAGTTAGTCAACTAAATTTGTTTATTTAAATGTAGCGGAAATAAATTGATTGCAACCACTTACCGTAAAAAATTGAGTATCATTTTTTATCATTCAGTGTATATAGAGCAATAATAAGAAATAATTTAGCTTTTGTATTTATTTATTTATTCATTCATGCAGAAACATCATGACAAAAGTATTTTTATTAATTTTTTAATATTTTTATGTTTTAGATAATATTTTATATTTACACTTCTTAGGTATATTAATTTATGAACATTTTGTTTATGTTTTGCCATGCTTTTTGTTGACTACCAGTTAAAGTATAGAGCAAAAAAATAAATAAACCGAATAGCATATATGATATAACAAGAAATGAATCAGTTTGTGGTGGAATCTTGCCTTTTTATCAGCAGAAATTACAGCAAAAAAAACCCAGAAGAATTTAATCACTATTAAGTTCCATCTAGAAGAAATAAAAATATTAAAGATTTCATTCATTCATTCATTCCTTCCTGTGAGGAAATCCATCTCAAAATTTGTGATGCAGAAACATAATGACATAAGCACTAAAAAGATGCATGAATGCATCAGTATCAGGAACTGGATGGCTGTAATGTTTGCAAAACCCATCAACCCGTGGTTTACATGTTTAGGTGTTTATTTGTTGCGTTCTAAAGCTCATCTTGTGAACGGCATGTTAATAGAAACACAGCTATTAGTAGTTCCTGTTCATTTGAATGAAGTCGCTGTAGAATGCAGAGCGATTAAAGCAGGTTTCTATCTGACTCCGTTTGGAGGTTTTTATCCTTCAAAATGAGACGTGAAGGAACCGACAGCGCAGAGCATTAGACAGAGGCTTTCAAGGTCACGATGCTAATGTGTAATACAGATTCTCTCTCTCTCACTTTCCCTGCTGCTTTTCTCATTAATGCATCCTCTCTGCGGCTCTGCACTTCAGTTGTATTTTCACAGCCGAGTATCGCAGCAGAATATGTTCGACCGTGAACGAGTTACAGGTGTTTATTCCAGCATGAATGACGTGAATGATTCCTCAAATCATGTTGAGACACCTAGCGATGACCTAGCAACCAAAACACTCTAGCAGCTTGCTAAAACTCTGGAGATGTGCTGTACTGTATCTTCACATCTGTCTGAGTCGAGGGCCTGGAAAACATGAGGTCATCTGAAACACTGGACGCTCGCTGGCCGCGCTCCATTGATCTCATGCTTTTCCCATAGTCCCCGTGCATGACTGAAACAGGAAGTGTCTCTAAATGCTGTTGATGAAAGTGTCCTGTACATTTCCATTACTGATTGCACTGATTTTTAAAAAGAATCAACAGGACAGTGAGTTACATTTGTCGAAAAAATACGTTCCAAATTATTTTGGCCTAAATTTAAGATTTATGTATTAATTGTATGCAAAATTTCCATGTATTTGGGTTATGCAGTTTTAACATAAACTATTAAACTTATTGTGACAGTCATACAACTATGCACCAAACAAAAAAATCATGGCATAGTTTATTATTAACTATTTGCATCCATTTGATTTTATTTAAATCATATTTGCAAAATGCATTTACAAATTTTATATTATAATATGAAATTCTATTAATTGTACAAAATGTATAATGTTTGATATTTAATTTTATGATTATTTTTAATAATATTTTTTATAATTTACAAAAAAATATAAAACATATATTAGTTTAGTTAGCGATATTATAATTTTTTTTAAAATATATTTTAAAAATATTTTTTTATAATTCATCTCTAAATATTATGCATTTTCAAAAAAGTATAGTTTTTTGTCATTTATAAACTGTGTAATTCAAATGGACAGGAATTTTACATGTAATCCAAATATATAAATCAGAAATGTATACCTAAATATCTTTTCCAGTGCACATTGTTGGACTGTGTTTTGTCTAGAGTGTTTGAAGAAAACTCAACAATGTCTGAAAGCGTGCTCAGATTTGTGAAGTGATTTTCTCATCAAATTGTCCTGTAGTTGGTGTTTTAGTTGATGTGAATCTGTGGAGTCACGGCTGTGATTTGGGAGGGTTTCCAGCACATTCACTATCGATTCTGAAGCCGGATCAGATGGCCGGGTCACGTTGTTCTAGAAATGCGAGAAACAAATCAATATGATGTAAACCCTTAATGTAATCTCACAGTCCTTGCGTCATCAGATAGTTCATCCTTACCTGAAAATACTGCATCATCATCATCATCATTCGTCAGTGCAGAACTCTTTGTCACTGTTTCTCATTTTACCGTTAAGTGTTTTATTGGCATGATGCAGTATGCATTCATTTTACTAAAGCATTTGTAGGTGTGTTGCGTACAATGAGAAACTAATAGAAAATAATAGAAAGCAACAATGGGGTAAATGGGTAATATAAACAGATAAAATAGATATATATCTATTTCTAAAAGATATCAGTAGTGCAAATGAAAAAATAAAGTATTATAGTTTTTTGAAAAATAATAAAAAATATAAATAAATAAATAATTATATAAGTATTTATTTTTAGTGATATTGGAAGGTATAATAATATAAAATTCTGTAAATTGTACAAATTTATAATGTTTGCTATTTAATGTTATGATTATTATTTCTGATATAAAATTTGTATATAAATATAATAGTTTATTTAGTAATGTAATAATCTTTTAAAATGTGTATTTTAAAACAAACACTGGAAAGAACCACCTGTAAGGATTTCTTACCTCTCCACGTCTCAATTTTATGCTCCTCAAGCTCATAGATTTGTACCTGAAACAAAAGATTGTTACTCAAATTGCAAAATTCTCATAGTATACAGTAATAATAATAATAATAATAATTATTATTATTATTATTAGCAGTAGTAGTAGTGTTTTTAAATATTAGTATAATTACATAAAATTATAATACATTTTAAAATAATTATATATATATACATAAAATAGTTATTACAATAAATAATTTTTTTTAACTATTCATGTAATATAAAAAATATAAAAATATAAATTATGTAACGTAAAATAGCAATATATAACTTATTAACCATACTTATAAAAATAACAATAATCAACATTCTAATAATTATTATTGTTATAGGCAACTATTATTATTATTATCATCATCATCATTATTTAAACTACAATTACATAGTTATTATAAATTATTTTATTTTATTATTATAAATGTTTATATATTTTTATAATTTCTAATAATATAACAACAATATAGAGCTGTGCAAATAATCAAATGCTATAGTCAGTAAAGCCGTTAGCTTGGCTCCATCTGAGAGCAGGTGATGGAGATTTACTACTAATCACAGAACCGTGATTACTGACGAGATGCGCATGACTATCGCATTCGATTAATTACACAGCCCTACAACAATAGAGCCAGAGCCCAGGGTGTGGTGAGACGGGACGTCCTGCAAGCATGTCGAATATTATATTGCAGGTTATGTAAGATTAATCAGCAGTGTAAATATGCTATGGTTTTAGTTTCCAGTCATTAGATCAGTTTTGCGGGCGCTGTGATGTTTTAAGTGTCTCTGATTTAAACTTCAGTAGCAAAAAAAAAAAAAGATGTTTCTAAGTTTCCATGTTCATAAACTGATTCAAACACATTAAATTGCATCTTCGTTCAAAAATGTTCACAATTACATTTTGATCCTTGTTTTTTTTTTCCAACATTTTTTGACTTTCATTAATAATTTAATAATATAAATGACAAAAATACATAATGTTTGATAAAGTTTTATGATTATTATTTTATAATATTGCTTTAATTTATAATAATTATAATAACAATGTATTAGTTTAGTTGATTTTATTCATTTATTTTTTTAAATATAAATGTACTGTTTTTTATAATTTTCTAAAAAATGTTCAAAAGTTTTCAAAAATATTATAGATCCCAAAAATATAGTTTTAAATTCTATTTTATGATTATTATTTTTATATATTTTCCTAATTTATACTTTTATAGTTAGTTTAGATAGTTTAGTGATTTAATTCCTTATTTTAAAAAAAGAAGAAAATATATATAACATGTTTATAATTCATCATTTTTTTTTATAATTCATACAGTTTTATAATTCTAAATACTATAAATTAGAAATGTGTAGTGTTTGATGTTTGATTAATAATATTGATACTTAATTTATTATTAACATTTATATTATAATATCTTCTATAATTTGTATTAATATCTCAATATGTTAATCTATTTCTAAATAAATACATATTTATATATTTCAAATATATAAATTGAGAACACGGCTGTTGGGTTGAAATGATGGTTGTGTCAGATTAATATCGAGCTATGGTTAAAAAGCTGAAATATTGTTGTATCACCAGCATATGAATATAACTCACAGATCTATGTCTTTATGTTTAATGAAGCACTTTGAGGCGTCAGAGCGGGTGGAAGCACTTTAGTATTTCATATAAACATCTGGCACTTCACTCTGACACTGACTATAAATGTTTAGACGTTTGCTGTGTTGAAGGTGGAGATCGTGTTCATCTTATAACGTCTCTGCCCTCAGTGAAAGTGAGATTGGAAATGCATGTGTGAGTTTGGAAAAGGAAAGTTGCTTTTAAAAGCATTTACTTTGTCTTTATGGGTCTAGGTGGTTTGGAGATCAACTTTTGGAGATGTGATGAAGGTTGCAATTGTTAAAAAGTCATTGAAATCTTTGCTTTGTTGACTTATTTCCTATTAGAAGAACGAAGGGGGTCTAAAATACCTGTATTTTCCCATGTAGCTTTATATTGTATTTCCATATAGTACAGAAAATGTTATGCGTCAATGGAGGAAAATGCTTTTTGCCAACAGAATAGTGTAATATTTTACATGTTGATCTGTTAAAAGCTCATTTTGTCCGGGTTTTGGTTACAGTAGCATATGGATGAGCTCATATATTGATTTGAAATAGGGTTGTTTTGACGGAGGTCTGTAACGTGCCTGAAGGTCTGTTTGTTAGCATCTGGTCTCTTGTATCTGGTTTATCTGAGGGTTCAGTTCCCACACTCGCTCATACAGACCTGAAGAGCACATTCCAGAGCTGGACTACACATCAGTCTGATTACAGAGTCTCTCAAACCACTCGACAACAGATTTAACCCCACAATCAAAAGAAAGAAAGACTTTCTATTTTTACTCCCAAATTCAAATTGTTCTAAAGCAAGTAAACAAGCAAGCTAACAAACAAATAAATAAATTGAAAAAAGAAAACATTGTGTAATGTAAAAATAAAATTTATAATAAAAAATAACATATGAACATTTGTTTTACACATATACACACACATACATTTTTGTGTAATTTCATAAATAGAGCATTTTATAATTTATATAATGAAAGCATTTTATATATATATAATTAATATATATAATAAATATTTACATTAAAGTTTATTTTTATTAATTTCTTATAATTGTATTTATTTATATATATATATATATATATATATATATATATAGCTTTAAATAGGATTTTTATACCATATCAAAATTCTTGATGCACTGAAATTTATTCATAATTTTTGTTACCAATTTCAATATCACAAAAAATAATACTAGCCTAAGTAAAAATAAGCTTACTGAAGACAAGCTACAACAGAACAAAGATCATAAGAAATCGGCCTACTTGGAAAAACTTGAAAGCACTGAATAATATTATGATGTATAAAGAAAATTGAAAAATAGACTGAATGGTCTTGACTTCACTGTATATATTCAATATACATTCATTCTTATTTATTTGACAAAAGTGATTCAGTCAAGGACAGTAAGTGATTTTCTTTCTGATGTTTGATTTACATTATCGACACAAATGGCAACAGCAGAAAGAAAATAACTAACTGTCCTTGACTGAATCAC
>NW_015558619.1:1796969-1800086 GCF_001515605.1 Sinocyclocheilus anshuiensis | reverse complement strand
GTGTGTATGTAAAATGTGTATATACTATATATATATATATATATATATATATATATATATATATATATGTATGTAATTATATATAAATATATGCAAAATATAATTTATTGTAATTTTGGCATAAAAATAACCTTAATAAATAAATAAAATGAAACAAATTCAAACAGTTTATAATATATAAAATAGTAAAGTGTAAATTAAAATAACATTTCAGAAATGGAGCCAAAATCTGCAATTTTTTTTCTTAAATGTCATCAAAAATATATAATTTTTCAATACAATTAATACATTATTCAAATAAATATTTATATTAATTTTTTATGAATTTCTTATAATTGTATTTCTTTTGATATATGTCCAAAATATAAAATATATGCAAAAATGCACAAATAAATGCAAAATATTTCTTTCTTTCAATTGTAGTCTTTGCTTAGTTTGGCCTAAGCATGTTCTTGAAGGGTTTTGTGAGATTCACATCTCTGAGTGCAGAAGCTCGATTCATAGAGCTATTCTAGGTTTGCGGGGAAACCTTTGGTCTCTGGTTTAGATCGAAGTCACAATGAACTCCTTTTTTGGCCTGCCATTCTGTCCAGCAGAGCGGCTCTTTGCAGACTTCCCAGAGTCTGTGGGCCTCAGGAAGTGATGTCATAATGGACTCATTCAGAGCTGATGGCGTCTCCAGAGATCTGACAGAAGACAGACGAGCGTTTGGATCTCGCTGTCCCTGTGTGTCTGACACACCCAAACACACGCTGCTGCTGAATAGGAGCCCAGTGAAAATAATCCAACACTAATCAATACCTATATCAATATGCAGCAATACATACATGCAGTAAGAGTATAGAGCTAAAATGAATGTGAACATTTTCACCTTATAGGAATTTGGTATCTATCTATCTATCTATCTATCTATTTTCTACAAATTAATTAATTAATTAATTTATTTATTCATTGTTTGATAGATTGATTGATTTTAATTATATTTATTTATCATATTTTTTCTTTCTTTGTTTTTTTAAATGATTTTTCTTTCTTTTTATTTAATTTCTTTGTTTATTTTTTATTTTTTTGTATTTTCATTTGAATTATTTATTTATATTGTTATTTGTAATTTATTTGAATTATATTTATTTATTATTTGTTTATTTATTTTTTATATTTATATTAATTCATGTATTTATTTATTCTAATTTTAGATTTTTTTTATTTTATTACTGTATTTTTAATTTATTTTCATTTAATTAATACATTTATTTCATTATTCTTTTCTTTTTTGGAGGTATTAAAATGTGAAAAATAATTTTCTTATTGTTAGAGGTAGTAAATTTCTGTGTATTTATTTATGGTGGGAAATGTTGATATCTCTGCAAACATCTGAGCTCAGTTTGAGACATTGTTGAGATCTCTTCTGGAGAAACATCTTGAGAAGCTTGAGATATTAGTTGTCTGTTTAGTCTCTTTACCCTCTTATAGGAACAATTGTGCTTTTAAAATGATCTCACTAGTGATTTGTGCTTCCTGTGAGGGTCCTGAGTGAACTCTTCCTGTGCTCGTTAGCATCTGTATCTGCTTAAATTGGCCGATTCAAGTTTCCTCTGCTTATCTTACGGCCTGGATGGAGCGTGGGGGATTTCTTCACTTTCTCCTGACGCCTCACATCTGTTAGCCATATATCATGCTAGCTGCATGCGTTTCACAGAGAACTAAACAATTCATAATAATAAGATCTTTTGGCCCGGTGCCTCTGTAAACTGAATTCTGGCAACGCTGCGAGTGAATTTGTCCTGAAACTCAAGCAGGACCACATCTGATCTGCTGAGTGTTTGAATTAACATGATTTATGTTTTATTAGTTAAATGGACATTTATTTATAGGAGAGATGCATGGGAGATACGGTCTGCATGTGAAAAGAATGACAAAAACGACTGGCTACCATCAAAATAAGGGAAATAAAACATCTTTCTTCATTCTAGTTTTTCTACTTTTCTTATGGTTAAAATTTGTATATACATTGTATATTAATATTTCATTCATTCATTCGTTCATACATTCTTTCATACATTCTTTCACTTTATAGCAAATGTTGTTCTAGATAGAACAACATTTGCTTTTCATTTTTATTGTTTAAAAACGTTAATTTAAAAAAACAATTTTATAACAATTAGGGATGCACCGATACCACTTTTTCCAGTACTCGCCCGATACCGATACTTTTATTTTTGGTACTTGCCGATACCGGTATTTTTTATTGCATTTGTACATTTTTTAAATATTGGGTACAGAAACCAAAAGGGTATGTATAATGTTAGTTGGTTAACTTCATTTATCAAATAGATACAGTCAAACCAAAATTTATTCAGACACCTTCAACATTTCTCACATTATATTCGCTATAGTTTAGAAAATGGTAATAAAATATGACAAGAACTCAGAGTTACACTGTGTCAGAACAAATTCATCTTGATAATGTTAGATAACTTTGATAGAAAGGTATAGATTACAATCAACCAAAATAATTCAGACAGCTGTTAGTATGACAGTATTTACACAACTTAGTCGGGCAACCCTTAGCCTCAATGACAGCCTGTAGTCTCCTGGGCATGCTGTCACCCAGCTTCATGCAAACCTCAACTTCAGTTTTTTTCCCAGACTCGGTCTGAATACATTATATTCATTGCATACATATACTTCGTAGTAGACATCCTTAACTCCTTTCTGCTGTCTGTTGTTCTGTTGTCGGTGTTTCTTTGTCTGAATATGGCGCTTATCACATGCTGTGTGGTATCAGCGTTTGGTATCGGGGCATTTTAACAAGTACAAGTACGAGTACAGGAGACCAGTATCGGTGCATACCTAATAACAATAAATGTTAAATGATAATAATTATAATAATAATGACATTTTCATAATTAGAACACATAATTAGAGACAGATAGATAGATAGATAGATAGAAACATAGACAGACAGACAAACCGACAGACGATAGACAGACCATAGATAGATAGACAGATAGATAGACAGACAGACAGACAGACAGACAGACCATAGACAGACAGACAGACAGATAGATAGATAGATAGATAGACAGACAGACAGACAGACAGACAGACAGACCA
>NW_015558619.1:1795889-1796863 GCF_001515605.1 Sinocyclocheilus anshuiensis | reverse complement strand
TAGTTCTTTTGCACTTTAATCTGTGTAAAACTTTTAACTTTATACATTTTTCTGTATTGCTTTATTGCATTTAAATGTTCAGTTATTTTTGTTATAAGAAAAAAGTTATTAAACCTGTTATACTGTATTATGACTGCACTTTTTTTACTAAATGTCAATACCGTGATAATACCGTATACCGTGATAAAAGCATTAGCAATTAATCGTAACATGAAAATTTGATACCGGCATACCCCTACTCCACACACAAACTCTAGTGATGGGAAGAGTCCGGTCTGGCATGTCAGTCATGGGAACTTACTAACCCTCTCCAAAGTGCCCAGCTTCCCTCTTGATCTTCAGGGACGCATCCTTATTTTCCTCCAGCTGGGCCTCCATAGGGAAAGACAAGGCCCGTACTCGCGTAATCTCAGAAGAATAATACTCACGTTTATTTTTGTCTCATAAATCCTGAAAAATACCTGGTTTCTCCTCATGTGATCAGTATGGGAACGTCTGTCTGGCAGAGCGATGGCATAACACTACAAACACTTGCTCAGGATTTAACTGTGTCTTTTAGCAGTTGGCGAAAGCTTTAACATCTGATTTATGTTCCTCATGTTGACGACACACACTCGGCAAACGGATTGTGGGTTTGCACGTGTGTGATGTGTTTCCTGACTGTTGAGGTAATGGGTTTGATCTGCCGCTGTGATCTTTCTGATGGCTTGTGTTCTTCATAATGCAATCATACACAGTTGAGCTCCAAATAAGTGCCACTCTAAAGAAATGTTCATGACTCTATGCTTAACTGGCACCTTATGTTATGGATGTCAAAGGACTTCTTTACCAGGTTGAAATTTTATTTATTTATTTTTTAATACAGACTATCAACCAGACTTAAGTTTTCTGTTTGCTGTTTTTCATTATTTTATTTTATTTTTTTAACTGTATAATTTAAGTTTGTCAAATAAAAATATTATTAACAAATGTAT
>NW_015558619.1:1793369-1795879 GCF_001515605.1 Sinocyclocheilus anshuiensis | reverse complement strand
AAATTATTAAAAATAACAATATTAAAAGATCTAAAATTAATTACAATTATTAAAAATATATTTTTAAAGAGATAAAAATTTAATTGCTATGAAGCAAATTAATAATGAATAAAAAAAACATAATACTCAAAAGTTAATCAAGCCAGACTTATGTTTTCCATTTGCTGTTTTTTTTATTGTATATAATTCAATAATTTAAGTTTTTGAAGTAAAAAATATTAATCATAAAATATATATACATGTATAATCTTTATATAATATATATAATTTTTAAAGTGATACAGAATTATAATTATTAAAATGACTATTAAAATATAAAAATAATTACAATGATTTATAAAAAATCTATTTTTAAAGAGGAAACATTTTTATTGCTATAAAGCAAAATAATAACAAATTAAAAACATAAATAATAAATAAATAATCATAAACTTTTCAAATAAAATATTAGTAATAAATATATATATATATATATATATATATATACCTTTTAAAGTGATCATAAATGATAATTATTAAAAAATAATATATTTTAAATAGATAAAATATTCATTGCTATAAAGCTAATTAGTAAATAAAAATAATAAATAAATAAAAATCATGTATTTTTAATAAATAAATAAATAATTTGTTATTATAATGGTGGATAGATAGATAGATAGATAGATAGATAGATAGATAGATGGATGGATAGATGTTTCTATAAAATCATTATAATTGATATGAACTGCTGTGGCATCAGAATTGGTGTGGAGAATGATCTAATACAGTATCTTGTACAGTGTCACTGGTGTTAATATGAACTGATGAGGTTTGGGTGTCATGATAACCTGTCGTGTGGTTCTGGCTGCTGATCAGACCCAGTTTCTTCAGCCTTGTCTTGCTCTGTTTGATAGCCAGAATCTTCTTTGCGGCACAGATACAGACCAGATGGAGCTTTGCATTCGCTCTCTGCGCTTTCTGTTCATAGTTGGCCGCGTTGTTCCTTAGCAACCTTATAATCTACAGAAGAAACATAGCCTTAGGATTTACTACAGTATGATCACTGAGATACTGCTATTGAGATACTGTTAGTGTGTTTTTTTTTGTTGATGTTCTGAATTAGTTTTTATTTTCTAATTTCATTTTTATTTGTTATAGTAATTTTATTAATTTTATCATGTGTTTTTGTAAGTTAAATTTTTTTTAAATGTCATAATATATAGTTTGTCATAATATATAGTTTAATATATTGTAATATATATAGTTTAGATATGTAAAATATATAGTTCTTGTAATTTTTTATAATAGATTTATATTTTTTAATTTTTAAAACTAAAATCTGTTTTTTTCAAGTATATTGAGTTAAATAAAAATAAAATGCTAAATGTTAAGTAAAATAAAATAAAAGTTTTTTTTTATATTATTTCACGTAGTATAATTTTTTATTACATTTTTTAGAAAGGTATTTTTTATTTTAATTTAAATGAAAATAATGTCACCAAAAATCACCAAATAGTTAAGGTCCTACATTTTTACTTTACTTTACTTAATAATGTCACAATCCAAAAAAGTTTAAGGACCTAAAAATATATTTTGTTTTATTTTATAAAAATGCAATAATCTAATTATTATTCATGTAAAATCATAATGAATGAATACAGGATGTTTTTCAGACATTTATTTAGTGTATGTCTTGGAAAGGCATTCCGATCATCCGGTCAGTCAGGCATCTGAACACACACAGACTCTCACAGCTGGCCACTGACCGGCCTGTCGGTGCTACAGCAGCACAGATATTTCAGCTTCACCAGTGCCAGTGCGTGGGCTGTATTGGGGTGTGTGTGTGTGTGTGTGTGCGTGCGTGGGCTGTATTGGGGTGGGGGGCTTCAGCAGAATGAAGGATTCGTCCCACTCGTCCATCAGCGGGGCAGCGTAATGTCAGCGTAACCTAGGCAACGCATTGTGCAGCAGATCTCAGTACTGTCCCACGCACTTGGGCCTGCAGTCTGTGAGAGCAGCTCCTGTACAAATATCTCCATGGTAACCACACTTTCTGCCAAAATACCATAGTTACTATAATTATTACTGCTTTAGACGAAGAAAGCATCACTGTTACTGTTGCTCATGCTAATGTTTTCCTCAGAACATGTACTAATCATCTCAAGGAAGCATCACATCAACTCATCATAAATGAACATGGGGTCTTTTAAAACACATTTTTCTGTTTCCCCCCTTCATTTTTCATGTTTTTAAATGTATAATAAGCTGTAAGAATAACAGTTGTCTCAGATTGGCAGTATCATGGTGACCAGAGTTTCCGCAAAAATAGCACACACTCATATACTCATCAATTATTATTTGTTTTGATGAAGAAAGCACCACTTTTGCTATTGCTCTTACTAATATTTTATGTAAAAATCTAAAATAGTAACATGCAAAAGTCTAATTGTTAGTCATGTAACAAATGTGTTTGTTTTATTTTATTTAGTTTTGTTTAGTTTTATTTTCTTTTATTTTAATGGGAATGC
>NW_015558619.1:1779623-1793202 GCF_001515605.1 Sinocyclocheilus anshuiensis | reverse complement strand
ATTTTTTATTTTATTATTTTTTTTTAATTGGAATGAAAATAATGTCACAGTCCAAAAAGGCGCAAGTCCTGAAAATATGCAATAAAATATTTTTATTTTATTTTATTTTATAAAAATGTAAAAATCTAATAGTTATTCATGTAAAATCATATATTAACATGGGATCTTTTTTAAACATTTCTCATGTTTTATCTTATATACTGTTTAAAAAGCTGCAAAAATCATAATGTTTTAGATGGTAATATCATGGTACTTTATCATGGTACTGAATGTTTACCATATATTTTTTTTACCTGCCATTCCAAAGTACACTTACAAAAACGTACCATGGTATTTTAGAAATGTACTCTTACAAGTACCATGGATTTCAGTACCATAGTCTATTTCAATGTACCATAGTATTACCAGCTGATACCACAGTATTTTTTTACTAAGTACTACAGTAAAATTGTGAGACATTTGTATTGACCACTATTGTAATCAAAGAAAGGTACTAAAATGACGAATATTTTGAAAACTTCTATGAATGATTAATTTACAGCCGTCTTTTGATTCATTTACAGTCATCTCAATGTGGTAAATATGGTATTTTGGTGGAAACTATTGACTTATAACAACAAATGATGTGTTAATATGGCTTTATGGACATTTATGTTCATATCACAGTGGCAGAAACTCTGATAGTGTGAAAGTTGAAGTATTATTCTGTGAAAGAATTTCCCTTCTCGTACAGTAAAAATACTGCATGTAGATTTAAAATATTCACATTCTGTGTGACATTCAGAGAGGATGAACTCACAGAACTGAGCTGTTATGAAACGCTCATGCTTTCAGAGATGTGCAGACTCTGTTTTATACAGAGAAACACATTAACATGGTCCAGACCGCGTTATGTGACAATGAGAAAAAGCAGCATTGTGCCGGAGTTTGATGGCTTTCCACACAATAAGGCTCTTTCACTCATTTGGAAACACTGAGGTTTCCAAGGACGCTGGCTGCCATGGAGATTCACACATCAGCGTTTACAAATGAAGCTCTGCTCGTGTCAAGAAATCAAAGGAGACACGTCTGGCTCACAGTTCAGCACAAAATCAAAGAAAAATTATTTGCATTATTTATTTATTATTTTGCATTAAGAGCCATTGCATTGTGCATTATTATTTTTGTGCTTTTTTGTGCATTGCATTACTTTTCATCACAATTAATGATTTTATTCCCCAAATTCTGTAATTTCTGTAACGCAAATTATACATAGTACACAAATTATACATCATGGTAGAATTTGTACTCTATTTTCATCACTGTGTTATATAAATATGAAAACATGATTTATAAGGTCTTGATATATGCAAAAGTATACGTTTTTTGTTTTATTTTAATTGGAATGATAATATCACAATCCAAAGGATAAGGTCCTAAAATATGCAGAAATGTATTGTGTTTTATTTTATACATGAATGAGAATAAAAATAATGTCACAATCCAGTCAATCAATCAATCAATCAATGTTAAGGTTATGTTATTTTATAGGTCTTAAAATATGCACACAAAAAAACATGTTTTTTTTTAAATACATTAATGAGAATACAAATAATGTCACAATCCAAAAAAAAGAATATTATGACTAAGAATATTATGTATTTTATATTATTTTATTTTAATGGGAATGAAAACAATGTCATTATCCCAAAAAAAAGCAAAGCAAGGTTAAGTATATAATATGCCAAAATATATATTATTATTTTTATTATTATTTTATTTAGAGAATAAAAGTAAATGTAAAAGTAATGTCACAATCCAAATTTTTTACAAGGTTAAGGTCCTAAAATATTCAAAAATATAATTCATTTTTTCCCCTTTGATTTGGGTTGTAAATATGACCTGGACTTTGCTTGGCGAGCTTCACCCCGTTGAACTCTAAGCCACGTGCTGGATCTTAGCGTGATAGTAAATCCACATTGCCGTGTTTATCAGATACTCGTGTTTTTATAGCTGCCATCTTGGTCACACAAGCTAAAGCCCTTTATGACATCTCTTCAGACAATCACCCTGCAGATCCGGTCTGTTGAAATCTCTATGAAACACACATTCATTAGTTTGAGGCCAGTCTTTGTTTTCGTGTGCCGCTGCCCCCTGCTGGAGGTCACATTCGTCGGCCTCCTGCGGCCAACCGGCCTCAATTTCCAAACGTATCTCAATCCAATGAGCAGCGCGGGCTTTTATGCATCTCCCGTCATGATTCTTGGCTCGAGTCGGTCACTAAAACACAAGGCTGTCATATCGAAGGCCCGTTTATTGGCCGCGATCGCGATATATCTCTCGCTTCACTGAGCAGGGGTCGTTTATTCCTGAGAAGCGCTTACATGAAACTCTTTGGCCCGAGCTGAAGTTTCCGGATTCATACTCGTTCATAATAGCCACTTTACTGTGTTTCTCAAAGGAGTTTCGGCCGTTTCCACCTCATGGGGAGCGAGAGGGGGGCAAAAAACAAAGGAAAGCACAACAGAGGGCATTTGTGAAGGCCGCAGTGTTCATCCGCATCCCAGCGCTCATTTCCTGCAGATGATAGTGTGGGCGGAAACACTGACGGATAAATGGAGCCAGAGAGAGCCGTAACTAATGAGTTCACTGCTGATCGTCACCATCGCTCTGATGGCTTCCATTTCGGTTTTAACACACGATCGATCCGGGATGTGAATCTCAGGGCCGGCTTCTTGAAAAGCTTTTAAAGCTTTTCTAAATATGTATACAAAACTCATCCGCTAATAGACAAGAAACAAGTGCAGGGTGTGTGACCTTGTAGACGAGATGGATCAGAAAAATGTCAAGGGTTTTTTTTTTTTTTTTAAAGAAATTAATACTTTTATTCAGCTTTGATGTATTAAATTGATCAAAAAGTGACAGCAAATACAATGTTACAAAATATTTCTGTCAAATAAATGAAGTTCCTTTTGAACTTTCTATTCATCAAAATAATCCTGAAAACAATAAAAATCACAGTTTCCACAAAAATATTCAGCAGCACGACTGTTTTCAACATTGATAATAACCGGATGTTAGTGTTTCTTGAGCAGCAAATCAGCATATGTGACCCTGGACCACAAAATCAGTCATAAGGGTCAATTTTTTTAAATTAAGATTTATACATCCTCTGAAAGCTGAATAAATAAGCTTTTCATTGATGTATGGTTATGTTATGTTAGGATAGGACAATATTTGAACACCTGGAATCCGAGGGTGCAAAAAAATCAAAATATTGAGAAAATCGCCTTTAAAGTTGTTCAAATTAATTTCTTAGCAATGCATATTACTAATCAAAAATTACGTTTTGATATATTTATGGTAGGAAATTTACAAAATATCTTCATGATCATGAACATGATCTTTACTTAATATCCTAATGATTTTTGGCATAAAAGAAAAATCAATCATTTTGACCCATACAATGTATTTTTGACTATTGCTATAAATGTACCCCAGCGACTTAAGACTGGTTTTGTGCTCCAGGGTCACATTTTAGAATGATTTCTGAAGGATCATGTGACACTGAAGACTGGAGTAATGATGCTGAAATTTCAGCTTTGATCACAGAAATAAATTACATTTTATTATATATTCACATAGAAAATGGTCATTTTGAATTGCAATAATATTTCACAATTTTACTGTATTTTTTGTCAAATAAATGCAGCCTTGGTGAGCATAAGAGACTTTTATTAAAAACATTTTTAAAATCCTATCGACCCCAAACTTCTTGGCAGTGTATGGGATTTTAGCAGAAGGAGGCCACACCTCAGAATAGGTCATGTGACATTACAACCAATCAGCTTTTAAATGGAGGTAAAACAGTTATGCGTTTTAAAACGATGGCATCTGATCTCATTAGATCAGCAGTTTGTGCAGATTGTTCAGCGGTGTAACGTCGAAGCAATCTGATATAAGATCCTCATGTTGTTTACCAGCTAACTGAATCTGTGAGAGAAATGGAGGAAGAAATAGACAGTAATGGTCTTTCAGAGGACCGCGGTGATAACAGCAGAGCAGTACATTAGAAAGATAATGATTATGACTGACAAGATGACTTGATAATGTTCTAAAACCTAGTGAAGCTGCCTTCGAAGGGAACATCTTAACTGAAATGGAACTTCTTAACCTTGTAATTATTCTAGATCTATTACTGCTAGCTGTGGCAATTACAGTGAAATGAATGAAAAGTGTCGATTTTGGCATTAGATTTACAGTAATTTGCTTACATTGCATAACATTTTTTTTTTCACCCGCAGTTTGCAGCGTTGAGCACTATAACCAGTCACACGTGTTTATGTTGAGTTTATGAACACGATGACATATCAGAGTCGTTTGATTCGTCATGTGGAAAATGTGCACGCACACTAGCTATGTTTCAATCCAAAATTATGAATTAAACTTATGCGCAAAATTGGAATATTGCATAAAACATTTGTGAATAAAGCATGGCTTCCATCCAGTGAGTTGAAGAGAACAAAACCGTCACTTCCTGATTAAGTTGCGCTAAATATTGCAAAGAAAAACATAATTTACTGCAATAGGAGGAGAAGAAAAAATTATTTTTATATACAATAAATTACGAGCTTCAGAGCACGCAGACGAAACGTTGTCATGTTATCTTATTTTCAGAGTGCTGTTTAGAAAAGCAGTTCTGGGAATTAATTATAACTAAGCACTTTGACGAGACTTTGCTCAATCATTTTAAACTGGCAAAACTATCATTTCAGATGCTGTGCGATGAGATCGGTCCGTTGCTTGGTCCAGTTATGCTGTCCCATTGCGAAGTCATGTCTTTTTTTATGCACATTAATTTTTTCAGTAAAAGTGTTTCCATCGTAGTCTGTGTGCATGTTTTCTTACTGGATAAGAAATTTATCCTACTTAGTTAAGCGCATACTTTTTTTTGCGCATTTTTAGAATTTATGTGGATCTTGGCCTTTCCATCCAGCGTTGTTTTTTTTAATGCGATATCCCAAAATGCGCATAAAAATAGGTGGATAGAAACATACTGACTGGATTCTGACTGAAACTCGTAAATTCCCTCATCATCATCATCAACAGAAAAATGCAGAAAAGGTGTAAGTAAGAGATTCATTTTGCAGTGTAGACAGCTTTAGTGATTATAACGAAGGTTTTAATTTTTTTTTTGTTTGCTTTTTCATTAAATTAATAACCGTTTTGTTTTTCATGCTATAGGGAAATAACCATTGTGAAGTCTTTATTTTAGCTAAGAAAACGATTCTTAGCTTGTTTTGTCTGTAGCCAGAATATGCCATGGTTTTTCCCCACAAAAACTATTAATAGACATTAATAATCATTATTACAATATCAAGAGCAATAATCAACAATAATGATTATGTCATGATATTGCAGCCTCACCCCTTAAATATGTTCCTGTTTCTTAATTTATAGGCTATTTACTAGGGATGCACGATAGGATTTTTTGGGGCCGATACCGATTTTAACAAAAACATTTTTTTTTTCACCCGCAGTTTGCAGCGTTGAGCACTATAACCAGTCACACGTGTTTATGTTGAGTTTATGAACACGATGACATATCAGAGTCGTTTGATTCGTCATGTGGAAAATGTGCACGCACACTAGCTATGTTTCAATCCAAAATTATGAATTAAACTTATGCGCAAAATTGGAATATTGCATAAAACATTTGTGAATAAAGCATGGCTTCCATCCAGTGAGTTGAAGAGAACAAAACCGTCACTTCCTGATTAAGTTGCGCTAAATATTGCAAAGAAAAACATAATTTACTGCAATAGGAGGAGAAGAAAAAATTATTTTTATATACAATAAATTACGAGCTTCAGAGCACGCAGACGAAACGCTGTCATGTTATCTTATTTTCAGAGTGCTGTTTAGAAAAGCAGTTCTGGGAATTAATTATAACTAAGCACTTTGACGAGACTTTGCTCAATCATTTTAAACTGGCAAAACTATCATTTCAGATGCTGTGCGATGAGATCGGTCCGTTGCTTGGTCCAGTTATGCTGTCCCATTGCGAAGTCATGTCTTTTTTTATGCACATTAATTTTTTCAGTAAAAGTGTTTCCATCGTAGTCTGTGTGCATGTTTTCTTACTGGATAAGAAATTTATCCTACTTAGTTAAGCGCATACTTTTTTTTGCGCATTTTTAGAATTTATGTGGATCTTGGCCTTTCCATCCAGCGTTGTTTTTTTTAATGCGATATCCCAAAATGCGCATAAAAATAGGTGGATAGAAACATACTGACTGGATTCTGACTGAAACTCGTAAATTCCCTCATCATCATCATCAACAGAAAAATGCAGAAAAGGTGTAAGTAAGAGATTCATTTTGCAGTGTAGACAGCTTTAGTGATTATAACGAAGGTTTTAATTTTTTTTTTGTTTGCTTTTTCATTAAATTAATAACTTTCATGCTATTCATGCTATAGGGAAATAACCATTGTGAAGTCTTTATTTTAGCTAAGAAAACGATTCTTAGTCTGTAGCCTCTGTAGCCAGAATATGCCATGGTTTTTCCCCACAAAAACTATTAATAGACATTAATAATCATTATTACAATATCAAGAGCAATAATCAACAATAATGATTATGTCATGATATTGCAGCCTCACCCCTTAAATATGTTCCTGTTTCTTAATTTATAGGCTATTTACTAGGGATGCACGATAGGATTTTTTGGGGCCGATACCGATTTTAACAAACACTTATTGGCCGATACTGATATTTGTCACTTCCTCTCTTATTTGAAATTTTGGCATCAAAATAGATAGTATTTTGATCATGTTTTAAATCAGCAAAGTTCATAAACACCTGCATTCAATTATACTAGCAGTTTTATTGCTGCATCATCAAATAATTTCTAATGAACATGGATTGGATCCATTTAACATTCAGCAGGCCTACATAAATACAACAGAACAAAGATACATATTAAATAAACAGTGCTTTCTAGGTAGGTTTAACAGTTTTCAGGTACAGAAATAAAGTAAACAAATATAAAATAACACTTCACTGCATAAATTAAATACATATTAATCCTTTATTGTAACAGACTTTATAACGATTAATCGTCTCATTTGTTTTTGTATACAGTTCAATATTTGTTGTAAGTTTAAATATGTATGAGGATCTCCTTTACTAAGGCGGGACTCTTATTTTGACAGGTTTTCTAGTCTACGGAGCTCAGTGTTGCCAGGTCTGCGGTTTTCCCGCGGAATTGGGCTACTTTAACACTGTTGCCGCGGGTTGTTTTTCATGTCCGCGGGATTAAGCGATCCCAATAATGTGATATTTAGCCCCTAAAATGCTAATTTTACCAGGGGAACCCCACCAGTGAATAAAGCATGGCTTCCATCCAGTGAGTTGAAGAGAACAAAACCGTCACTTCCTGATTAAGTTGCGCTAAATATTGCAAAGAAAAACATAATTTACTGCAATAGGAGGAGAAGAAAAAATTATTTTTATATACAATAAATTACGAGCTTCAGAGCACGCAGACGAAACGCTGTCATGTTATCTTATTTTCAGAGTGCTGTTTAGAAAAGCAGTTCTGGGAATTAATTATAACTAAGCACTTTGACGAGACTTTGCTCAATCATTTTAAACTGGCAAAACTATCATTTCAGATGCTGTGCGATGAGATCGGTCCGTTGCTTGGTCCAGTTATGCTGTCCCATTGCGAAGTCATGTCTTTTTTTATGCACATTAATTTTTTCAGTAAAAGTGTTTCCATCGTAGTCTGTGTGCATGTTTTCTTACTGGATAAGAAATTTATCCTACTTAGTTAAGCGCATACTTTTTTTTGCGCATTTTTAGAATTTATGTGGATCTTGGCCTTTCCATCCAGCGTTGTTTTTTTTAATGCGATATCCCAAAATGCGCATAAAAATAGGTGGATAGAAACATACTGACTGGATTCTGACTGAAACTCGTAAATTCCCTCATCATCATCATCAACAGAAAAATGCAGAAAAGGTGTAAGTAAGAGATTCATTTTGCAGTGTAGACAGCTTTAGTGATTATAACGAAGGTTTTAATTTTTTTTTTGTTTGCTTTTTCATTAAATTAATAACCGTTTTGTTTTTCATGCTATAGGGAAATAACCATTGTGAAGTCTTTATTTTAGCTAAGAAAACGATTCTTAGCTTGTTTTGTCTGTAGCCAGAATATGCCATGGTTTTTCCCCACAAAAACTATTAATAGACATTAATAATCATTATTACAATATCAAGAGCAATAATCAACAATAATGATTATGTCATGATATTGCAGCCTCACCCCTTAAATATGTTCCTGTTTCTTAATTTATAGGCTATTTACTAGGGATGCACGATAGGATTTTTTGGGGCCGATACCGATTTTAACAAACACTTATTGGCCGATACTGATATTTGCTCTTATTTGACTTATTTGAAATTTTGGCATCAAAATAGATAGTATTTTGATCATGTTTTAAATCAGCAAACACCTGCATTTATTTGAAATTTTGGCATCAAAATAGATAGTATTTTGATCATGTTTTAAATCAGCAAAGTTCATAAACACCTGCATTCAATTATACTAGCAGTTTTATTGCTGCATCATCAAATAATTTCTAATGAACATGGATTGGATCCATTTAACATTCAGCAGGCCTACATAAATACAACAGAACAAAGATACATATTAAATAAACAGTGCTTTCTATTAACAGTTAACAGTTTTCAGGTACAGAAATAAAGTAAACAAATATAAAATAACACTTCACTGCATAAACATATTAATCAATCGTCTCATTTGTTTTTGTATACAGTTCAATATTTGTTGTAAGTTTAAATATGTATGAGGATCTCCTTTACTAAGGCGGGACTCTTATTTTGACAGGTTTTCTAGTCTACGGAGCTCAGTGTTGCCAGGTCTGCGGTTTTCCCGCGGAATTGGGCTACTTTAACACTGTTGCCGCGGGTTGTTTTTCATGTCCGCGGGATTAAGCGATCCCAATAATGTGATATTTAGCCCCTAAAATGCTAATTTTACCAGGGGAACCCCACCAAAAACATGTATTTTACCCCACCGGAATGCGATTTTTACTGGGAAATCCCCCTCGAAACGTGATTGGGCTAGTTTTGAGTAGCAATTTGGGCGGGTTTTGTTGTGAAAACCTGGCAACCCTGACGGAGCTATATGGGTAATAAAAGCACGCAGTTCTTCGGATTTAAAGTTTGTCAGTTTATTAAGCACCCCCTGAAAAGGCATGAGATCTGTATATATTTGTTTACTGTTAGTTGTAATAAGTGTTTTGTGTAATTCGCTGTATGTTGATGATAATGCAACTGAGATTTTTTGAAAGTTACAAAAGTTATTTAGTCAAGAATAGTGTGAGATCTTTTGTCTTTTGTTATTTGATTAGCATTAAAGTGCAGACAGCAGCGCTAGGATTATGCAACAGACATTATACAGCTCAGTGCCTTCACGCGGTTAATTAATAAAACATCGGTTTGTTATATCGGCCTTTTTCCTTATATAGCCGATATGCTGATGGTTGTAAATTGAGGAAAAATCGGCCGATAAATATCGGCGGCCGATACATCGGTGCATCCCTACTATTTACATTATGCAATTTTTGTGTAAATACATGTACATGAGCATAATGTTTAAATAACCATAAATACCATCTCAGATACAGCTTTTGTTGCACCTTTGATGGCTTTTGTTGATGTTGAGAAAAAATTGATTTGTAACAGTCTATTGTGTTGTGTTTGATTGAAGTATCTGCTTAAATATAAGTATTTGACATAAAAACAACACATTTTAATGAGATTATTATAAAAATTATTACAAAATTGCCCCTTAATTTAAAAGTTAATTTCTGACCCTGATTAGCACATACTTTTTATATGATCTGAAATGCTACCTGTATGGTTTTGGGCCAGATCTGATCTCTCAGTTTGTCCCAGCAGCCTCTGGGTGTGTGCCAGTGCCGCTGCTATAAAAAGCTCTGCAGACAGGACTAGCGCGGCTCCATGTACATGCTAGCGCTAGCTTTGACCTCAGCAGTATGGGCGGAAACAAGCACACGATGCTGACACTCACACAAACGTGTGTTAGAGTTAGCCCGATCGTAAAGCCTGGTCTTAGCTGTCACCCGGATCAGCTTTCACACAAATATCATGCTTAGATCCTCAGGATGATTTCGACCTTGAGTCACGTACCTGCAATCCTTGACGTGGTACAATGATTTAGGTATCAGATGGTATTTTAATAACACATTTCAACGCACATATATCATTAGTATTAACCCAAAGTACCATGGTATTTAAAAAAAAAAAGTATTATCGTCTTATGTGTCTTATGCAAATCAGTGTTGTTATTGATAACATAAAAAAATGTTTTCAGTAATTGAAATAAAGCAGAAATAAAATATAAATGTTAGATGACTTACAAAAAAAAGTTATACAGGAATATAAAAAATAAAAACTAATACAATTGACAAAACACAAACTAAAACTACTAAAAATAAAACTACTACAAAAAAAAAAAATCAAAGCTAAACAGATATATAAAAAACAAAAACTAATAAAAAGTACATACTAAAACTACTAAAACTGAAAAAATTTAACTTATACAGAAATATTTTTTTAAAAACTAATAAACATGACAAAAGCACATACTAAAACTACTAAAACTGAAATAAAAAATAAATGCTGTACGGAAATATTTTTACAACTTAAACAAAAACTAATGCCAATGACAAAACACAAACAAAAACTATTCAAATTAAAACTACTCCAGAAAAAATAAATTAAAGCTAAACAGAAATATAAAAAACAAAAACTAATTAAAATGACAAAAGCACATAATAAACTACTAAACCTGAAAAAATAAAATAAATAATAAATTGATGCTATACAGAAATATAAAAAAACTAATAAAAATGACAAAAGCACAAACTAAAACTGAAACAAAAATAAATGCTGTATTTTACAAAGCAAAAACTAATAAAAATGACAATAGCCCATAAAAAATTATTAAAACTTGGAAATTAAAACTGGAAATACAAAAATAAAAGCTAATTAAAAATATGAATTAGAACTGTAATAGCATGTAAACAATACTAAAATAACAAAAAATATAATGTGATGCATTTTATAGTGATAATGCCATGTTATCTTGATATATATAATGTCACTGAACAATTAGCATAATCAGATTGTATTTACTAGCGTTTTAACTATGGTACATATCTGAAAAACTTGGTATTACAGCAGCATCATGTCAAGAGAAATATATAGATGCACATGGAAATTTTCTTCAATAACTGTGTTCATATGATATTTTGATATGTTTTAACAGTACAGTAAAGTACTTTCATGGTATATTTTTCAATTCTATATCTCTTTGCAAATTCCACTTTTTTATTTTTTTTGTAAGATGAACCTTTCATATCAGCAAGAAGTTGCCGAGACAGGTTGCGTGGGTTTTTCTGTTGTGCAAACACAGTCAGAGAGGACGGTGAGTTGATGCATCAGTGCACTTGGCCGAGGCTTTTGCTGCAGAGGACAGACGCTCGCCTGACTTAGAAAATTAATAAGATGTGTGCGTCTTGACTTTGAGCCAGACAAAGCCATCAGTCCAGCTGACATATTGACATGAGAACGTCTCCAACTCCGTCTTTACTCCACTGAAGATCTGCATTTACTCTAGTAAATAAATAACATGGTAGTTCAGTACCCTGCAGTATTACCGTCATTAAACCACAATCCTGGTATGTCAGTGTGACATTGTTCTGAATCCAGTGATCTCTTTGTCCTTGCTTTCTGTGTCATCTTGGTTGCCGTTCTGCTGGAGTACTCACTCTGAAGCAGAATCTCCGAGCTCTTCAGAAGTAAAAAAGCCTTTCCCAGCGGCGCTGTTATATTTAGCAGACCGCCACTTGCAGTTTCTGGGACACGGGTGTTACTCTCACGATGAAAATGCCCTGGAAACTCTGCGTTTGGTTGAGAAGCGCTCGTACCGTGGGGTTTTAGTGCCGCGTCGCTCCTGCACAGCTCAAAGATGCTTATGTGGGAGGTGTTTGAAGAAAAACATCTCACAGGAGTGCAACCGCACGCTTGATTTTCTACAACCAAAGCCTTATGGTAGCAATTAAAGATAAACTGCGCCTCTTGTTTTCACACTGAAAGGCAGTGGATTTTAGTTTTGCATGTGTGTTTTTGTGCATCATAACCTGCTGATCCTTTAGAGTGAATCAAGCACACAGTAATGATAGATAGATAGATCTATTAAATCTAATAGATAGATCTATTATCTATTAAAATGATCTATCTATTTAACCCAAAGTGCCATAGTTTTTTTCCAAAGAACATGGTATTACCATCTTATCCAAACTAACCAGTGTTGTTATTATTAACTAAAGCAAACATTATTAAAAATAATTTGAATAAAGCAGAAATAAAATAAAATGTAAATATCAGATGACTTAAATGTAAAAAACTTTGAAGTTGAAGTACTAAAACTGAAATAAAATAGAAATTAAAGCTATAAAGAAAAGTTTTTTCTATAAAATCAAAAACAAATAAAAAATGACCGAAACATACTAAAACTACTACTGAAATAAAAAAATCCCCTTGGTCTATTTTATTTTGTTTTGTTTTGTTTTACTTTACTTTACTGTACTTTACTTTTGTCTATATTTATATTTGCTTTCATGATGCACTTTCCTGGTCTTATTGTGAACTTTTTATCAGAGCATATTATTCCAAAAATAAATAAATAAATACTTAAATAAATAAATATTAATATTAATAATCTTAGTATTTACTGCAATTTTTTAATTGTAATAATTGTTTCCTTCTTTTTGGGTTAAATATCTAACATATTTATACTGTAAAAATAAAAAAAACATAAACAGTAAATAAATGCTATAGAGAAATGTTTTTTAACAAAAAAAACATGCTTGACAACCGAATCCTTATGGTAGCAATTAGAAAGATAAACGTTGCATGCAGGAACGCCGCCCTGTGTTTTCACACCGAAAAGCAATGCTTTTTAGTTTTGCATGGGTGTTTTTGTGCATCATAACCTGCTGGTCTTTTAGGGCGAATCATGCACATGTGAAAGAAAGTACTGGCTGATGTGATCACGCTGAGATGCACTCATGCATTTGAGAACGGACTGCTGATTTCAATTAGGAGTGCAGCGCTGAATGCGGTGAAACGGGCAGGAGAAACTCTTGGCGGGGAAACTGACGTTGTTGTAGTTCTGCCAGTAGCTCGACCGGCCTGTCACGGATATCAGTTATCTCACGGCTGAGGAACGCCACATGATTGTGCTGGTCCGTGGATCGTGTGACGTTACAGGGGCAGTTCTGGGGTCATCCAACAGGTGGCAGTAGGTGCTTAAAACACAAAAATAAAGCAGAGCTGAGATTGTCTTCTTGATGGATGAATGAATGTTGAAGCAGCTCTCTGAAGCTGGAGAGGGAGGATGGGTTGATGGGAAATAAGTGCTGTGTCTTTGCAAAGGTCAGCAGTGCAGAGCGAACAATTAAAGGCTCATTTAGACACTCTT
>NW_015558619.1:1761806-1779426 GCF_001515605.1 Sinocyclocheilus anshuiensis | reverse complement strand
ATATATATATATAATATTTGGTATTTTTAAGTTAAAATGAGGCAACAGTTTCATTTTAACTATTATTTTGCTAAAAAAAAACAATAAAATGCATTATATATAATATAATGTAAAAATATATATATATATATTAGGGGTGTGACGAGACACTTATCCCACGAGACGAGACGAGACATGAGACTGGGTTCATGAGAACGAGACGAGATTTGTAGACTTTTTTAAAGAAATCCTCAATGATGAAATATATAGGGAAAAATTGTCTTTTATTCTTATTAATTAAAATCATGAAACTTATACATTTTCACATCAATTTATTAAAAGTTTAACAAAAATTACATGTTTAGGGCCCTATGAAATGTTTTATTTTTTCTCACCATATTATTTATATTTTTTATTGTTACCAAAATCTGTGTTTTAGCATGTCTAATTATTTGAATTATATTTTATTATTTTTATTATTATTAATTTATTCATTTTTTTCTTAAAGTAGCCTTATGATTTTTTTTCCCCCTCAGAAATTTTGTAATGTATATTTACATTTTTTCTGGTTAACAAATGAAGGCATAAAACGTTAATTTAATTTATCATTTATCTTTTAATTATTGAAAATTAAGCAAACAAGATTTTTTGGCAAACAAAGGGGATTTACTATTAAAATTAAAACATGGAAGACATGTTTTGTGTGATTATTCCTTAAAAAATAATGTTTGTTTAATTTTAGTAGTAGTAGTAGTAGGCTATTTACATTCTACTGAGAAATAGTTATAGGCACAATGTCTTCAAATCAAACCGGACTTTTATTTTGACGGGTTGCCGTGAATACCTTTACAGTTCTGTGTATGTGATATGACGCTAGTTTTACTCAAATCAAACGCTAAAATGCTCATGAAGTGACTCTCAGAGCAGTTCTGGAGATGTAGTTCATGTGTTTACGTCCTCATTTAGTGAGACGGCAGACGCTGAATCACCGCGAGTGTCACGTGCTCTTCAGTGTGTGTGTAGTAAATGAAACCGCGCGTCTGCGCCATTCATAAACAGAGACAGGCAGAACATGTAGGATTCATATTTAAATCGACTTTTGCGGCTTAATATTTACAGATACTAGTCCATATCGTGATTTGATTTAAGTGTAATGACCTACTTTTGATCAAAATTTGACAAATTCCGTGACATTCCGCGTTAAACTGTGAATTCTGTTTTTATGACTGGATAAAGACGCGATATCGCTGGGTAAAGACTGGATATCGTCACGTTCTCGCGAGACCAGTCAGATCTTGCGAGACACATCGGACATCTCGTCACACCCCTAATATATATATATATATACTGTATATGCATATTATATATATATTTTTAACCACAAAAAAGGAGAAGAGCACTTGACTTGAGTGTTTGGCTAATTTCATGTTGCTATCTGATTCCAAATTCATTTTAATCCCATTTTATCTTCTTTAAATCCATTGCACAAAATTCCAGCAGATCATCTCCCAAATTCAGTGCAGAAAATATGATCTAAAAAGAATGAAAGAGTCATTGTAGGTTTAAGTAGTCATGTCCGTTACGTATCTAATAATTTCCCAGGTTTGTACATGAACTGTGATGCTCCCTAACCATAATGACCTTTGACCCCTCCGTCTCTTTCAGCAGGGCTTCAGAGGAAGCCGCCCATGAGGAAGTGTGTACGGTGAAAAGGCGAAAGGTCAGAGGTCAGGATGACGACAGTAGCCGCAGAATACGAGCACATGGACATCCAGCAGCAATACCAGGACAGTGTCAACAACCGCTGGGAAGACGAATGGGACAATGAGAACAGCTCGGCCCGATTATTCGAGCGCTCGCGCATCAAGGCTCTGGCAGGTGAGTCGAAATCACAAAGTCCATCTGTAATGACGCTAGCTGATAAATCATGGACGCACATGACCTTCTTTTGGAGCTTGAAAGCTGTAGTTAAAAACAAAGAGGTAATTATTATCAGCAGAAGTGTATTGTTACTCGCTGCATTTTTGCTTTGAATAGCTGTAACTAATGCTTGATAATGTGACACCCACTCACACATGACATGCAGTGATTTCGTGTGTGGGAGAGCAGAAAGAAAGTGGGCGTAAGTTCACACTTTCTCTGCTCCTTCTGAAGCTCCCACACCATTTCTGGTTCACAGCGAAGCCCTCGAGCCCACAGACCGACTCAGGAGGCTCTTGTGCCTCGTACAGGAACCTGAACACGTTACATAAAATCAGTATGGAGATGGACGATGTTTTATTCATGAGTTGAATTTTAATGCAGTTCCTATAGATGCTGATGTAGGAAGGGTCTCCTAAATGAACAACATACCTGTGCTGAACTAAAAGCACCTTTTGTAGAGTGGTTGCGCACTAGAGAAACATCTTATGGAGGACTGATGAATAGTAATGCATACGATCCATTTTGAGGGTGTGTTTTTGAGGCATTTTGTAATATAATATTATAATATAATAATATTTTCTCTTTTACACATAATGTACATGTGTAAAAAGAATATATACTACCATTCAAAAAAATTGTTGTTGGACTTTCTGAAAAATCTATTCTACACACCAAGGCTGCGTTTATCTGATCAAAAATACTGTAAAATTAGTAATATTGTGAAATATTATTACAGTTTAAAAGAACTGTTTTCTATGTGGATCAATTGTAAAGTGTAATTTATTTCTGTGATTAAAGCTGAATTTTCAGAATCATTACTCCAGTCTTCGGTGTCACATGATCCTTCAGAAATCATTCTAATATGCTGATTTGCTGCTCAAGAAACATTTCTGATTATTATCAGTGTTGGTATTTTTGAGGAAACCATGCTAAATTAGATTTTTCATGATTCCTTGATGATTAGAAAGTTGAAAACAACAGCATTTATTTGAAATAGAAATCCTTTGCAACATTCTAAACGTCTTTACTGACACTTTTGATCAGTTTAATGCGTCCTTGCTGAATAAAAGTATTAATTTCTTTCATTTCGACTTCCTCGGGAGGAGTTCGGGCTTTAATTAGGACATTTAGACCACCACCACCTCTCCATAATTCTCACCGTGGGGTTTCGCTGTATTTCTTTCTTCATATGATTTATTCCCGTAATATCTTGGATGACAGTAGCATATTTTTCCATCATGTTCTCCAAGCGTCATGCATTTGAGTTGCTGTGTTTACAGAGGTGTGATGTTGTTTATGAGCGTTTGCTGTTGCCGAGAGGAGCCGAGCATTAATGTGCGCCGGGCTGTTATTCTCTCGGGGTGGCAGAGCTTAAACAGACCGACTTTAATGAACGACTCACCCCGATACTTCAGGACTGAGTAAGATGGAACATAAAAGAGAAATATCAAATATCTTCCTCTCTCTCTTGTTGCCAAAAACCACAAACCGTTTCTGGAGTTGTAAAAAGCTCCCAGCATTCCAGTAAGCATCCTACGTTTCACGTGATTGTGTTTTCCTGCATTCCTGGGCAGCAGAGCATACGCCGCCCTCGCTCTCCCTCTCATTCTGGATCATGGAAGCAGGAGTAACGCTCAAGAAAGAGATACAAAACAAGTGTAAGGTGAAGAGTGTGATTATTTAAATAAAATGCTCTCCCTGTTTAATATGCAGAGTCACTAAACGTAACTAAAATAGGTTGATTTTCTCAATGTTTTGAAATGCTGTGACTCCTCCTCAATGCTATGACTCTGTCTCAATTTCAAAACATTGATCTAATATTATGAACAAGCCTGATGCAGGTCAACCAATGGCAGTGAACTCTGTTTATGAAAGTGAAAGTGAAGTGATGTATGGCCAAGTATGGTGACCCATACTCGGAATTTGTGCTCTGCATTTATCCCATCCAAGTGCACACAGTGAACACACACACACAGCAGTGGACACACACAGCAGTGGACACACACAAACACAGCAGTGGGCAGCCATATTGCTGTGGCGCCCGGGGAGCAGTTGGGGGTTCGGTGCCTTGCTCAAGGGTCTCATCTCAGTCGTGGTATTGAGGGTGGAGAGAGCGCTGGATATTCACTCCCCACACCTAAAATTCCTGCCGGACCTGAGACTCAAACCCGCAACCTTCGGGTTACAAATCCGACTCTAACCATTAGGCCACGACTGCCCCTAGACCGACTTCAATGCCACTAGTGTTGCACCAGTGTCATTTTAGTATTATTTATATATTATTATAGTTTTTATTAATACTTTGAATTAGCTTATATTTTTATATTTTATATTTTCAGTTTTCATTTTAATTTTAGTTGATTTTAGTGAATTCATTTTTAGTTTTTCTTTTTTTTAAACATTAATGTTTGTGTTTCTTTTATTTAATTAATTTTATTTTTATGTTTAGTTTTAGTTATAGTTGAGTTCGTTTTTATTTAATTCCATTTAGTACATTTATAGCTTCAACTTAAATGTATTATTTAAATTATTTATATTTTTTGTTTAGTTGAAGTTTTTCATCTAATATTTCTATTTTATTTTATTTCAGCTTTTTTTTTTTTTTTTAATTAACAACAAAATATAATCATTTTAGGTTTAGTTAATGTTAATGTTGCACTGAAAACAATTTTTTTTACCAAAACACCAAAACTAAAGTTGTCGTTTAGCCAAAAACTGAAAACTGGGTAGTTTAACCCTGTTGTAGTTTATGTATCTAAATCAGGGCTGCCCAAACTCTGTCCTGGAGGGCCGGTGTCCTGCAGAGTTTAGCTCCAACTTGCCTCAACACACCTGCCTTTAAGTTTCTAGTATGCCTAGTAAGAGCTTGATTAGCTGGTTCAGGTGTGTTTAATTGGGGTTGGAGCTAAACTCTTCAGGACACCGGCCCTCCAGGACCGAGTTTGGGGAGCCCTGATCTAAATAGACATTGACATAATCAAAATGTCATCAAAGAAGTGTTAATTAAATTATGTTAAGTCACTGTTCCGGTCAATAATTTCGGCCATCTAAAACTATTCAGCCGAAACTGAAAATGTATTTATTTTGGTGCTTCTGTCAAATATTTTCTTTTGCTGAAATTTCAGCGCATCGCTAATTGCCACTAGAGATAGAAATTACACACTACACCGTTAAACTAGTGACATCTGTGTGTTATCATACTGAAAAACAAGCCATTTAATTTGAGATTAATAGTTTCAGGAGGAAGTATTTAGATGGGTTTCATTTTCTAAAATAGCTTGGCAAGAATTATTTTGCACAATTTTTATTCTCTGACATTAGCTTCTGACATTATTTTTCATCAGTAAGTAAAACTCATATTTTCCTTAGACGGTCTACATTAAAAGTCTACATTTACATTTAATTATTTAGCAGCAGAAAATAAATTTTAGAATAGAATAAGAGTTGTGTTTGCTCTCGCGCTGCTCTTTGCTGTCTCATCAGACTGTCATTGGCTCAGATGTGAAGTCAGATATCACACCGGTACGATTCACTCCCAGAGGTCTGATAAGTCAGGAATCCCCCCCGGCAGCAGTCGGCATACCACACTAATGTGGACCATGTGCTGGAGCATTAGAGGGGCCCGCGCTCCGACATACGGCCCTCCCCGACAGCCCACGGCCCAGGGGTGCCAGATTGAGGCAAAACCACCTGTTTAATTGTGTTAGGAGAAGAAACCTAGTCTCTTTACTCCAAACACGAGCATGTGTGGGAATTATCACAGATTGATTCTGACACTTTGCTTCATTCGGTTGCTTTTTTGTGAAGGTTTTTGTCAACTCAGAGACTCTGCAGACATCTGCTGTAGTCATAAGATAGATAGACAGATAGATAGACAGATAGATATATAGATATATAGATAGATAGATAGATAGATAGATAGACAGACAGACAGACAGACAGACAGATGGGTAGGTAGATAGATAGTTGGCTAGATGGGTAGATGGGATAGTTGGTTGGGTAGTTAGGCAGATGTATAGTTGGGTAGATAGGTAGGTAGTTTGGTAAATGGATAGTTGGGTAGATACATAGTTAGGTAAATAGTTGGATGGATAGTTAGGTAGATTGATAGATGGGTAGATGGATAGATAGATAGTTACATAGCTAGGTATAGTAGATAGTTCGGTAGATAGTTGGGTGGGTAGTTTGTTACTTGGATAGTTGGGTAGATAGATAGTTAGGTAAATAGTTGGATGGATAGTTGGGTAGATGGATAAATGGGAAGATAGTTGGGTGGATAGTTGACTAGATGCATAGTTAAACAGATAGGTAGATATTTGTGTAGATAGATAGATGGGTAGATAGTTTGATAGATGGATATTTGGAGGTAGATATTTGTGTATATAGATAGATGGGTAGATAGTTTGATAGATGGATATTTGGGTAGATAAATGGTAGATAGTTGGGTGGGTGGTTGGGTAGATAGTTGGGTAGATATTTTGGTAAATGGATAGTTGAGTGGGTAGATAGATAGATAGTTATGTAAATAGTTGGATGGATAGTTGGGTGGGTAGTTGGGCAGATGGATAGTTTGGCAGATAGATAGTTGGATAGATAGGTAGATATTTGTGTAGAGAGATAGATGGGTCAATAGGTAAATAGTTTGGTAGATGGACAGTTGGGTTGGATAGTTGGGTGAGTAGTTGTAGAGCCCTGCATTTCAGCCCGGGCCCGACGGGCCACGACTTTTTTACACCCCTCGGGCCGGGCTTCGGGCCAGTTTTCACGTCATAGTTCAGACGCGGGCCGGGCCTCGGGCCTGTTTTAGGCTTCTCCTAATTTTTATAATTTAGACATCCATCAATTAGTGATGAAAAAAATTGCCGTGCTGGTGGAAACAACACGAGACCGTGCTACCGCGACTGTCAAGAGCGGCTCTGTTTAGTGTACTGCCAGCAGCAGCATGCGTGCCGTCAGCGCAGCTGAAGAGATCTGCGTTCAAATGCACGCAATAGGCTAAAGCTTGCCGCAAAGCCCCAGCAAAAGTAATCACCATGAATTACCATGTGTCAGGGGGAAATAGTAAGGAAATATTTGAATTATTTACTAATAAACTAGTGTTTTCTGAGTCCGTGTCGCAAAGATGAAGATGACGATCCTGACTTGCCATCTCTTCATTAGACGTGCCTTTAGAGAGAATCTTTACGGATTATGATTATAATGAAAGAGTTTTTGTTTTCGATTTGTTTCGATTTCGAAACAAAAACGTATATTTAACGAACGAAAAATGCTCCAAACGTTTTTCTAAATTAAATTAATAAAAAAAAACGAAACGAAATATAATCAATTTGCCATTACATACAAAACTGAACTGTAGTTTTGGGGCCTAAATTTGAGGCCCGTGCAGGGCTCTAAGTAGTTGGGCAGATGGATAGTTGAATAGTTGGATACTTGGGTAGATAGTTTGGTAGATGGATAGTTGGGTAGATGATAAATGGGTAGTTGGTAGATAGGTAGTTAGTTGGGTAGATAGTTGAGTAGGTGGTTAGCTGCGTAGATAGATAAAGGCATGTATCTTTATTAAGTAACATATTAGGCTTCAGGTACAGAATTAATGCTGTCGTCATGAATAATTAATTAAGGCCCTTCGGTTGCTTAGTTTCTCACACACACTCAGGGTTTTGTCAAGTATTGCTTTGTGGGGCAGCGTACTAGTATTCCACCAATGAAACGCGAGCATCTAAATTATTGACCGGTGTTGTGAAAAATAAATGAGCTGGTCGTCGGTCTGCTCGAGTGACTGCTGCTCCGTCGAGCAAAACTTACTTCAGCCACGCTGTAATATACTGCTCGTCCTTACGCATTAATTATGATTGTCTTCTCAGTTGAGTTTTATTTAGGTTTCAGATGTTTCTGCTAAAAAGTTTCTCCTAAAAGCGTGTAGATCATTTGCTGAGTAAAGTTCAAGTTCATACTGTGACTTTTGGGTTCAGACAGTATTTTGCTTTTCTTATTGTGATTTTTTTTTTGCCGCCAGCCTGATAGCTCATATGCTGAGCGAAATATCCGTATTTCCCAGAGCAGCAGAGAGCGGTTCATCAAATGTAATTGTAGGATGAAGTCTGAGTTATGGAATGTCCTGGGTTGCGTGTTTGTATGGTTGTTCATCTCATGATACAAAGCAAACACCCACAGACCCCCGTGTCCTTCCTCTTTCCTTCCTTCGCCGAGTTTGTCGGCCAGATGTCTGTGAAATCACTCCACTTTATGAACGCATTAGATCATTGTCATACTTAGAAACACACTGTATCCAGACATTATCGGCTGTTAAATGGATTGGCTCTGCTGAAATCAGCACATTCGAGTTCGGTGTCAAATGAGAGCAGTTGTGTTGCGTTACAACAGGCTCCCACTGGAATTGTGGGATTGTGCAAGTACATGTTTATAAGATCACAGGCAAAGCATCATGTGAAATTTTGCAGAAAATTGTGCCTTCATTGACTTGCCAAAGGAGCGATTGTCTCAGTGCCAACAGAAACACACAGTTACATACATTTATCCCACTATAAGTGAAAAACAACACATCTGAAATGCATTTGTGGGAACTGCATTCGTGCTGCTCACCCTTCATAGTCAGTTTGCACGTAGTGCATGTATTCATGTAGAAATACTGGTATTGATTAGAAAAAACATGATATGAATCCACTGATAATCCATTGGTGTAACAGCGTTCCTCTTATAGGTTTGATATGGATTAACAAGACTAGACTTACTAGACTAGATCATTTCAAAAGCGCTGTTTGGTAAGGATTAGCGATTTTACCATTTTATCCATAAATCCATAGAAATTTAAGCCATATCTAAAGATTCTGACTTAAATGACCTACAACACTCTAGCTATGGTGACGACTTTTGCAGGCAAGCATCACATAAGAAATGCTTTTATCTTTAAATAAAATAATATATTCTTAAAAAATAATTTTATCATTTTATAATTACATTTTATAAATTTGTACAAATTATAAATAATTTGTTCTCTTTTTATTTCATTACCACATTTTCTTCAAAAAATGTAAAAAATTACAGACTTTAAAACCTATTTATCATTATTATAATTTTATAATAATATAATCTTATGACTCTATATATACACACACACATATGCTCTTATCTTTAACAATTATTTTTTTAATCATTTTATAAATGTATTATTATTACATTTTGTACATTTATATAAAAAAATAATGCATTATCCCCTTTCATCACAATTACTTCAGAAAATGTAAAAAGAATTATATACATATATGTGCTTTATCTTTAAAAATATTTTTATAATTTTATAATTTTATTATTATTACATTTTATACATTTATTTAAAAATCCCTTTATTTCGAACATCACATTTTCTTCAGAAAATATTAAAAATGACAGTTTTACTAAGTTTTACAAAAACTTTTATCGGTAAAACATTTATCAGTGGGAATTTTGCAGGCAAGCAAAAATTTCATGTTACGTACACTTAACTTTTATTTTCATGTATTTATTTATTTTTATCTTTTTTATCTTTGTATACCCAGGCCTTACTGGTGAATTCATTACATTTTATACATTTGTAAAATTTATAAATAATCCCCCCTCCCCTATATAACATCACATTGTTTTCAGAAAGTGTAAAAAAATAGTTTTACATTAGCTTTTATCGTTAAAAATTATCATATATAATATCATACATTTATATTTATATCTTTAAATTTAAAATTCTTTATGGTTACTCCTTCCTTCATGGCTCTAATTTCCCATCATTTGCTGATATGTTAATCCGTTTATCTTCAGATTATTCCCTCAGCTGTGACTGTACGTTTGAGTCTAAACGCTCCTCTGCAGTGAATGACTAAAGGTCTTCCAGGAAGCGTCTCCTCCCTCGTCTCTCCACAGCAGTGAGGGGAGGAGAGCCCAAATCTGTGGGCCGTTTATCACAGCACGAGGGATGATTTCAGCTCAGATTCACTTGTGACAGAGAGCAGAAGTGCAGACGGAGGTGAATTAAGAGCACTGATGGACACGTGGACATCTTGTGACTTCACAATGACACCACTGACTGTGTTTCTGCACAAATAGCCCTCTCACTGCAGGCCCAGATCAACCAAACCACCCTCAGGCCTCAATCCCACGCTAGATGCACTGAGGAATAATTAAACATTTAATTTGGAAATACAGGATCATGGGACACGTTTGGTCACATTATAGCTCATCTCATGGTTTCTTGAGGATGCTGTCTTGTGTGTCTTGCTCTTAAAAGAGAGAAAACAGGAAGCTACATTCTTGGTATTAGTTGGGTGTTCTAGGTGGTTGCTAGGGTGTTCTAGGTGGTTGCTAAGGTATTCTAGGTGGTTGTTAGAGCGTGGTGGGTTGTTTCTTGGTGGTAAGCAGTAACAGTAGCCAATGCATCTGAATAGTGTAACAAAAAAATTATGTTACTATTGTTATTGTTAATTACAACTAAGACTAAACCTATAAAAAAGTTTTGAAAATTAATCTGAAATAAAATATAAACAAGAAAAAAATAACTAAATGTAAACTTATAAATGTTGCCTGAAATAAAATATGCGATTCGCTACAGGAGGCCTTTGTTCACCCCCCGGAGCCGTGTGAGACACTTTTTATTATGGATGGATGCGCTTTATTTCACTTCTTTTGGACTGATGCATGCAACACCCGCTGAGTGCCATTAAACAGCTTGGAAGATCAAAGACAATTTTTAATATAACTCCGACTGGATTCATCTGAAAGAAGGAAGTCATATATATGCCTAGGATGCCTTGAGGGTGAGTAAATAATGGGCTAATTTCCATTTTTGGGTGAACTATCCCTTTAATAAACAAATTTGGTTGAAATCAGATAGAAAAGAATATAAACCCATTGCTGCAGTAAGCAAGAACAAATGCTTGTTTTTTGCCAGCAAAACTGTTGCTGACAGAAAACACACCAGCTTTTTATTGCTTGATTTACAGCATCTCATGCAGCGTTTCATATCTGCTCTGTATTCTCATAAAACACTCCTTAAATGCCTGTAAGTATCCAGTGTGGCTCTTAATTCACCTTTGCGGGGCTTGGAGTAATCCTGCTTTTTATCATGTTTAAGACGCGGAAAGAAAAGCAGAAGGGGGCTTTTTGCTGTCAGGAAAGTTTGAGTTGGATCTCCTGGAGGTTTATTACTCCTGACACAGCCGTGTGAGATTCCTGAGTGGGAATTAGCAGATATTTGTTTTGCAGCAGAGTGCAATTCAATAGCCAAACTCTGAGAAGTAGTTCAAAGTCTGCATTCATGGCAGTACTTCTCCTCACCTTGCAAACAGATGGACGGCAGGGGGAAAAAAACAGGAGGAGGAGGGGAACACAAATAAGCTTTAGGGGTTGCAAAAGGGATTTTAGGCAGGATGCATTTAGTACGACATTCCAAGGAGGCCGTTCCGCGTTTCTTATGCAACTTTGCTTCTATTGCATGACCTAAAAAACAATGCATGGAAATGGGCCGACTTCCTGCTCAACCTCCACCCCCGATCTTCTCCGGAGACTTGGTTTTGTCCGTCTCCTCCTCTTATTTCATTTTAATGAGGTGGTGACATCATCTGCAAACACACTGGCTGGGCCGCTGATGAAATTACAACCCTTTTGCCCTCCTCTTCTGCTCCGTTAAAGGTGTCTCGCAGAAATCCTTCCATTGACTCCTGCAGATTCAGAGCGGGTATCGAGCTAGAAGGTCTCCTCTCCCTCGTATGACAGGAGGAGGGGCATTTGTGTGCTTGAGGTTGGGGGGAGACGCTGCTTTTGAATGGACAGAGTGGGAAGACGAACAATCAGAGAGACAGCAGCATGCTTGTCTCCTCTAAAACAGACCGGTTGAGAACATCAGACTGGGACAAAAACCTTTGGCTTTTTGGATAGCTCCCATCGTGATAAGGAGATTTTGGCTTTCTTTCCCGCCATCGTTCCTTCCCATTCCGTGGTTTCCTGGGAGGTTGCAAGGAATCTGGAAATAGGTTCCCTCTCAGTCAGGGATCATGGATTTGGAGTGGGCGTCTGGGGGCCCTGAGGGCTTCTACCAGGAGCCCAACTTCCCCGCGCAAATGGCCTTCAACTACAACCAGCTCGAGGGGCGTTTCAAGCAGCTGCAAGGTAAGATGCGTCCGGAGGTGTGGATGCATTGTTTATAGCACCGTTAGGATGGAGATTCATGGGTTTCCTACAGCGCAACAGCTGTGATTTGAGATATATACACACTTAAAAATAAAGGCTTTATTGGTGTCTTTGGTTCCGTGAAGAACCTTTATCATCCATGAAATTTAAAGGGTTCTTTAGGGAACTGAAAATGGTTCTTCACAAAAACCTTCCTTTGGAACACTTATTTAGGAAGCTTTAACATCCATGGAAAAGCTTCTTTATAGTGGAAAAGGTTTTTAAAATATTCTTCATACTAAGAAAAAATGGTTCCCTACAGGGTTCTTTGGGAAACCAAAAATGGTTCTTCTATGAAAGCCTCCCTTTGGAACCCTAATTTTGGAATCTTTAATGTCCATAAAGACTCTTTAGATTTATAATATGTTTTTAAAACGGAGTAAAAATGGTTCTTTGGGGAATCGAAAATGGTTCTTCTACAAAAACCTCCCTTTGGAACCTTTATTTTGCAACCTTTAACATCCATGGGATCTTTCCATTTTTTAAATTTTTTAAAAATGGTTCTTTTAAGATCGGTTCACTGAAAGATTCTTTTAGGAACCAAAAATGGTTCTGTTATAGAATCACTATAAAAATCCAATGGGGGGACCTTTATTTTTAGGAGCGTAGATGCATTGAAAGCAGCTACAGAGTGTTTTGTGTTTTACTCTCCACCATAATCCTCTCAAAAAGGGGGGTGTCTGGTGGAATTGGGAGTTTTAGACTGGATTAGTGGAATGGATCTTAGACATTCCCCCCCCAAAAGTCAATTTTGTACATGCTTTTCATGCAAGCGTTCTACCTTTACGCTTGGCTTCCCTTGCCCAAAATCACTCGGGAGTAAATAAGGGGGCAGCTCGCCCTGAATGGGCCGTCATAGACAACAATGGAAAACCCGGGAAGGTGGGAGTGGTTGTTTTGTTCTGCTGAATATGTGAGTGATAGTGGCTTGTTTCTAAATGCTGCCGCTTCATATGCATTTAAAATGCGATTGCTAATGAGTGCAGCCGTTTGAGTTGGATTTTTAAAATAAGGTGCTTGTAAGGCTTTGTTGTTACTCATTGCTTAAATAGTTGGACGGAGCATTTGCATTGTTCCGTGCATGACTGTTATGGACCGTGCAACACTTACGCTTACATTGCATTCACCAAACTGGTTTTACAGTCCAGAAATTGCATTGTAGATCAGATCTGGTCGATCAATAGATGTGCGCTAGGCATTTGGCACTTCACACACTCAGCGATTTCACACATTTACACCATTGCTCTCGTTTGCTGTTACTGTAGCGCAGATGTTTCCCCAGAGCTCTGGTGTTGTGTTTGAGTGTCAGTTCAAGCTTTTGCATATCATTTCTCATAGCCCAAGCATGCATTTGAAGAGTCACATGTGCATGATGAGATTGCACAAGTATGATGAGTATGAAACAACTATTTAATGAGCAACTCTGATATCAGTTAATAACCAGTTGTTAATGAATCACCGCCCAGTTTGAGGTCAGTAATGCTGGTGAGATGGGATGAGAGATGGGCTTCAACAGAAATTCACTTGTAGAAATTCAGCTTTTGTAACTTAGGAGTCTGTTTACATTACATTCATGCATTTAGCAGACACTTTTATCCCAAAAAATGAGTTTGTGTGTGTCTAATCATTAACTTAGATTCTCCCCGCCCTTCCTTTAAGTAGTTTAGTGATGAAAACTTGACCTTTTACCTGTGGTATGACGGATTTGAGTGATTCAGCTTCAGTGATCTCAGGCTTGTAAATAACTTAACTGTGGTTAAGTTATTCACCCTGCACATTTTAAATACTTTAAACTTCATCATGTACACGGTAAAAAGACTGTTTATTTTAGTCTTTCGACTTCAATATTTCACGTTTAGACTGTGATTTTCTTCCTCAGTAAATATCTAAACATCCTTAAATCAAGATAAATTTATACTTGAGATGCAAAATGACTGAAGGTTTAAATCTTATTTTCTGAAAAATGTATCAAAATGAGTTTATCCTTAAAACAAGAACCAATATCTGCCAGTGGAGTCAGAAAAATCTAAATTCAAAGGGAAAAAAAGGTATTTTTTCAGACTTTTCCATTACAAAAGTTAAAGGGGTCATATTATGCTTTTTCACTTTTTCAACTTTAGTTAGTCTGTTGCTGATTGAGCATTAAAAAGATCTGCAAAGTTACAAAGCTCAAAGTCCAATTCAAAAGGAGATATTTTATTTAACAGGAATCATTTTTCAAAAACTACAACGAACGACTCGTTTGGACTACAACACATATTTTCCGGGATTTGTGATATCACAAATATCGACGAATGGGACGAGACCTGGTTGAGCTGCACTAGAGAAGGCAACGAGTGTTATCACTATGTTGGAGACATGCTAGCTTTCCCAAGGCAGACGAACTTAGAGTGATTACAATCATCCGGGTTTAAATCACGCTCAAATTTATTTGATTTTGAGCAATATTTACACTGAAGCTCGCAAGCGGCTATGGTAAGGGGCATGACATTTCCCGACCAGGTGCCGAGTGCTGCCAATCACAACACACACTGGCCCAGCCAACCAATCACTGCACACACTGGCCCAGCTAACCAATCACAACACTCACTGGCCCAGCTAACCAATCACAGCACACACTGGCCCAGCTAACCAATCACAACACACACTGGCCCAGCTAACCAATCACTACACACACTGGCCCAGCTAACCAATCACAGCACATTTCGTATTTCAGAAGGCGGGCCTTCATTTGATACAGGAACTATTCGAGCCGTTCATGCCAGACTGGGGAGAGAGGTGTTGTAATAATGTAAAATATGTGAAAAATAATGTGTTTTTCGAACAACCTAGTATGAGAGCCTGCTCTAGTACACCCCCAAAACAAAATCAAGACTTTGTAAAAGAGCATAATAGGACCCCTTTAAAAATTCTTAAATCAACATACATTTGCCTTTAGATTTTAAGTCTGAAAAATGTATCAAAATTAAGCGACTTTATGCTTAAAACAAGAAAAATATCCGCCAATGGGGTATCTCTTGCTTTACCTTTTGAATTAAATTGATTTTTCTGAACCCATTGTTAGACATTTGTTCTTGTTTTTAAGCATAAACTAGATTTTTCAGAAAACAAGACTTAAGATCTTAAGTCTTTTTGCATTTTAAGTAAACATGTCTTGACTAAAGAGTGTTTAGATATTTGTGACAGAAAACAAGACTAAAAATACTGTACTTTTTGCAGTGTAGATTGCAGATAGAGTTCATACTGACATGTAGCATCTTGTTCCTCAGGTGAGATGGTTTAATATTAAGTCACAAGTTGCAAATATTCGGCCAAGTTTTACGATGCATCTTAATAACCAATGCTCACTGCACACAAGAGCATTCCTCAATCCCTCTACACGCTAGAGATTTGCCAAGATAAATGACAGATTCTTGGATTTGTGCTTGTGCTATGGTGGATGGACTTCAATAGTCTAAACACAAAATCCTGGCAGCATGTGTTACACAGATAGTTTAGTGACGGTAAGGGTGCGTCCAGCTGATCTTTGAGCTTTTTTCACTCGGCGGACAGCACTGTAAGCTGTTTTGCTCATAGGCTTGCGTGCTGAAGCAGATCTTTTGTCCTGCCAAGCCGCCTGTCTCTCAGTCTGGTCTTCTCAATGACCTTCTGTTGGGCTGTTGGCAGAGATGCGGCCGGCGAAAGCGAGACGTTGGGTTCTGAATGGATCGGGTCCGTGTGAGGATCTCGTTTCACTCAATGGTCAGTGACTGGAGGCTCTCAGAAGGGCTGTAAGAGTCACCACCCTCGGCGTGAGAGGAAGTGGATTCAAGAGCTCTGAAGCAATGAAGGAAGCATTGAGATGGTAACTCAGCTGGGCGTTAAAGATGCACAAAACCACCCAGAATCACAGTCTCGAGTGAACGTTCACTTAAAAGTCAATGTGCAACACCCTAAAAGATGAAATAGAGTTTCACAAAGAACATTTTATTAAATAACCTGTACTTTAGTATTTTTTCTATACTATTATAGTATTTATTTTGAATTAGCTGTTATTTTTTTATTTTAGGTTAAGTCATTTTGTTGTGTGCTTTTGTTTTTATTTTTTATTTTTTTAGATGATTAATGTTTCCCATGTAATGTTTCAGCTTTATTTCAGTTAATAAGAAAAATTATTAATAGGCAAGGCAAGGCAAGTTTATTTATATAGCACATTTCATACACAATGGTAATTCAAAGTGCTTTACATAAAATAAATAAAATAATCATAAAAAATAATCACAACAATAAAACAAGGAATTTAAAAACTTTGAAAATTATTTAAAAATTGATTGAAAATTAATTTAAAACAGTTTAAGAATAGAAAATGATTATACATAAAATATAGTGCAATCAGTTCATATTGTATAAAATACAGTGCAATGAGTAATAATAGTATTAGATCTATATTAGACTTAGTCTTATATACAGTATATAATGTTTACTTATTATTTTGTTGTACAAAAACAATATTTAATAGTATTAGTCCTCGTTTTCATTTTTAAGTTGAACTTTTTCATGTAATATTTATATTTTATTTTATTTTAGCTTTATTTCAGTTAATGAAAATGATTTTTTTAATAGTATTAGTCCCAATTTTATTTTTTAAGTGAATTTTTTTCAGGTAATATTCATATTTTGTTTTATTTTATTTCAGCTTTATTTGAATCCATATAAATGATATATAGTTCTTTAAGTTCAAGTTTTTCATTTATATTTTATTTTATTTCAGCTTTATCTCAGTAACTGGAAATGGTATTACTGGTGCTTTTATGTCAACATGAAACAGAGTTTGTATAATTTTATTTAAATAATGTGATATATTTCTTAGTTAAAAAAAAAGCTGAATTGGATTGGATAGTATTATATTAAGTGGCAATATTAAGTGGCATCAATGACATCAGCTGTAAATTAAAGTCATGCACCGATGCTTTTTTTTCTTTTTTCTCTCCAAAGAATCATATAGCAACTCAAGACCCCTATACAGCCAGAAAACATTGAAATAGCTTTATTTTAAAGCTATATGGATGTGAAACTCTGAGAACGGTTGTTTAAGAAAGCACTCAGTTATAAGCACAAATGCAAATGTAATTTTGTAGTGTTTTGTTCATTTGGTGTTGTATGAACGTCAGGACATCTGCAGTGATGCACTAGTGCACAGCCTCGTATCTGTTTGTCATGTCACTCTGAAACTAAGGGTGGGGTTTAAACCAGTCAACCTGAAACAACAGGACAGTTTGAGTTCATGTCAGATACTCACACCTGCGATCACTTCACAAATAACTGTCTTATTCCTCATTTGATTCATTATCAATGGCTCTGTTCCAAAACCTAGTGAGCTTTATAGGGAGCTCCCTTCTAAGGCAGCATCCTAACCTGAATGTAAACTTGTCAGTGGCTGATTTGGAGTGATTTCTGGCCATCATCAGTGTCACGGATTGTGAATCTGGAATCTGTTCCCTCGTGAGACGCAATGTTCCTGCTG
>NW_015558619.1:1737195-1761673 GCF_001515605.1 Sinocyclocheilus anshuiensis | reverse complement strand
CTGCTGAAGCGTGGCATTGATCATTGTCTCTCTGTAACACTGGAGGAACTGTGAGTTTTCCTGGTTGCCACAACAGGAATGTCATCCCTTAAAATGAGGCATGATAAACATGCATCCGCTTCCCTCCTGCTTTGTTTGTTTAAACGGCAGAAATGTAAGAAATGATGAGCCGTGTGCTCATCTCTGTGAATGTACTGATGTTTTGAGGCAACTAGAAACCAAAAGAGTGTGTGTATATATTATTTACATTATTTTATTATCGGATTAATATAAATATCTTCATAAATTAAAAAACAATATTTTATTTTATATATCTGTAATCAACTATAAATATAGAAAAGGGCAAATTATATAAATTATTTTATATGACCTATATTATTTATTAGTGCTGTCAAATGATTAATCGCGATTAATCGAATACAAAATAAAAGGTTACATTTTATGATATATACAGTTTATATTATAATGTAATGTATATATAATTTAATTCCTCCTCTGAAACAATTTTTAACCCATATTTCACCCAAGTTGCAATTAAAACCCAAAAGATAAAATCAAGCCCTGCAATATTTGCCACTCAACATTCTGTTCACCCAAAAATACATCACAATGTTGTCTTTATGAGTTCCCTGTTTTACGCCGCATGTGTTTTTCATCAGCGCGCGCATAAACTGGCTCTAAAATGTTAGAAACTTTCAACATCTTTATTATTTTTGCCCTCATATACTCGGACTCGGTGTTGTGGTTTTAAGCAGAAGTGTTGAAACTGTAGGTTTATTTGCGAGCCGCATGTTGAGGCCAGAGCTGAATGCGATACTGTGACCTCAGAGACCTGTCCACTCCGCAGCGCACAGGAAGTCTTAGGAATTCCTTTCTGCTGACGCTCACGCCACAGGAAGCAGATAAATCAGACGGGGAAGAGGAAGCCACCCATGGACTAGCTCTCTTGGTCCTTCCAAGCCAGCATCTCTCATTGCATGGTGTTTTGTGTTTCAGGATGTCTTTTATCATCTGCAGCGGAGTAGAACAGCTTTCATATGAAAAGCTGATCTCACTTATCTCTGACCCCATGTTTGACCTTCTCGTCTTTCCGTATGGAACTGTTTCGCTCGTGTTGCACAACTCCAAATCCCAGAGCCAGCGTCATTTTCAGGAGATTTAGTAATAGAAGTGATGGGAAGAATGCTGTGCTCTGGACTTTTTCATCTCATTTGGAATTCACATTCAGACACTGCTGTACCGAGTCCAAATCATATTTTATAATAATCACTTTTGTGTGCTTTCAGGGTTGGATGAACCTGTTTAGGAATATAGATGGGCGCTTTTCCTGACATTGACTTAAATAATGGATATATACTACTGTTCGAAAGTTTAAAATTGATACTTTTATTCAGCTAGGACATATGAAATTAAACAGAGGTAATGGTAACAACATTTAAAATTATACAAAGGATTTCTAATTCAAATAAATGCTGTTTTTGTAACTTTCTATTCATCAAAGAATCCTGAATAAAAATGTATCACGGTTTTCACAAAAAAATACGTTTCTTAAGCAGCAAATCAGCATATTAGAGTGATTTCTGAAAGATCATGTGACACTGAAGACTGGAGTAATGATGCTGAAAATTCAACTTTGATCACAGAAATAAATTACATTTTACGATATATTCACATAGAAAATGGTTATTTTAAATTGCAATAATATTTAAAATTTTTACCGTATTTTTGATCAAATAAATGCAGCCTCGTGTGCAAAATACATTAAAATATCAAAAACATCAGTAGTGTACATGTAAATTCCTCAAATCCATGTGTGATTTTGCAAGATCTGCTTTTTGTTCTTGATAGTTTTTTTCCTCTGCAAATACAGACAATGCTATCTGCGTGTTGCAGGACAGGGTGTGGTGTGGTTTGTTTTGAGGTCAGCAAACAAAGATTTTGAGGATGCAGGAAACGCCAATAAATCAACAATCCCTGAACTCTCACAACCCGAGTTCCTCCAGCCCCGATTTCACTATTACTGTTCTAATCAATCTGAGCAGAATTTACAGACTTAACGGTGGACTTTTTGACCTTTCAGACCCCCCAGTTGAATATAATAGTGAGTTTTGCAGTTCCGAAAGTGTAAAACTCTTAGTTTAGTTTAGCCAGATTGACTCATTTTCTATTCAGTAACAACCCTTGAAAACGTAGCGTGACGGTGGTGCTTATATTTCTAATAGTGCAGGTGAATGCAAAGGAGAATTCAACCTACACAGTGTTTCCAATGTTCTCATTATGGGAACCTTATATGCGTATGCTGTCACAATAGTGGCTAATATGACCTCCTGACCTGATCGGCCATCCAGACTGCAGTATTGATTTATCTAAACAGGCTGTGCAGATTCACTCTCAATGTCAGCTGTCATTCAGTTGACTTTGCCATTGCCCTCAAAATGTATTAAATCGCATTTTACGGTTCATTTTTTAACTAAGGACATTTGTACACACTCTGCTTCTAGGTGTTATTAGCAGCGGCGTATTAAACTGCAATTTATATTCAAGCTAGCAGGTATTTAAGAGGGCATAGACACTGTTAGATGAGCTACGGTTGATGAATTTATAATACATTTACAATAAACGACAATGTTGAGAATCGCCATTGAGAGATTTAAAAAAATGACATCACAGTAAAGGGAGTAAAAATGTGCCTAATTGTCATGAAAATAATGTAAAAATGCAAAAATACTTAATGGTCATAAAAATTTACAAATTTTATTTAATTAAAATTGGTCATTTTTGTTATGCAAAATGGTTTTAGTTTATTTTATTAAAATAATGTATATTTTATTGTATTTTTTGTTTTGCATTGTTTTCATTATTGCACATTATTTTCATAACAGTACATTCATCCTAAAAAAGTATTGGACTTCTAATTTATTTAATTAACTTTTTAGCCCTAACCCTAACCCTTAATGTGTTTATTTTATACAAAATATTTTTATTTAATTTGCAGTGGAGTATTATATAGCCAATTATATTCAAGCTACTAGGTATTTATAGCGCATAAATAGTATAAATTACAATATTGATAATCCATAACAAGATTGAAAAAAATGTTTTTAATTTAATTTAATTTAATTTTTATTTTATTTATTTTTATTTTTTTTATTTTATAAAAGCATATTCAGGACCTAGCATGTTTGCATTGTTTTCATTATTTTACATATTTTTATTACATATTACATATTTTTATAATAATTAACCGCAGTAAAAATTACAGTATTGAGAATTGCCATTGAGAATTGTTTAAAAATAAAAGCAAAATAAAAGTAAAATAGTATACAGTAATAGGCACCTGCAAAAGGTTCTTAATTATCATGAAAATAATTTCACAATCCATAAATTTGAATGGTCCTAAAAATTATTGAATTTTAATTTACTCATTTTGTCATTTTATTTTTTATTTCATCATTTTTATTATATAAATTGTATTTCATTTTCAGCACTGTATTATATAGCCATTTATATTGAAGCTACCCGATCTTTAAGAGGGCATAAACAATCTGGATGTGTTAGATGAGCTGTGTTTGATGAATTTATAACATATCCATTCATTTAAAACCAGATTTAGCCGCTCTGCTCAGTGTTTTGGGCCGCGGGTCATGTTTACCCAACTCTCAGTCCAGATGCTGCTGCATTCCTGCAGCCTTCCCTGTGCTTTCTGCCGGGCCGAGGGGAGGAACACTGCCGCCATTGTTTGCCCTACCCACAGTCCTCTGGGAGGATCCGCAGGCCCGGCTAATATGTAGCGTTCAGTGGCATTGGCTGCGATGTTATCGGCTCACAGTGCAGCCACAGTTCAGCGGCACGTCACACCGAGCGGAGGAGGCAGCTGGTAAAGTCAGACACAGGTCGTAACCAGGTCGTCTGAAAGAGAAAGTACTGATCTTTTTAACGTCCTGAGTGTTTCTCCTACACATTTGGTCACTTATTTGAAGATCTTGAGATGCTCAGCTTTTCAAATCAGACGTTCGAACAAAGAAATCGCAATTTTTTCAATGAAAGTGATGTCAGTAATTTTTGAATAATTAATTCAAATGCATTTAGATTTGTATTTGATTTAAATTATTTTGTCACAATGCAAACATTCTTAATGGTCATAAAAAATTAATTAAAGAATGCATATTCGTCATACAAAATATTTTTGTTTTATTTAATTTTATATTAGCAGCAGAGTAATTATATAGCACTCATTTTTAAATGATTTATTTTATTAAAATGCATTGTTAATTGTTATTTTATTTTATTTATTTTGTCACAATGCAAACATTCTTAATGGTCCTAAAAATGTATTTTAAAAATACAATTATTATTAAAAATGCATTTTCATGCTATAAAATATTTCAAAAAAATAACACATTTTATTTTAATTAAAATGCATTTCCAATATACAAAATATATTCAAAAAATAATATGTTTAAGCAGAGAAAGGAACAAAAGTTATCAGTTTTTCCTGCTGACTGTGTTGAAATATGTCGTTTTTCCCTGTCCAGGAAAAACCTGCATTCTGAAATGTTGTGGTTTGGATTGAGTTTATAAATGTGATTTGCATGTGTATCTGAACCCAGAGGAAAAGTGTGTTATTCGGAGTTTGATCTTTAACAGTTCAGAAGATTTAATGAATCATTCAGGTATCTTTGTCTCAGATGTTTTTACAGATGCAGATAAATCACTAGTTGTCATCCAGTAAGAGTTTAGAGACAAACATCTCAGCCTGCTGTCTATGAGAAACAGTTGAGATATTAATGAGATCTCATTTGAGGTCTTTCATTGTTTGCTGCATTTTAACAGAAGAAATCCCTCAGATGTCTGATGTATAGGAGTGTGTATGAAGCTTGACAGGAGAGACGATGGTTCGATGTAAGATTTGCTTTCATAGCTGTTCTGTCGTCTTTGGAGAAATCAGTCATCAGTGCTGCACATGCTGTTCAAGTGTGTTTCTCATCGTCTATAATGCACTCACTCACTCACACATATACACTCAGTGTTGTGAGCAGAAAGGACACAGTCCAGCATGACGGTTCTCAGCAGAGAACGTGGCCTGCTCATATTCCACCCTCGGATCAGAAGAAAGGAACGAGAAATCATTCATATATATAAATAAGGAATGTTTTGCATGAAGAAAATTAGGTATATTTTAGCACCCGACATGTTTTACGTTGTTTTCATTATTTTCAATTTAAGCACATTTACCCTGGTGAAAATTACAGTAATTATTAAAAAATAAAAGCTCTAAAGTAAAATTACATTTTTGCATCTGGGAGAGAAAATTTGCTTAATTGTCATTAAAAAAGTGCAAAAATTCTTAACGCTCCTAAAAATGTTTTATTTAATAAAAATTCATTTTCATTATACAAAATTTATTTATTTTATTTTATAGTATATATATATATATATATATATATATATAACAATTAAGCACATTCACCAGTAAAATTTAAAATGTACAATATTGAGAATTATTCAAATACATAAGCTCAAAATTAAAATTATATTACAGTAATGAGCAGCTGGGAGTGAGAAAGTTCTTAATTATCATGAAAATAATTTCACAATGCAAATATTTTCAATCATCCTAAAAAATAGATTGATTTCATTATCATTTATTTTCATTATACAAAATGTATTTTTTGTTTTGTTGTGTTTTTTGTTTTGTTTTGTGGCCTGACATATTTTGCATTGTTTTTATTATTTTTATAACAGGTACGCACATTCACCCTGGTAAAAATTACAATATTGTGTATCGAATTTGTAATTATTCAGAAATAAATTGAAAATGTAAAAGCTTGAAAGTAAAATGCCATCACAGTAATCATCAGCTGGGGGTGGAAAGTGCTTAATCATCATGAAAATAAAGTCAATGCAAGAATTCTTAATGGTCCTCCTAAACAAATGATTAATTTCAATTTATTTAATCATCTTTTTTTAAATCAATTTCATTATACAATATTTTATTTTAGTTTCTTTTAATTTTTAAATTTGTATTTTTTAAACATTTATTTCATTTATTGTCCTGAACAATTTATTAATTTACATTTATGTAATCATCTTTTTAAAATTAATTTCATTATACAATATTTTATTTTAGTTTGTTTTAATTTTTAAATTTGTATTTTTTAAACATTTATTTCATTTATTGTCCTGAACAATTTATTAATTTACATTTATGTAATCATCTTTTTAAAATTAATTTCATTATACAAAACTTTATTTTAGTTTGTTTTAATTTTTTAATTTGTATTTTTAAAAATGTATTATATTTTATTTATTGTCCTAAACAATTTATTAATTTATATTTATGTAATCATCTTTTTAAAATTAATTTCATTATACAACATTTTATTTTAGTTTGTTTTAATTTTTACATTTGTATTTTTTAAATATTTATTTTATTTTATTTCATTTTGTTGTCCTAATCAATTTATTAATTTACATTTATGTAATCATCTTTTTTTAAAAATCAATTTCATTATACATATTTAATTTCAATTTCATTTTATTTAATTTCAATTTCAAATGTTTGTGTGAGATTCACCCAGGGTGAGCCACAGGTCTTTAAACGGTCCCAGCTGTGGATGCGTTTGGCCTCTGTCCTGCTTGATGGGCAGATGTTGCTCTTCCTCTGTTTGGGGTCAGGCTGTCACACACCACCTCTCCCTTCATTCTCTCTCGCCTCACGTTCTGTCCAGCGGTCCGCTCTCAGACGGACCCTCGCTCATCCTGTCGTCTTTAGCGCACAGGGGTCGACCAGGAAAAAACGCCGCAACAATTGAATCAGACACTTACGTCTGTGTGAAGACAAGGAATGCAATAACAGGAAAATTGGGAGGATTATAAATAAAGAGCTGCATTTGAACTGCTCACCCGTGGGCGGAGCATAAATAAACACACCGCCGCCCCTTTGTCTGCCTCGCATTGTTTGCTGCGCTTGATTGGTGGGGAAACCGTCTGCTCGCACATGAATTATGGGATAATGGTTTAAAAGGCCAAAAGAAGACTTGGCAGGGAGAAGGACTGGGTTGCGACACAGTTGAGTGTGTGGCTTCACGCAGACCATTTGAAACTCATTTGATTCTTCATAGAAAAACAGTCATTAGTATTTGGGAATGTTTTTGGGGGAAATGTTGCAATGTTTGTGGATCATTACAACAGCCTCATTTCTTTCTAGAAGATCTAGTTCATACCAGTCTAAATATAGCACATATACAACATAGTTCAGCTGTGAAATCTGTTGGCAAACAATTTATTACTTTTATTATGGCAAATCATGGTTCTGAGGATACTTTTTTTATTATTATTATTGTTACATTGATTGGTAACCATAAATAGCATACAGTTAAATAACTATATTACCTGGAAAATGATAAAAAATTGTTTATCATGGGAAATTATTATTGTTATCATTATTGATTTAAGAATAGTTTTATTGAAATTATAATTTAAATTGTTTTTATATTAAATCCTTTGTATTAAAATTAAAATACATTTTAGATAAGTGTATTCTTCTTTATTAATTGAATATATTACAAATCTTATTTTATTTAAATTGCTATTAAAATTATATTTTTGTATTAAATAGGTTTGAAACAAAATGAATTAAAAATAATTTTAGATAAGTGTATTATCATCATCATCATCCATCATTGCAGAAGTATAGAAGTATTTAAACATTTTATTTAAACTGTTACTGAAATTCTATTTTGTTAAATAATTTTGTATTAAAATACAAAATTGTAAACAAATTTTAGGTCATTTTATTACTATTATAAAAGTATTAAAATAATATTTTATTTAAATCATTATTTGAATTCTATTTTTATATTACATAACTCTTTATTAAAATTAAATTTTTATTAAATAAATGATTTTAGATAGGCCTAAGTGAATTTATTGTTATTATAAAAGTATTAAAATTATATTATTGAAATTAGTCTTATATTAAATAATTTTGTATTAAATTAAATTTTAGATAATTGTATTATTTTTATTATTATAAAAGTAGTAAAAATAAATAGTATTTATGATACTATTCATTAACTTCTGGTCATTGTTGTAGTTTATAAAACGGATAGTTCCGGTGCTTGATTCTGATTGGCTGAGCCATTCGAAGCTGTTGTAAATTACTCTACAAACACACACCTTTGTTTACTTCTGTGTGTCGCTCTGCAACCACTTTGTTGGAACCACAACTGATTCTGAGGAGCTACATTGTTTGGTGGAAGAATACTGTTTTTATTAATATCATTACACTTTATTTGCTCTGTTTTATTTTGTGAAACCTTACTACGTATATGGAATAACCGTTTTATAAAAGCAATAAACCCAGTGAAGCCGTGGTTTACAGTGAATTTATAACAGCTAACAGCAGGATTTAACAATGCCCCTTAGCTGTTATAAATTCATTGTAAACCACGGCTTCTTGGGGCTTATTGCTTTATTATAATACTGGTGTTGCTGCAGTTCACTCCAGGTCGTGTGTTAGGAGTGATTTTCCCACTATTAGGTGCACAGCGCTTAATAACAGCTATTAACCGTGGTAGAAAGCATTGTTATTGGGAGTTAATTTCGGAGCGCTAAGCGTCTTTATTGTCGTCCTGCAGACGAGCGAGAGGCCGTGCAGAAGAAGACCTTCACTAAATGGGTGAACTCACACCTGTCTCGCGTGTCCTGCCGGATCACGGATCTCTACATGGACCTGCGGGATGGACGGATGCTCATCAAGCTGCTGGAGGTTCTGTCCGGCGAGAGACTGGTGAGTTTGGCTGGTGATGTCATCGGCAGGGGGCGGGGCCAGCGTGCCCATATTTGGGCGTGTGTTATTATGCTGTCATTCTCGGTCTCTGACGTCTGTTTCGTGTGACTTTGATGGCGGCTTGTGCTGAGTCAAATCCGGTAATCACTCAGATAACTGTGTTTGGTTTCACGACCCCAGTGGTTTTGCTTTCACTCAGCCGATTAACCATGTGCGTCATCTAATTGCCTGAAACTGCTCTTTCCTCTCCAGCAAGCGCAGACTTTGGAGAAAATAGGCTGTTAAAACTCCAGCTTTAGGAGTGCATTACTCTTATCATCTGCTTACAAAAACACAGATGGAAACCGTGTGGAATCTGCGATCAGATCACAACATAAAGATAATGAGTGAGAGCGTTGAGAAGGATGAAGCTCATGTCCAGCTCATATTTCACAACAAAATAAAAATACAAAAATAGACTTTGCATGAAGAAAATCACGCCATTTTAGGACCATTGCTGACAATGCCAAAAATCATAATGTAATTCTCCATTAAGTGACAATAATTTCTATAATGTCAAATATTGTGATGTAATTGAATTATGAATATGTTACAATTAACAAAAACAATTAGGCTACATACTTTTTTTTGCCCCTACAGGTTTTAATTTTGGGCACTATTATTGTCTCTTTGTCATTAACATATCGTAAAAAATATTATTTAAAGTATATAATTTTGTATGTATGTTTTGGTAATATCCAGTGTTGTTTTAGGATTATTTATATACTGTTATAGCATTTATAAATATTTAGAATGAACTTTTGTTTTTATGTTTTCAGTTTTAATTTTAATTTAGTAATTTTATTTTTATTTGTTTTTTTTTATTCTGTTTAACTGTATTTTATTAAAATTTTAGCTTTTATTCATTTTACTACTTCGACTTATTTAATTTAGTTGCCAAGGCGACATTTCTAATTTTCATTAGTTTTTAATCTAATATTTATATTTTATTTCAGCTTTGTTTGAGAATCATAATGGCAAATAATGATGATTACAAATAACAACAAAGACAACATCCAGATATATTAGTTATTTAAATGTATTTATTTATTTCTAAAAATATTTTTAATATAATATTTATTTTCAATATATTTAATGCATATTTACTATTTAATTTCTCTTACTTTACATTATAACACTTTTCCCTACGCATTATAGCACTTTACTGTTAGTTGTATTATTTATTTATATGTATATGTTTATTTATTTAAACTCAAATGTCTAATGCATCCAGATATATTGCTGATGAGAATTGACCTAAACATGTTCTCAGTGAGATTTTGATAGAGTAAGATTAATATCATCTGTAAGTTTCCAGGCCTTCATTCCAGACGTCTCGTCCTTCAGAGCTGATCCACAGTTAAACTCAAACGTCTGTGTCAACAGGTCGTGACCTCTGTGTTTGAAGCACAGTTCTGGGTCGTCAGTTAAATCATCTTAACAGGGCTGAGACTGATAAGATGCTGAATACATGAAAAACATTTGACCAAAAAGCTTGTATTTCTGTCCTGAATAACAATAACATTAGGGCTGTTTTGATCCAGAAGAGATGCATAAAAAATGCATAGTTTTTAGTAAGGGAACAAAACTTTGCACATGTTGTAACACCGTCAAAATACACATTATTTCATTTTTCTGATTTTTTTACATATATTTTTTAAAAGATTAAAAAGTGTTTAAATGGGTCATTTTGGACCCGGGTATGTATGAAATACCATTAGGTGTCAAAAGTACTTTCTGTAAAATGATCTATGAAGTTATATTAGTGTCAAAAAACCTTTGTAAAATATATTTTGCATTTTCTTCATATTTGACACTCTTGGAACTGTTTTATTTGATAAACATGAATATGTACGCCTATTGACAAATCCATTGCAGCATGAAAAATTCATCATCAAAGTTTATGTAAATACAATTTATTTAGTCAAAAACAAGTAATATTTATGCTGTTTTAATGTTTTTTTTGTTAGAAGTAAATATGTAGGTTTTATAAATTTGGACTGTTTTTGGGCAATCATGAGTTAAATTTAAGTGAATTCCATTTATTCCAGTGGGATTAATACGGGTAAATCTTAAATTATAGGTTCTTATAAATTTAATACAATGATGTACTTAAAAAAAATAATTCTCATAAATATTGAAAATATATATAAATATTTTGAATCAGTGTAGTTCATGTGTAATTAGAAATTTCAAAGAATTTCTCTGCTTTTTTTAATTAATAAATAAGGGATAAGTACAATAATAACATGGTAACATTCATTCAGCTACATATTCAGAAGTTGCTGATCAGATACAATATGGTTTTAGATTAAAAAAAAATATTAAGTTATGACTTTAATAAAATGATTCCTACCAAAAAGTAGTTTGCAGATTTTGAATGCATTGTGAAGGTTGAGTAATGTTTACTAGATCATTAACAGCAGCCTCCGCACATGACTCTATAGGGAATCTGATTTACAGAAAGCATGTTAGCAGCACCTTTTTAGTACAGTCAATTTTTAAACATTTTTTTAGGTTATGGATGGTTTATGTTAATATATGATATAATACAATTTCAGGATAGCGTACAGACATTTGTCTCATTCAAAAAAAAAAAACAGAATTGTATATAGATTATAGTATACATACAAATTTAGAGTAGTAAAAAATGTTGCTTATTACTTCCTTGTCACTCTTTTCTGCTGTTTCAAGGGTTTTGTCTGGATATTCAGTAAGGCTTTGTCCTCAGTGAACAGAAATGATTGTAATTTGGATTTTATCAGACACCTCTGGGTCTGGGCTTTCATCTGTGATCTGATCGTGTGATTGGCTAATTGGACAATCACTCGAGCTTTTACAGAAATCGCAGTAAAAGGCAGAGCAGCTTTACTGATGCAGCCGCCCAATAGAAAACTGCTGATGTCATGCCTTGCACCGCAGTGTGTGTGTGTGTGTGTGTGTGTGTGTGTGTGTGAGGTCCTCTCACCCGCTCTAAGAGGAACGTACCACCTTCACGTCTCAGAGGGATGGATATGCACCCCTCGTTCTGCTCCGCTGCCCCGCAGCTCATTACTGAAATGCTGTCACTTCACCTTAAGCGCGTCTGCTGAGGATCAGCTGCTGATTGAGCCGTCTCTCTAAGCGTGATGGGATAGCCAGTCCTCCAGAGACGTGGGCCGCTCGACCCCTGCTCTCAAGCTCATCCATTTTTTCACACAGCAGCTTTCTCCAGATTATAAATAATGTATTGTATGTATATTTAGAAATCAAAAATATAGTGAAAACGACTATATGCAGTGTTACAGCAGCTTTCTCCAGCCACACCTCAGTTCAGAGTCTCCTCATAAACATCACCCGAAGCACAACGCTGTTTTACAACCCGCTTACTCATTTACCCATTTCTACGTGACCTAAAAACAAAAGAGCTCCAGGAAACTTCATGCATATCTAAGTTATTTTAAAGAGTTCTGAAGAACTGTGGTCACTCTGGTCTTCTTCACTCGGCCTTAATGTAAAAAATAGGACGTTCCCTCCTGAGGCTTTTAATATATCATATCATTTGACACATAGCTTTTCCTGTGAGACCTTCTTTCCTTCCCAAATGTGTCAGAAAGAAAAATAGCCACTGAACCTGTCTGCAGGAGCGACGGGAACAAAAGCCACTGCATCATTAACTCGTGCTGCGCTGAGTCTGACGGCTCGAGTTACTGGTTTCTGCATGCTGTGGATATCGCTGTTAACCCTTACCGCACTCAGATAAAGATGCATTAGGAAATGAGCATGCATGCATGTTATAAAGCAGTATAATTCACACACACGTTATGATCTCTGCGCAGCCCAAGCCGACGAAGGGCCGCATGCGAATCCACTGTCTGGAGAACGTGGACAAGGCCCTGCAGTTCCTCAAGGAGCAGCGCGTGCATCTGGAGAACATGGGGTCACATGATATCGTGGACGGAAACCACCGACTCACGCTCGGACTCATCTGGACCATCATCCTCCGCTTCCAGGTACAGCATCTTCTGGATGCTACAGACCCCTCAAATGTGCATGTGAAGGACGTCCAGCCTAAAATTTCAAAGGCAGCTGCATATTTTCATGCATAACGACAGTTTATACTGTGAAAATTTGATATTGTAAATGCATATAAAATATTATTTGGAAATGTTAAGTTTCTTTTACTTTATAACACCTTTTCCCCTCTACTAACTGTACTACTGTACACTAGGATGTGTTATTTATTTATATTTATCATTATTTTTTATTTAATTTTTTTAAATGAATTTGAATCACATTTTATTAATTAGAAAATAGAAAACAGAAAATATTTGGTTTCTATTACTTAACAATCTAACGCTTTTTTCCTAATCAGTATAATGCTGTATAAAAAGTAAAAAGTGAAAGTACTGTATTATTTATTTATATGCATATTTAAACCAACTTTTTATTTTTTAGTCACATTTTTTTTAATTTTCATTTGAAAGTATTTTATTCCTATTACATACTATAGTGCTGTACTATTAGATGTATTATTTTTTATATTTATATATGTATTTATTTAAATTAAACATTTTTTTTTTTTTTATTTTAGCACATTTTTGTATTTTTGAACTTTTATAAAAAATAAATAGGAAAATATTCCGTTTCTGTTACTTTACATTATAACACTTTCATACTCACTATAGTACTGTACTGTTATATTTTTTATTCATGTATGTATTTATTTAAATCCATTTTTATTCATTTCTTTTTTTTTTTACATCGAAAATAATTTTTTCCCTACTCGCTATAGTACTGTAATGTTAGATGTATTATTTATTTACATTTATATATTTATTTAAGCCAAATTTGAATGAATTTATTTAACTTTTAAATTGATTTGAACCATTTTTTTTTAAATCCCGTTATTATTGTTGTTTGAAAACCCCTGCCCTAATAGCATCACATTTCAATCACATTATGGTCAAAGCAATGCACAAAAAGTCCATTATGTTTACAGATCCAAGACATCAGCGTAGAGACAGAAGACAATAAAGAGAAACGCTCAGCCAAGGACGCGCTGCTCCTGTGGTGCCAGATGAAGACCGCAGGGTGAGTGGACGTCCAGAATAAAGACACACACGTGCTCGAGTCCTTGATGTCTGACAGCTCTGCTTTGTGTTTCACAGCTATCCCAACGTCAACATCCACAACTTCACCACCAGCTGGCGTGATGGAATGGCTTTCAACGCCCTCATTCACAAACACAGGTAACAGCTCCAGTTCACCTGCATCAAAAGTTCTGCTTTGCAAACTTAATCTGCTTCATTCTCAATGCTTGCCATGTTTCCAGGCCAGACCTGATTGATTTCGACAGACTGAAGAAGTCCAACGCTCACTACAACCTGCAGAACGCCTTCAACCTGGCGGAGCAGCACCTGGGGCTCACCAAACTCCTGGACCCAGAAGGTAAGAGCCCACCGTGCTTCTACATCTCCAGACCTCATCATGAAATACACAATAGCACGCTGTCTTTTGTTGCAGATATCAGCGTAGACCATCCCGACGAGAAGTCTGTCATCACTTATGTCGTCACATACTACCATTATTTCTCTAAGATGAAGGCGCTGAAGGTGGAGGGCAAGCGTATCGGAAAGGTCTGAGTCTGCAAAACACCTGCATGACTAGAAAGTTCTCTGTTTTCTATGAAAGAGCATTTAGAAACTGATTATTTCATGCTTATGCATGCCATTTATTTATCAGTAATGTAAGATTGTAAGTTTAAATATTGCTATTAAAATAACATAAATCATATTGAAATAAAACATTTAATTGATAAATAAAATGTAAACAAAAAAGTAAATACCTCAATAATAAAATTTATTCATTCCTATTTAAAATGTAACTTGTAATGGTGTCATCTTAATAATTACACATTTTCAACTGGTCTTTTGTCTTACATCTGTTTATTAATAAATAAATATCACACATAAGGCTGAAATAGCAAGTTTATGCATATTATTTATTCATTATTTATCAGTTTTGTAAGAAATTTACGTTTTTTAAAATAATTATTTTTGTAAATAAAAATTTATAAATTAATAAATTCCTATTTGAGATGTAATCATGGCCTTATCTTAATAATTACATACCTGAACTGCAGTTGGTCTTACATCTGTTTATTGACTGATTATTTCAGTGCTATTAATTATTTATGTATCTTATTGATTATTGATTATGATTATTAATTAATCAGTTGTGTAAGAAATGTAAGTTTAAATATTTAGATTAAAATAAATAAATAATTAAAATAATTTACATTTCAATTTAAACAAATAAATTCCTATTTGAGATCTTAATATGTACATACTTGAATTGCAAATCTTAGAATCATAAATCTGTTTATTGACAGATTATTTCAGTCTTATGCACGGTATTTATTTATTTATTTTAATAGGACTAATTTATTTTATGAAATAGTACTTTTTCATTCAAATATTGCTATTAAAATAAATTAATTAATTAATTATCGATAAGTTAATTATAAATACATCTGTTTACTTTCTGAACTGTAATAGGTTTAGTCTTTGTTGCATATTTTGAATCGTTTATAGCCACGTGGTATGCCACATTATGTGGTGATTCTTGTACGCGTTCAACTGAAGATGTGGTAAAATGTCGATAAATGATGGTGATATGGCATTTAATATACAGATCTGAAAACCACAACTTACCTAAAGCTTGATCTTTAACTGTTGTTTAGCTGCCATGCAACTTGTATCTCCTCTGGGAAACGCAACTGACGTAAAATCTCTTCACTAGGTGCTCGACAACGCCATCGAGACGGAGAAGATGATCGAGAAATATGAATCTCTGGCGTCTGATCTGCTGGAGTGGATTGAGCAAACCATCATCATCCTCAACAACCGCAAGTTTGCAAACTCTCTGGTTGGAGTCCAGCAGCAGCTCCAGGCCTTCAACACTTACAGGACAGTAGAGAAACCGCCCAAGTGAGTCTCTGCCAGAAACATGCAACACATTACAATACACCTGACATGAACTGAATTTCACTTTCAACGCTTTCTCCACAGATTCACTGAGAAAGGCAACCTGGAAGTGCTTCTGTTCACCATCCAGAGCAAGATGAGGGCCAACAACCAGAAAGTGTACATGCCACGAGAGGGCAAACTCATCTCAGACATCAACAAGGTGAGATTGTCATTTAGGAGCTGCACGTGGTGTTTTCAGTGGTGCTTTGAACCCAGTAGGATTCATTATTTATCCACTTACAAATAAATGTGCTTCCTTTGATGCATATTGTAAGGGTAAAACTGTAATACAACCCCAGTATGTTTAGTAATTGCACTGTTTTATATTTAGACATTTACTTCATTTATTCATACATTTATTTACAAAAAAAAGTTTATTTACATTTCATTATTTATTTATTAGCTGCAAGTTGTGTTTGAGCTGGCTAGGATTCATTATTTATTTACGTACAAATAAATACCATGGTATTATTACCTTGGTATTTTCCTTATTTTGGTGTATTTTGTGAGGGTAAAAATATGGTACAATCACAGTATTTTTTGTAATTAGATGGATTTTTGGATTTGATTTTTATTTTTTTTTATATATTATTTCCGGTTCTGTGATTAGTAGTAAATCTCCAGCACGTGCGTTCAGATGGAGCAGCATTTACTACACAGAGCCTTATTTCACTGACAAGTTACACAAAATTGTGTTCAAAATCACAGGCGATTCATTGCCGATTATGAACACAATTTTGTGTAGCTTGTCAGTGAACTACGGCTCTGTGTAGTAAATGCCGCTCCATCTGAACGCACGTGCTGGAGATTTACTACTAATCACAGAACTGGCTTTACTGACGAGATGCGCATGAAAATCGCATTCGATTTTTTGCACAGCCCTATCTGTCAGTGAAATGTGTTGGATGTGCAGCTGAAGCTGTGTTGTTGTCTCAGGCGTGGGAGCGTCTGGAGAAGGCGGAGCACGAGCGTGAGCTGGCGCTGAGGACCGAGCTGATTCGACAGGAGAAGCTGGAGCAGCTCGCCAGACGCTTCGACCGCAAGGCTGCCATGAGAGAGACCTGGCTAAGCGAGAACCAGCGCCTCGTTTCCCAGGTTCATTTCACTGCGCTTGCCGTATATACAAACACACCACTGCATTGTGGAAGACATCTCAGCCAGGATTTTATGCTATTTTCTGACCTCTGGTGGTCAAAGATTCAGATGACACAAAACACATTTTCTTGTGCACCATTTTATATTTTATACTTTCGCAGTTCCCTTGCAATATATTTAAAACATAGTTTATTAATATTTTAATAGGTATTATGAAATATTGGTTATTATTTATTTTGAATTAATATTATTTATACTTTTATTTATATACTTATTTTTTTATGAAAACAAAGTCTTTAAATTAATATTTTTTTTATAATTTTGCCACAATATATTATTTATTTATTTATTTATCTTTTAAACCATAGTTTTAATATTTATTTAGTTTGTGTTTTTAATTTAATATTTATTACAAATTATTGCTATTATTCATATATTTATATTATTGTTATATTATTTTATCTAATATTATTATTATTATTATTATATGAAAATATATTATATATAAAGCTCTAAATGAGCATTGTTCATAATTTTGCCACAAAAAATCTCTGCTTCCACTAAACATACATCCAAACAATAACTGAACAATGTTTATGAACTGTTATGAAAGATATTTATAATATATTTTAAAAAACATATTTTATTTATATTGTATTATTTATTATTGGTTATTATGCTGTTATTTTTTGCATTTATATATATATATTTTTTTTATTTTTTTATTTATTTTTTAATCCTTCAGACATTTTCCCTCTCTGAAAATCTCCCAAAATTTCATGAATTCACAAAAAAAAACAAAAACAAATGTGCAATAATGAATTGCAGATCCTAGAAGGTTCAAACTAGTAAAACAGTAATTTCTTTCAAATATTTATTTTCTTAACTTTCCCATTTCTTTTCCGTAGGACAATTTCGGATTCGACCTCCAGGCGGTCGAGGCAGCTACCAAAAAGCACGAAGCCATCGAGACGGACATCGCGGCGTACGAGGAGCGCGTGCTGGCGGTGGTGGCCGTGGCCAGAGAGCTGGAGACGGAGAACTACCACGACATCAAGCGCATCGCCGCGCGCAAAGACAACGTGCTGCGTCTGTGGGAGTATCTGCTGGAGCTGCTGAAAGCGCGCAGACAGCGGCTGGAGATGAACCTCGGCCTGCAGCGCGTCTTCCAGGAGATGCTCTACATCATGGATTGGATGGACGAGATGAAGGTGAGCGAGGAAGACGAGGATGGAGGAAGGAGAGGGAGCTGGTCGGGTTAAAAGCAAGAGGTCTAGATGAAAGCTAGAGAGATGCAGAGTAGCGCACAGAGAAATCAAATTTAAAAATAGATTCTAGCAATAGAAGTAGGTAAAAATTGTCCAGCTAAATTTTTAATGTGTTTAAAGATGTTGTGATTATTTGCTTTAGGTTTTATTAACCATAATATTTGCTTAGATTGACTATGCTCTATATGTTTTGGGTCCTATAGATGCAGTTCTGTTTTTGCAATAATAATAATCATAATTTTGAAACTCATTTGTTATTTTCCCTCGATAAATATATATATATATATATATATATATATTTTTAATGGGCTGCTCTGACCTATTAAAAGCTTTTTGTTGTGTTCTTTTGTCATTTTATTTTTTTATTTTTATTTCTTGTAAATATTCCGTTTTCCTATTTCGGTTTAATTTATTTTCATTTCAGTTTTAGTCATTTTAGTACTTCAGCTTAAACTTATTTGATTTCAGTTAGGCAGCATTTTTTTTTATTTTCAGTGTTTTATTTCAGGCTTATTTTAATTAACGAAAACCTTTTTTTAATAGTTTTAGTATTAGTTAACACTAAAAACATTGCCAGACATGGAATCATCAGGGTTATTATAATTAACTAAAAGTAAAACCATAAAACTATTTTCGTTACTTGAAATAAAATATTTTAATTGAAAAAAAAATGATTAATTAAATAAAAAAAACCTTTAAACATATTTTATTTTCGCTAATTGCAAAGACAGCATTTCTTTTTTTTATTTAGTTTATCTTGACATACTAAATAACTAAAACTGAACTAAAAATTAACGAAAACTATATAGACATAAAAAAAACTAAGAAAAATTACAAAAACACACAACAAAATTACAAAAATTTGAACTGAAAATTAAAACAACGAAAACAGAAAATATACGAATAAAAACTAATTCAAACTATTAATAAAATCTATGAGTATCTCAATTATACTAAAATAACACTGACTCTCAAATTTGTATGTTTTTTAAATGCTCCTCTGACCTGTTAAAATCCCAGTAGACCCATATTATTGAAGCTTTAACAATTCAATTCAAGTTTATTTGTATAGCGCTTTTCACGATGCAACTCGTTGCAAAGCAGCTTTACAGAAAATTCAAGTTTCTACATTATAGCTTATCAGTGGTGACTATCTCAAGGTGATATCCATATGGCAGAAATGTACAGTAAAAATCAAGCAGTTAGTTAATGTCATGTATTCAAACAGACGGTGAACACTATCAACAGCAATGATTATATGCTGCGATCAAAAAATCATCTGAGGTCCTCTGAGGGGTTGGCAGCATCTCTTTTAAGGGCTGGATCCAGACTGAAGCTTGTGTAAATCCTAGTTACATCCCGTGGCAGAAACAGAGGAGGTAATAGAAAGAAATTAGAGTAGCTGCTATAATTGAACCCATTGTGTTGCATATTTCGTAATGTTTAGAATATAACCCGATGGTTAAGCTTTTTTATGTTACATTTATTAGTTTAGCAGATGCTTTTATCCAAAGCGACTTACAAATGAGGAACATGACAATCAATGTATCATTAGAGCCGACAGAATTTGCGGCACACAGTGCCAAGCTTCAGTATAAACTAGATTAATGCATCAGCTTCAAACGGAAGTGAATGCTAATCTAAATGATGAAGTTGTACGTTGGATGTCCTGATCTGGTCTCCTGTCCTCCACAGATGCTGCTGCTGTCTCAGGATTACGGGAAGCATTTGCTGGGAGTGGAGGATCTGCTGCAGAAGCACGCTCTGGTGGAGGCCGACATCGGCATACAGGCCGACCGCGTCAAAGCCGTCAACACCAACGCACAGAAGCTTGCCGTGGATGAGGAGGGTAAGAAGAGCTCCTTAGTCTTTATTCCTTCAGAGACTGACTCTAGATATTTCTGGGCAATATTCATAGCAAAGAATCCATTCTTTCAGAATGACAATAAAAATAGGGCGACCAGGTTCGGTCTGCTAGAGTAGAATCTAACAGTCCAGAGTTCATGATTCAGTTTAGAGGTGTTTTTATATTAAGAGGAAGCATGCAGAGCTGGTCCAGGTTTGGTTTTGTTGGGAAATAACATGGAGTTTTAAAACTCTGATTTGCAGGCCAGGAAAAGTCAAGGAAATGTCATCAATTTTAACAGGCGTGGAAAAGTCATGAACATTTTTATAGTGAATATAAATTTCTCTGGTTATGCTACAAATGAAGTCCAAACCGCATTTGAGCTGCATTGAGCTGCTTTTTATTTGTGTGCACATATACAAAATACATTTTTTTTACATTTCTGCATTACAAGATTAGTTCCTGACATCAGCTTTAATGTATTGTTATAGTATTTATTAATATTTTGTATTCGCTTTTACTTTTATATTTTTAGTTTATTTATTTATTTATCATTTAGACCAGTTTATTTATATTTCAATATTTATTATGAATTTTGTTTTTATACATTTATATTAATATTATTTGATATATTATGATATATAATAAATGTTATATGAAAACAAACAGTTTTAATTTACATTTTCATCTGTTTATACATTTTCATTTCTTTATATGACTATATATATATATATATTATATACTGAAATTTAGTATATGTATTACATAAGCATATGAAATGGATTCATCCCCAGCAAACTCTATTAAATCATTTTAATATGACTTAAGCAGCACTACAATAGTCATTGAAATTCATTGTTCATAAAGGGTGGGAATCCTTTTTTCAAAAGCATATGGACTTATAATTCAAGAAACTCACTCTAGCCTACATAATAATAGTGAACCAGCTTATGAAGAATAAAAACAGAACTTCAGGTCAAAAGTGGCTAAAAGTGTCTTTAACCAACTGTCCTCTCCATCTGTTTCCCTATTTCCTTCTCTCTCAACTCTGCACTGAAAAAAATGGGTGTAGAAACAGTTTTTACCCAGAAATTTCACAAAGAAACGGTGTTAAACACATTAAATTTTAGAAAGCCTGAAAGAGTGTTTTCATGCAACATGCTTCAGTGTCCTGTTTTATACACAAGTTCAAAAAAATCATTTTTACAGTGTATTTATCTATTGTTTCTTGTAGGTTTTGGCGATAAATCGGTAACGATAATTATCATGATATAATTTTAAAACGATAAAATGATATGAAGAGTTCGATAAATGTTCGATAATGTTTATGCGCCAGAATAGGAACGAATGCCACATGGACCGTTTATCCGCTTGGATCAAAGTTTAACGGTAGCGCAGCGCAAGCTCACTAGAGCAGATGAATCTCGCTCACGCGACACTAAACAGCGCTGTGAGATCAAGCGCTTGAGTTCAGCGAACAACACAAATGACTCAGTGATTTTAAACAGCCAGATAAAACAGGAGAAACACTGTGTGCAACGAGACAGTCAGAAGACTTCTTAATCTACAAATCGCCATCATTTACCATAGATTTAATGTAGAAACACTAACTGCATCGTGGTATTGTGGCAGAAATGTGGGCTATTCATGTCGAATTTTATTATATTATTAAAGGAGTAATGGAATATAATTACAGTATTTTTTGTGATTAAGCTATAGCATGTGTGCATTTATACTGAATGTCTTTAGAATACTGTTTTTTATACAAATACCTAAAAACCATAGTTACATAGTTACATTTTTACCATAGTATTGAGGTGCTATGTGTGGTTTTAACTGTGATTATCATAATTTAAATGTATTCTACTATGGAAGACCAATGATTCATTCAAATAAAAAAAAATAACCATATAAAAATGAGGTTGCTACAATTTTTTAAAAATGAACAAAAATTTGCATCTGCATCCTAACTCGTGCTTCTACTACTACCAAATGTGCATTTCTAAAAGACAAAAAAAGTAATATTATTATTAATATTATCAGGCAACACAAACCTGTTTCTTGATTTTAAACAATATCACTCTTTAGAACATGCAGAAACTAAGAAATACATTTTTCTATTAAGATATTTATTTTGTTAAGGAAAATTAACAGTCTGGTTTCAACAACTTTCGCTTTGGAGCAAAAATCTGGCTTTAAACTTATATAAACTTAAATAAAGATTTGACATTTATCGTGATAATTATCGATATCGACTAGGGCTGTGACGATAAATCGATGCAGAATCGATTCGTGGATCGATTCTAAGATCTTCCGAATGCATCTCGATTCTCTCTTAAATCGATTCTGAGCTTAGATTTTAACAGCAGATGGCGCTCTACTCTTGTTTTTATCCGCACACTCAAATGCTGATGAAGAAGAGCGCTGAAGAGCGTTTGAGCATTCGGCTGAGTCTGTAATTTCACCTCGGCTCAGAATGCTTTTATGACGCGAGATTAATGTAAACACAGCCCACTGTGAACACCCTTGTAATTCGCTTCAACCTTTTCGAATTTTATGAATGAATGAATTATTTCTTCCACACTCTTAAAAATAAAGGTGCTTCAAAAGGTTCTTCAAGCGATGCCATAGAAGAATCATTTTTGGGTCCACAAATAACCATTCCGTCAAAGGTTCTTTTAAAGAACCATCTCTTTCTAACCTTTTTGTAATCTGAAGAACCTTCTTTCGCCACAAAGAAAAGAGTGTTTTCATGCAACATGCTTCAGTGTCCTGTTTTATACACAAGTTCAAAAAAATCATTTTTACAGTGTATTTATCTATTGTTTCTTGTAGGTTTTGGCGATAAATCGGTAACGATAATTATCATGATATAATTTTAAAACGATAAAATGATATGAAGCGTTCGATAAATGTTCGATAATGTTTATGCGCCAGAAGAGGAACGAATGCCACATGGACCGTTTATCCGCTTGGATCAAAGTTTAACGGTAGCGCAGCGCAAGCTCACTAGAGCAGATGAATCTCGCTCACGCGACACTAAACAGCGCTGTGAGATCAAGCGCTTGAGTTCAGCGAACAACACAAATGACTCAGTGATTTTAAACAGCCAGATAAAACAGGAGAAACACTGTGTGCAACGAGACAGTCAGAAGACTTCTTAATCTACAAATCGCCATCATTTACCATAGATTTAATGTAGAAACACTAACTGCATCGTGGTATTGTGGCAGAAATGTGGGCTATTCATGTCGAATTTTATTATATTATTAAAGGAGTAATGGAATATAATTACAGTATTTTTTGTGATTAAGCTATAGCATGTGTGCATTTATACTGAATGTCTTTAGAATACTGTTTTTTATACAAATACCTAAAAACCATAGTTACATAGTTACATTTTTACCATAGTATTGAGGTGCTATGTGTGGTTTTAACTGTGATTATCATAATTTAAATGTATTCTACTATGGAAGACCAATGATTCATTCAAATAAAAAAAAATAACCATATAAAAATGAGGTTGCTACAATTTTTTAAAAATGAACAAAAATTTGCCTAACTCGTGCAACTCGTGCTTCTACTACTACCAAATGTGCATTTCTAAAAGACAAAAAAAGTAATATTATTATCAGGCAAATCAGGCAACACAAACCTGTTTCTTGATTTTAAACAATATCACTCTTTAGAACATGCAGAAACTAAGAAATACATTTTTCTATTAAGATATTTATTTTGTTAAGGAAAATTAACAGTCTGGTTTCAACAACTTTCGCTTTGGAGCAAAAATCTGGCTTTAAACTTATATAAACTTAAATAAAGATTTGACATTTATCGTGATAATTATCGATATCGACTAGGGCTGTGACGATAAATCGATGCAGAATCGATTCGTGGATCGATTCTAAGATCTTCCGAATGCATCTCGATTCTCTCTTAAATCGATTCTGAGCTTAGATTTTAACAGCAGATGGCGCTCTACTCTTGTTTTTATCCGCACACTCAAATGCTGATGAAGAAGAGCGCTGAAGAGCGTTTGAGCATTCGGCTGAGTCTGTAATTTCACCTCGGCTCAGAATGCTTTTATGACGCGAGATTAATGTAAACACAGCCCACTGTGAACACCCTTGTAATTCGCTTCAACCTTTTCGAATTTTATGAATGAATGAATTATTTCTTCCACACTCTTAAAAATAAAGGTGCTTCAAAAGGTTCTTCAAGCGATGCCATAGAAGAATCATTTTTGGGTCCACAAATAACCATTCCGTCAAAGGTTCTTTTAAAGAACCATCTCTTTCTAACCTTTTTGTAATCTGAAGAACCTTCTTTCGCCACAAAGAACCTTTTGTGAAACGGAAAGGTTCTTCAGATGTTAAAGGTTCTTTATGGAACCATTTAGACAAAAAGGTTCTTCTATGGCATCGTG
>NW_015558619.1:1728812-1737000 GCF_001515605.1 Sinocyclocheilus anshuiensis | reverse complement strand
ATAAAAAATAATATTATAATAATAAAAATAATATAATAATATTTTGATTGTAAATTACAATATATATATATTTTTTTACTTTTTAACCATCTTTTTGGTAATTGTACATATTGCAATTTCAATTTAAAAGTTATAATGCAATTTTGGTTTGCTACATTTTTTTTTTACAAAATAATAAATTTCACTATTGTAATACTTCACTGTAAAATAAAAAGATATTTAAGAAAAATATATACAATACTTTTTTGTTTGTTTGTTTTTTGGCTCTCTTAATTTCTTTATTTTCAAACCATCTTTTTGATAATTGCAATAAGCCATATTGCGATTTCGATATAATAAATAAAACATATTAGAAATATTATTTTCGTAATATTTCACTGTAAAATAAAAAATTGTGTGTTTAAAAATATAATTAAATAAGAATCATAGTAATAATTTTATTTTTGAATTGCTTATTTCATTTTCAAACCATATTTTTGATAATTGCACTTTTGGTTTACTAAATAAATATAAATAAAAACAAATTATGTAAATAAAAAACAAGATAAGAAATATTACTATTGTAATATTTCATTGTAAAATAAAAAAAATCAAGCATTTAAGAAAAATATAATAATAATTATTATTATTATTTTATTTTAAATTACAAAACAAATATTTTTTGGCAGTCTTTATTTATTTTCAAACAATGCTTTTTAATTTTTCAATTTCGTTTTTATTTCAATCAATCGTGCAGCCCTAGATACTGGTTTACCCACTGGGCTTCTTAAATAAAATATATTCAAATCAAAAAGTACTCTCAAAATATACATTTGATCAGTTATCTGTGTTTTCTGGAAGTTGAATCTATGACCTTGGCATTACTCATTGAACACAATTTAACTAGCTTAATCAGCTTGTAACACTCCAAAGAGAAAGGAAAACTTGAAATCGCATCATATGACCCCTTTAAAGGTTCTTTATGGAACCATTTAGACAAAAAATGTTCTTCTATGGCATCACTGTGAAGCACCTTTATTTTTAAGAGTGCATCTTTATTTGACCCTCTAACTCTAACACTTTATTCTAATTCTATTCTAAAAAAAAAAACTCTTTTTGATAATTGCAATAAGCCATATTGCGATTTCGATATAATAAATAAAACATATTAGAAATATTATTTTCGTAATATTTCACTGTAAAATAAAAAATTGTGTGTTTAAAAATATAATTAAATAAGAATCATAGTAATAATTTTATTTTTGAATTGCTTATTTCATTTTCAAACCATATTTTTGATAATTGCACTTTTGGTTTACTAAATAAATATAAATAAAAACAAATTATGTAAATAAAAAACAAGATAAGAAATATTACTATTGTAATATTTCATTGTAAAATAAAAAAAATCAAGCATTTAAGAAAAATATAATAATAATTATTATTATTATTTTATTTTAAATTACAAAACAAATATTTTTTGGCAGTCTTTATTTATTTTCAAACAATGCTTTTTAATTTTTCAATTTCGTTTTTATTTCAATCAATCGTGCAGCCCTAGATACTGGTTTACCCACTGGGCTTCTTAAATAAAATATATTCAAATCAAAAAGTACTCTCAAAATATACATTTGATCAGTTATCTGTGTTTTCTGGAAGTTGAATCTATGACCTTGGCATTACTCATTGAACACAATTTAACTAGCTTAAGCATCCGAGCATGCTGGTCAGCTCCCTTCATTAGATGCATGTCTAAACTAGCTCTTAACCAGCTGGTTCCATGTGTTAAACTGCAGCCTGATGCTCATCCGCAGGTGGAGTCAGTTCCGCGACCTGGTGGACCAGAAGAAAGAGTCCCTCAACTCGGCTTTGGGCGTGCAGAACTACCACCTGGACTGTAACGAGACCAAATCCTGGATCCGCGAGAAGACCAAAGTCATTTTTGTTGATTTCGATTGCTTCCATTGTCCTCATTTGTAAGTCGCTTTGGATAAAAGCATCGGCTTCATGACTAAATGTAATATAATGTAAATTAATGATTATTTTAGGTTCAAGTGTAAGGATTTGGAAACAAGCAGGGTACGTGCTGTTCAAAATTAAGCTCAGAATCGACTCGAGAAAGAATTGCGATGCATTCGGAAAAGCTCAGAATCGATGCTGAATCATTTCTCGATTCACGATCAATTTTTTTTCATCAATTTATTTTCCCAGCCCTAATATCGACTGATATGAAAAAAATGATGGTGATAATTTTTTTGGCCAAATCACCCAGCCCTAGTTTCTTGCTTCTTTAATGTTTTCTATCTTCTCCGATTCGATGCAGGCTACAAACCCTGTGACCCTCAGGTCATCCGTGACCGCGTGGCCCACATGGAGTTCTGCTATCAGGAGCTGACCCAGCTGGCAGTGGAGCGCCACGCCCGTCTGGAAGAGTCCCGCCGCCTGTGGAAGTTCTTCTGGGAGATGGCGGAGGAGGAGGGGTGGATTCGCGAGAAAGAGCAGATCCTGTCCTCGGACGACTGCGGCAAGGATCTGACGGGCGCCGTGCGTCTGCTGAGTCAACACCGCACTCTCGAGGATGAAATGAGCGGCCGCGCCGGTCACCTCCAGCACACGGTGCGCGAAGGTCAAGCCATGGCTGACGCTGGGCACTTCGGCGAAGATAAGATTCGCGAACGCATCGCCGACGTCCAGGCCCAATGGGCCGCTCTGGAACAGCTGGCTGCGGTGAGGAAAAAACGCCTGGAAGAGGCTTGCAGCCTTCACCAGTTCCAGGCTGATGCGGATGACGTCGACACCTGGACTTTAGACGCGCTCCGAATCGTCTCCACCGCTGACGTGGGCCACGATGAATTCTCCACTCAAGCTTTGGTCAAGAAACACAAAGACGCCTCGGCCGAGGTCGCTAGTTATCGCTCGGTGATTGACGCTCTTCACGAACAGGCCCAGTCCCTGCCTCCAGAACAGGTGCAGGCTGCCAACGTCAACGAGCGGCTGGCGGGCATCGAGGAGCGCTATAAGGAGGTCTCCGAGCTCAGCAGGCTGAGGAAACAGGCCCTGCAGGACGCCCTGGCGCTCTATAAGATGTTCAGCGAGGCGGACGCGTGTGAGCACTGGATCGACGAGAAGGAGCTGTGGCTCAACAGCATGGAGATCCCAGAGAAACTGGAGGACCTGGAGGTCATTCAGCACAGGTGAGAGGTCAAGTCTGTGTTTTTGTGGTCGTATTTATCACAGGCTTGTGCCAATTAGTTGGAATTTGTGGCATTGCAAATTTCACTAACTTTGCAGGTTTTGAGCTATTACTTGATTTGCATCATTTTTAAATGTTTGATGTTGGCTTGAGAAAACCTATCCAGATAGTTTCAAAGTAGTGTTAAATTTGAAAACTTGAATAAAAAAAATAAAGTCGTTTTAGAAGCTTGAAGCAGTTTTAAGTTTGATATCATTTACAAAGCTTAAATTTTGAAGCAGTTTTAAAAAGGCAAGGTTTGAATGAGTTTTAAGTTTGAAGTACTTTATAAAGCTAGAATTTTGAAGCAGTTTTATATTTGAAGTATTTTTAAAAATTTGAATTTTGAAGCAGTTTGAAGTATTTTTAAGTCTGAAATAGTTTTAAAAGGTTGCATTTTGAAAAGGTTTTAAGTTTGAAGCAGTTTATAAAGGTTGATGTTTGAAGTTTGAATTAGTTTTAAAAATTCAAGGCTTGAAGACGTTTTAATTTTGACGTGGTTTTAAAAGTTTAAAACTGTTTTAAATTTGAAGTGTTTTTTAAAACTTGAATTTAAAGCAGTTTTAAGTTAAAACTAGTTTTAAAAGCTTGAAGCGGGTTTAAGTTGGATTTAGTTTGAAAAGTTTGAAGTTTGAAGTAGTTTTAAAAATCCAAGGTTTGGAGGCATTTTAAGTTTGACCGTTTTAAAAGTGTAAAGCTTTTTTGAATTTCAAGTAATTTTTAAAAACTTGAATTTAAAGCAGTTTTAAGTTAAAAGTCGTTTTAAAAGCTTGAAGCAGTTTTAAGTTTGAAAATTTAAATATGTGCGTTTTGAACCAATTTTAAGTTTGAAGTAACTTTAAAAAACTTACACTTTGAAAGAATTTTAGGTTTGAATTAGTTTTAAGAATTCGAGGTTTGAAGGAGTTTTACGTTTTCAATTTGAAATAGTTTTAAAAGCTTGAAGCAGTTTTATGTTTGAAAGTTTAAATATGTGCATTCTGAATCAATTTGAACTTTGAAGTAGCTTAAAAAGTTTTGAAGCAGTTTTACGTTTAAGGTAGTTTAAAAATCTTTAAAAGGTTGTTTTAAAAGTGTGAAGCAGTTTTAAGTTTGATGTAAGTTTGAACCTAAATTTTGAAGCATTTTTAAATTAAGGAATTTTACAAGTTTGAAGTTTTTAAGTCCATGCAGCCACTCAGATAGACAGATAAACGGATTGCTGTCCGGTTGCTAGGCAGTTGCTGTGGTGTTCTGGGTTCTTGCAAGGATGTTGCAAGATGGTTATTAGGGTGTTTTGTGTTGCTTTTAGAAGGTTTCTAGGGTGTTCAGAAGTCTGAAGGTCTGAGACGAGTTTGGTGGATGTAGCTTGAATGCTCTAGGAATATTTGTCTAAGAAAAATAATAATGACTAATAAGTTTAGGTAGTAGAATTTTGGCTTCCTCAAGTCAGTGTAATTAGGAGCGTTTACCGCCACAGCTGTTCATGCTGAGTCACGCCGCTGGAGAACAGCAGTACAAATGATCATCTGAACGTTCTCTGAGCTCGATAACAGATTGAACTCACTCTAGTGTGGCCAGGTATCACATTTTCCATTTCTCAAGGACAAATTGGCCCTTATTGTAAAACATGATTCTTCAGGAGTGCTGTTCTTGATGATTGTGTGATGAAATGTTTTAATTACCCTCCAGGTTTGAGAGTCTGGAGCCTGAAATGAATAACCAGGCGTCACGCGTGGCCGTTGTCAATCAGATCGCCAGGCAGCTCATTAGATCACCGCCGTCTGGGAGGAGATGAAAGAAACCCTACGAAACCGAGAGGCATCTCTTGGGGAAGCCAGCAAGCTGCAACAGTTCCTCCGAGAGCTGGACGATTTCCAGTCCTGGCTTTCCCGCACGCAGACGGCCATCGCGTCCGAGGACATGCCCAACACGCTAGCCGAGGCCGAGAAGCTTCTGGCCCAGCACGAAGGCATCAAGAACGAGATTAACAACTACGAAGAGGACTACCAGAAGATGAGGGACATGGGCGAGATGGTGACGCAGGGACAAACGGACGCTCAGTACATGTTCCTGAGACAGAGGCTCCAGGCTCTGGATACCGGATGGAACGAGCTCCATAAGATGTGGGAGAACCGGCAGAACCTTCTGTCGCAGTCTCATGCCTATCAGATCTTCCTCAGAGACACCAAACAAGCCGAAGCCTTCCTCAACAACCAGGTAAGTTGCTTGAACACCAGTATACTCTTGAAAATATGGCATTGATGGTTCCATGAAGAACCTTTAACATCCAAGATTCTTTAGTTGAAAAAGTTCTTTAGATTATTAAAATGTTCTTCACACTAAGAAAAAAATTTTTACTTTTCAGAACGGTTCACTGAAACGTTCTTTGGGAAACCCAAAAATTGTTCTTCTATGGCATCACTGCAAACAAAATAAGAAATATTACTATTGTAATTAAAATGTTAAATGATTTTAAATATTTTAAATGACTATACTCTTTTTTTTCTTCTTTTTTTTTTCTCAGTCTTAATTTTTTTCATTTTCAACCATTTTAATTACAATTGTACTAAGCCATATTGCGAAATTGTTTACTAAATAAACGTTCAAAAAGTTTACTAAATAAAAATATTAAACAAAATAAGAAATTTTACTATTGTAATATTTTACAATAAAATGAAAAATTACGCTTAGCCATATTGTAATTGTAATATTTCACAGTAAAATAAAAATGAAGTATTTAAGAAAAATAATTATAAAAATAGTTTTATTTTAAATTACAATACTAATATTTTTTCCCCTCTCTTAATTTCTTCATTTTCAAACCATCTTTTTGTTAATTGCACTAAGCCATATTGTGATTTTAGTTTACTAAATAAAAATGTTAAACAAAATGAGACATTTTATTGTGGTGTAAAATAAAAAAAATCAAGCATATAATAATAATCATCATCATCAATACAAATATTTTTTAGAAAAAATAACAAAAAATAAAAGATATTAAAAAAAGAAGAAAAAATTGTATATTTTAAGAACTGTTCACTGAAAGGTTCTTTGAGGAACCAAAAAAATGGTTCTTTTATAGCTATGACAACCCCCCTTTTGGACCCTTTATTTTTAAGAGTTTAAACATCCTGTTTGAGCTTCACCTGAGTGATTTATTCTCTATCTTTCTGTAGGAGTATGTTCTGGCTCATACCGAGATGCCCACCACCCTTGAAGGAGCAGAAGCTGCCATTAAGAAACAGGAGGACTTCATGACCACCATGGATGCCAATGAGGACAAGATCAACGGAGTGGTGGAGGCCGGAAGGAGACTGGCCAGTGACGGAAACATCAATGCCGACCGCATCCAGGAGAAAGCAGCCTCCATCGATGACCGGTAACAAAACACATGCACTTAAACAAGTCAAAGTGAACAGATAAAAACAGATAAAAGAGACGGACTGACCTGCAAGCTTTAACCTGCAGGCATAAGAAGAACCGTGAGGCGGCCGTGGAGCTGCTCATGAGGCTGAAGGACAACAGAGACCTGCAGAAGTTCTTGCAGGACTGCCAGGAGGTGAGCTGACCATGTTATTCTAGTCTCAGTGAGATACTATTATAGTTTGTATTCATATTTTGAACAAGTGTTTATTTTATATTTTCATTTAATTCTGTTGTGTGTTTTTGGCATTTTTCGTATTAGTTTTAATAGTTTTATTTTTATTATTAGTTTTAGTTATTTTAGTACATAACGTTAAACTAAATTAAAATGAGAAATGTTGCCGTGGCAACTAGCTGAAATATATATATTTTTTTAAATAATTTTTTGTGTTTTATTTTTAGTTAACTATAATAACCCTGATATGATCTGGATACTGTTATTGTTTTGAATTATATTTTGAATAATTTTTAAGTATATATTTTCTATTTTCATTTAAATTAAAGTTTAAGTAATTTTGTTGTTTGGATTTTTTTGGAATTTATTTATTTAATTATTATTATTATTATTTTTAAATATGTCTGTATCATTTCTTCTTATTATTATTTTTTTTTAGTACATCACGTGAAACTAAATTAATATGAGAAATGTTGCTGACAACTACCTGAAATAAAAAATAAAAAAATTATTTTATTTAACATTTACTTATTTCAAGTAACGAAAATGCATTTATATAGTTTCAGTTTTAGTTAGTTTCACATGCTGAAAAATAAGGCAAATCCAATAGAAGCACATCTTAGCTTGACTGTTTTGCGTCCTCTGCTCAGCTGTCCCTGTGGATCAATGAGAAGATGCTGACAGCACAGGACATGTCCTACGATGAGGCTCGCAACCTGCACAGCAAATGGCTCAAACACCAGGCCTTCATGGCTGAACTACAGTCCAACAAAGAATGGCTGGACAAAATCGAGAAGGTCAGTTATCTGTGCATTTCATTTAATAGCATTCAATGTACATCTTAAATTGTGCTATCTTTTTTTTTGCAATATTACCAGTGTGAAGATCAAATAAGTAAATAAGTGTTATACTAGACAGAATCCATAATCCTGCCTTGAAAACATTATGCATTCAGTCATTCCTTAAAGTATTGTGTGTTATAGCATTAATATTTAGACAATATGCCTCATAAGACACGATTTAATCAGGAAGGGAAATTGCATTGTTGTTTTGTGAGATATTGATTTTTGGCTTGGTTTCTAAAACAGTCTTTAATCAGGATTTGAAGTGTTATACTTAGAACAAGAAGAAATATCTGCCAATGGGCTAATAAAAATAAACTTAATTTAAAGGGGTCCTATTATGCTCTTTTACAAAGTCTTGATTTTGTTTAGGGGTGTTCTAGAACAGGCTCTCATACTAGGTTGTTCGAAAAACACATTATTATATAATATTATTATATATATTATTATTATATTATATAAACACTTCTCTCCTCAGTCTGGCATGAACGGCTCGAATAGTTCCTGTATCAAATGAAGGCCCGCCTTCTGAAATACGAAATGTGCTGTGATTGG
>NW_015558619.1:1718073-1728007 GCF_001515605.1 Sinocyclocheilus anshuiensis | reverse complement strand
AAACTTAATTTAAAGGGGTCCTATTATGCTCTTTTACAAAGTCTTGATTTTGTTTAGGGGTGTTCTAGAACAGGCTCTCATACTAGGTTGTTCGAAAAACACATTATTATATAATATTATTATATATATTATTATTATATTATATAAACACTTCTCTCCTCAGTCTGGCATGAACGGCTCGAATAGTTCCTGTATCAAACTTTGCAGATCTTTTTTATGCTCAAACAGCAACATTACAGACTAACTAAAGTTGAAAAAGTGAAAAAGCATAATAGGACCCCTTTAAAGGGAAACCAAGATTATTTTTCTTACATCATTGGCAGATATTTTTTCTAATTTAAGCATAACTCACTTATACTTGACTTACTGTAATATGTCAGTGTGCATCTCAAGTAGATGTATCTTGATTGAAGAATGCTTAGATATTTGTACAGGAAAGTAAGACTGAAAAAAATAATAATACTGCGTAAGAAAATCATTTTCTGCAGTGTGGTGACCTCTTCGTATGCTTTTATGATAATTTCATGATATTTAGTAAGGATGCGTTAAATTATCGGTCATCAGCTATAATAAAAATAATTTTAAAAAAGCTATAAAAATAATACGTTTCTATATTATGGAAGCCTGTATCCACCACAGGATTTAAAAAAAAGCAATTGCGACTTCTTTTCTCACAATTCAGTGTCTTTTTTCATGTAAGCTTGTCATAAACAAGTCATAATTATAAGATTAAAAAGTTGCAATTACCTTTTTGATTTTTTATTCTGTGACCGAAACAAAAAAAAACTGAATTGCGAAATGTAAACTCAGAATTGTGAGAAAGAAAGTCAGAATTCTTGTGATTCTTGTGAGAAAAAAAGTCAGAATTGTTAGATAAAAATAATTTTTTATTCCATGGTGGAAATGGGCTTCCATACTATATCAGTGTATCATTAATATAATATTCTTGATGTTAAAAGGAACAACAAATGTCATAAAAGGATAATTAAACTGTTTGTTAAACTCTAAATTTTTCTAATGTAAATTAAACCAATGAATTTTTCAAACCTTTTTTCTTTTCTCCATTTTCTCCTCTTTTCTAGCTTGCTTCCTAATCTTGTTGTCTGATAAACCTGGCATTGTATATCACAAATACTGTTTGCTCTCTGACAAAGCGTTCTGGATGAATGCGTGAATGTAACAGTTAGTGTAATGTAATCTCTGTCTGTCTGCAGGAAGGGAAGCAGCTGGTCTCGGAGAAGCCAGAGACAGAAGCCGTAGTGAAGGAGAAGCTGGCGGCACTGCAGAAGATGTGGACCGAGCTGGAAACCACGACGCAGACTAAAGCCCAGTGTCTGTTTGATGCCAACAAAGCCGAGCTCTTCACGCAGAGCTGCGCCGATCTGGACAAGTGGCTGGTGGGTCTGGAGGGTCAGATCCAATCGGACGACTACGGCAAAGATCTGACCAGCGTCAGCATCCTGATGAAGAAACAACAGGTTTGAGAGGATCAGAGCTGACGGTTGTGTTTATATTCTGAAGGACGAGACTAACTCTTCTCCTCTGTGTCCAGATGCTGGAGAACCAGGTGGAGGTGCGTCAGAGGGAGGTGGAGGAGCTCCAGTCTCAAGCTCAGGTGTTGAGGCAGGAGGGAAAGGACACGGATGAGGTGGATGGACGCCGGAAGGAGGTGGAGCTGAAGTTTAAGGAGCTTCTGGAGCCGTTGCAGAAACGGAAAGACTTCCTCATGGCCTCTCGTGAGATTCATCAGTTTAACCGCGACATGGAGGATGAGATTGTGAGTTTGGGTTTATATGTGCATGTGAATGTTGAGCTGTTCATGTGTTTAACTTCTTGTTTCTCCTCAGCTCTGGGTTGAGGAGCGGATGCCTCTCGCTACGTCGACAGACCATGGCCACAATTTACAGACTGTTCAGCTGCTTATGAAGAAGAACCAGGTCATGTATTATGGGTTCTTTCTTTTTTAAATTACTATTTAAAAAGAAACACAAACTAGAGATGTTTTTGATCAGAGATTCTTTCAGACTAACCTGGAAAATGACGTAAAAGTGCCGTTTTGGGTTATATATTTTTATTTTTGAACATTACTGTTCAAAAGTTTGGGGTCAGTAAGATTTTTGTTTTCAAAAATGTATACTTTTATTCAGCAAGGATGCATTAAATTGATCAAGAGTGACAGTAAAGACATTTAGAATGTTCAGACTTAACTAAAACTGACTTTTTTTTCAGTTAGTAAGATTTCTCGTTTTATTTAAATTGATGACCTAAAATAACGAAAACCAAAACTGAAATCAAAATTTAATAAAAAACTATATAGACGTAAAAAACCACTAAAAACAACAACAAAATGACTAAAATTTTAACTAAAATTAGAATGAAAATGTAAAATATACAAATAAAAACTGATTCAAAATGTTAATAAAAACTATAATAGTATCTCAATTATACTAAAATAACACTGATAATGCATAAAAGATTTAGATTTTAGAAATGCTCATCAAAGAATTTATTTTTCCACAAACATATGAGGCAGCACAACTGTTTTCAACATTAATAATAATCAGAAATGTTTGTTGAGCAGCAAATCAGCATATTAGAATGATTTCTGAGGGATCATGTGACACTGAAGACTGGAGTGCTGAAAAACCAGCTTTAATCACAAGAATAAATTACATTTTACAATATATTCAAATACAAAGCGGTTATTTTAATTTGTAATAATATTTCACAATATTAGCAAACAAATGCAGCCTTGGTGAACATAAAAGCTTCTTTCAGAAACATTGCAAATCTTACCGACCCCAAACTTTTGCACTGCTTCTTATGTGTTGTCATGACGATTTGAGCTGAATTGTGCATTTTATTGAATTAGCACATTTATCCACAGACATTACAGAAGGAGATCCAGGGCCATCAGCCGCGCTGTGACGACATATTCGAGCGCAGCCAGAGCATCCTGAAGGCCGACAGTCCCAATGTAGAGGCCATCCAAGCCCGTCTGTCCGACCTGCAGCAGCTCTGGAGCCTGATCATCCAGGAGACGGAGAAGCGGCACGCCAGACTCGAGGAGGCCCATAAGGCCCAGCAGTACTACTTTGACGCAGCTGAAGCCGAAGCCTGGATGAGCGAGCAGGAGCTCTACATGATGTCTGAAGAGAAGGCCAAGGTCTGTTCAGGTTTATTTTGACAGGGACAATGAATGCACATCAATAAAACATTAAATGTACAATGTGCCAGAATTAGCCAAAAGGCTATTTTGCATCTGCAGTCCCTGGACTGATGGTAAAATTGTCACCCTAAAAATATAACAGAATTAAACAATACATAATGCATGCATGCTCCAAAATACATATAAAATGTACACTATTCCTAAAAATTATACTATACATAGAACCAACAGATCAATACCAGCTCACTCGTACACACACAATCCAACTGTCAGACAAAATGACAAACAGTGTATCAATAATATCATAATATCAATATACAGGCAAAGATAATGTAAGCATACAGACAAGTAACAGTAGCCTTAGTCATTCAATCAGTACTAAACCAAACAACCCCATGTGCATAGCATCAAAATCTCAAACTAGTAGAGCAAAAAAACAAGATGGCAGCAGAATTTAGTTTGCAAAATTAATGTTGACAATGCTGACTCTCAATTAAGTGAAACTTAAAGGAGACATAAGTAATGCCTCCCAAGTTACTGACAGTTTTCATAATATGTCTTATTTCATACTAGTTGAAAGAAAACATCCAAAGTAAACATTTAAGTGTTTATTCGGGTAAATTTGATCAATTTTTGTCTGTAATTTCAAATACAATGCATACCATTAAAGTTTTTTCCTCCGCTTCAGCAGCACTTACTGTACATACACCAAACTTAAGAGTTTGATTCCTATCTAAATTCTGAAGGTTTTTATTCGGCCGAAAATAGCAAAAATTAGTGAATAAGCGAAAAGACCGAATAAATTGTACCGAACAATGATATGACGCGATCAAAAAGAGTGAGAGGCGCGCACTCTTTATAATGCAGCACACATGTCAGCAGTGTGGAAGCATTTAAACTGTCAGAGAAAGACACAAAACTCATTACAAGCACCAACAGCGAGAGACTCTTTAGGACTGCAGCGCATGTCTTCGATGAGAAGAGGAAGGGCTGATTGTTGCTGGTTACTTTATGATGATTGAAATCGCGAAATGGCCTTAAACAATTAGTAAATAAACTGCAGAACGTTCTAATACACACACGAATTGCATGTATTCTGACAGCGCTGCACGAGCTCACAGCGGATCTGCTTGTTAACCAGGGTTCAAAGTCCAAAGCGCGAGGAATATCTGCGCTGAAACAGTGTTACTCATCAGTTGCTCAGTCACATTATTATGAATTTTTACAAGGCATGTGATAATGCAATATGTGCGACATATTCGTAATGAGACTCATTTATAAATCTGCTGTCAATGTTTTGTAATTGATTTTTTCTTTGAAAAGCAAGACAAAACAGTAAAAAGCACATTTTGGCTATTTAATTTATGCAATAGTGAAAAAAATTGGCAAAATACATGGGGAAAAAAAACTTGAAAAACCGTGTTCGGTATTCGGCCTTAGGCCCAGTGTTTCAGTTTGTTCTGTTTCGGCTTCGGAAATTTTCATTTCGGTGCATCCCTAGTTTTTTCATATTTCGTTTACACTCATTTAAATAGCATTTTATTTCTAAAAACATGGTGAAAATGTGTATCTTTAAAGGTCGGGAGGGTTTGTTTCTCCACTTCAGTAACACTTACAAACATCAAACTTAGCAGTTTTATTCCTATCTATATTCTGAGTGTTTTGCTGAGGGACTTGTTCATACATCATTCATACTGATTTATATATCATTTCATTCCTAAAAACATGGTTGAAAATGTATTTTATTCTTGCTTGTTGACTGTATTTCCTGATTTATTGGCTGATTAAAAAAAGAGATGTTAAAAATCACTTAAGTAAAAAATCTTTTAACAAAATTAAACAAGAATTTTGAAACTGGCTTTACCCAGGGTTCAGATTTTGCTTCTGGAAATGTATGCAAATTAGTGTATATTTATAGATAATGTCTGATTTTGCATATTTAAACAACATTTCAGAAAATTTGTAATACAAAATTCAACATCCCAATGTATTATGATTAATTAACTGGGAGAATATAGTGATACCTATTAGATCACCTGTAGTGTCCTGTTTAAACCAAAATGGTGTTCACTTTAGCAGTTCTATATTTACATGCTGCTTTTCTGAAATGTGTCCCTTGTTGTTCTCAGGATGAGCAGAGTTCAGTGGCCATGCTGAAGAAGCACCAGATCCTGGAGCAGGCGGTGGAGGACTATGCTGAAACCGTGCACCAGCTGTCTAAGACCAGCCGAGGCCTGGTGGCCGCCAACCACCCCGAGAGGTACAGAACACAGTTACACACACTGGGCCCTATTTTAACAATCCAAGCGTATAGTCTAAAGCGCACGCCGCAGGTGTGCATGTCCAAATCCACTTTTACTAGTTTAACGACGGGAAAAACGGTTGGCGCGCCTGGTGCATGGTCTAAAAGGGTTGTTCCTATTCTCTTAATGAGTAATGGCCGTGTTTTGGGCTTAACGGCGTAATTTGCAAGCACAAAGACAGAACGTGTCTCCAGAGAGGAAACAGAGCTGCTCATGCGCGAGCAAATAGGTAGCCTAATTCTGATACATGCAATGACTATCCATTATGACATGTAGGCATTTTTATATTTATGTAGCCTACACAATAATAATCTTTTACATTGTAATCCTTGAATTTTTAATATTTGGCATGCTTGTGTGCTGCTGTGTGTCGATGTGTGTGTAATAAGCAGAGTGTACGCGCGGTGTGGACCCGCCTATACTAACGCGCTCTTTAAATAACAAAAAAACTACTGCGCCATTGACTTTAGACCATGTTTTTGTTGGTCAATGGCGCAGTCTATTTCAGTTGCCTCGAAATAGCAACGCGCCAGCAATGCGCCTGAACACACCTCGTTTTCAGACCAGCACACCCATGGGCGCACAAATGGGCGCAAATGCATTTGCTATTTAAACAACGTGGCGCAGGATGTGAAAATGACAACTGTGTCGTGCTGAAACTAGCAAAAAACACTTGCGTCGCGCCTGGCGCCGCATTGCACCAGGTGTATGATAGGGCCCTTAATCTGAATCTAAATCTGAATCTGGGTCTCATTTTGACTCTCAATCAGATATTAACTTTAAAACTAAAAATCTAATTTTGAGTTTGTTTTCTAAACATATTTCTAAATATGGATCTGACTTTGAATATTAATATTCTTATTATTGACTCTAAAACTGACTTTGGCTTTGATTCTAAATCTGATTTAGATTTTCTGCTTTTAGGAAGCTAAAAAAACGTCGCTGACACTGATTTAAATTATTTTGAAATTGATTCTAAAGCTGAATATGGTTCTGAAAATTTTAATCTGAATCTGATTTTGACTCTAAAACTAACTTTGACTTTTAATTTTTTTTATTTTGATTGTAAATCTGAATCTAAATCTGCTTTTGACTATAATGCTGACTTGAATCCACTGGATTTTAATCTTAATCCTATTGATTCTGGCTCTGAAACTTTGAGTCTAAATCTGGATCTGAATCTGATTTTGACTCTAAAACTAACTTTGACTTTCATTTTTGAATCTAAATCTGCTTTTGACTGTAATGCTGAAACTGACTTTGATTTTAAGTCTGGATCTTAATCTGATTTTGACCATAATTCTGATTTTGATTCTAAATCTGGATTCAAATCTTAATCTGATTTGATTCTGTCTCTGAAACTGAGTTTGACTTTGATTCTTAACCTGAATCTGATTTGATTCTAAATCTGGATTTGAATATTGATCCGATTTGGATTCTAAAACTGACCTTGATTCTAAATCCAAAATGTTAATCTGATTTCGACTCTGACTCAAAAACTGACCTTGACTTTGATTCTTAATCTGGATTCAAATCTAATATGATTCTGACTTGGATTCTAAATACAGATTTGAACTTTAAACTGATTTAATTCTGGCTCTGAAACCGACTTTGATTCTAAACCTAGATCTGAATCTCATTTTGATTCTGAATCTGATTCCAACTTTGATGTGGATTTTAAATTGATCTGAATTAGATGTGCACTCTAATGTTCATATTTCAAATCAGATCTTAATCTTTGCACCTCTGGCCTGATTAACATGTTATGCTGAACATCTCTGAATGTGATCTTGAAATCATGCCTGACTTCTGATGTGTCTGTGCTGCAGTGAGAGGATCGGCATGCGTCAGTCACAGGTGGATAAGCTGTACGCCGGACTGAAGGACCTATCAGAGGAGAGGAGAGGCAAACTGGAGGAGCGCTTCCGCCTCTTCCAGCTCAACCGGGAGGTGGACGATCTGGAGCAGTGGATCGCCGAGAGAGAGGTGGTGGCTGGATCTCACGAGCTCGGACAAGACTACGAACACGTCACTGTGAGTGCGAAAAACGAATTCTGACTCATAATGTCAAAATTTTCATTTCAGTGTTAGGGTTAGTCTACAGTCATTGGGACTGTGTGATAATGCTAAAATAATATATTTTTTATTCTTTCAGTCTTTTTATTCTCAATATTAACATATTTGCTCTGCAGTGGCTTAAAATGTGATTTAAAAAAATCTGTATATTAATTAAATTAATTTGTCAACATCTTAAGTACAAGAAAGTAATGTATAGTAATAAATATCTATTAAAAATATATTCTAATTCTAATAACATTAATATATAAAAAATTATTTGAACAATAATGCGATATTAGAATAAATAAATGTGTATATATATATATATATATATATATATATACTTTTAAAATAAAAAAATTATAATAAAATGTCAAAAGCTGTATTTCCTTTTTTTAGTATATAGCTACAATTCTATCTTATATGCAAATATTCAAACTCAAACCCAATTCATTTAATCAGGCCTAACTGATACATTTATGGAGGAAATGTTTAATGAGCAGATCAGATTTATTGTATTCTCCCCACCAGAAATTAAGCAAAGCTTTTATTATTGATAAATAATATAAATATTTGTCACCCTGACATATTCAGTCTGATTATTAAGAAAATTATTTTTAATAATAAATATATAAAATGATTGTTCTGAAAATATAATTATGAAGTTATTTAAATTACAGAATAGAATAGAACAGAATAGAATAGAATAGAATAGAATAGAATGATCTAAAATCAGTTTGGGTGAACATTACTTAACCTAATTAATATTCATGACCAGTAGTGCAGCATGTAAATGAGGGTAAATTTGGTAAATATTCACATTTGATCATATAATAAATGCATGTTCCTCTCCCGCAGATGTTGCAGGAGCGCTTCCGTGAATTCGCTCGCGACACGGGAAACATCGGTCAGGAGCGTGTGGACGGCGTGAACCGTATGGCTGACGAACTCATAAACGCAGGGCACACTGACGCGGCGACTGTTGCCGAGTGGAAGGACGGTCTGAACGAGGCCTGGGCCGATCTGCTGGAGCTCATCGACACACGCACGCAGATTCTTGCCGCATCCTACGAGCTGCACAAGTTCTACCACGACGCCAAGGAGATTCTGGGACGCATCCTGGACAAGCATAAGAAGCTTCCAGAAGAGCTGGGACGAGACCAGAACACGGTGGAAACCTTGCAGAGGATGCACACCACGTTTGAACACGACATTCAAGCTCTCGGGACGCAGGTGCGTCGCTCAGATCCAGAAACACACAGATATTAATACACACAAGTCATTTGGATAGATTGAATAGATTTATTAAATATATAATTTATTTTGAAAAATTGTCTACAATGAATAGCATAAAAACATCTGATTGGTCGAGAAGTTGGAAATGCTTTCCTCAGTAAAGTCCTTTCTCAAATGACACTATATGGATTTGTCCCGCAGCTTTCGTCTGTGCCTCATTAACCTCTGAAGGTGAACATCCTGCGTTATGAGACTAATATTGCACAACAAAGAAGTAAATGAATCGGTTGTATTGGCTAAATGCACTGTCCAAGACTCTTCACTTAATTAATGGATCTTAAAATTGGATGTCTCTGGAATTGTCACACTTTGTCTTGCACTAAATGAGTGCTCTGAGTGTCAAAAGCTGTGTACTCAGCGTCTCACTGTCGTCTGCTGCATGAGGAGGTGTTTCTCTGCTTGTGTGCTCAGGTCAGGCAGCTGCAGGAGGATGCTGTGCGCCTGCAGTCAGCGTATGCTGGAGACAAAGCGGACGACATCCAGCGGCGTGAGGGCGAGGTGCTGGAGGCCTGGAGGAGTCTGCTGGAGGCCTGCGAGGGCCGGCGGACGCGACTGCTGGACACCGGAGACAAGTTCCGCTTCTTCAGTATGGTGCGCGACCTCATGCTCTGGATGGAGGACGTCATCCGCCTCATCGAGACGCAGGAGAAGCCCAGGTGTGTGATTCTGACCTGCCTATGCTCTATAGGGTTGTGTACCGAACTCGGTACTTTTAAGTAGAGGTCGACCAATAGTGGATTTTGCCGATACCTAGAGGCCGCTCTCGCACTGTGTAATGACAGCAGACCCTTCTCAGCCGCTCCAGCAATGGACGCAACCCGGAAAATTATCGGCATGGATTTTTGTCGATAACGGATAGTTCCAGCAATCAACTATCGGTGCTGATTAATCGGCAAAACCGATACATCGGTCGACCTCTAATCCTCATATCATAAAATGTAAAGGTATTCACGGGCAACCCGTCAAAATAAAAGTTCGGTTTAACTTGAAGTCATTGCGGCAGAAATATATTACTATTGTTCAATAGAATGCACGTAACAGGCTGCTACTACTACTACTAAAATTATTAAAACCTTATTTTTAAGGAATAATCATACAATATTTCTTC
>NW_015558619.1:1713187-1717287 GCF_001515605.1 Sinocyclocheilus anshuiensis | reverse complement strand
TGAAGTGTGGTTACATTTCTAGGGCCATATGGTTTCTGCAAAAACGAGGACGGGATCGTGTTTCCATTCAGTCCATTCATAAAAACGTAATTTACTCTATAGCATGGAATGCGACGGAATTCGTCAATTTTTGGACAAATAAATCAAAAGTAGGTCTGCCACTTAATTCGAATCGTGAACTAGTGTCTGTGAATATTAAAACGCAAAAAGACGGTTTAAATATGAGTCCTGCATGTTCCGCTTGCCTCTGTATGTATGAATGGCGGAAACGCAGTTTTGTTTACTACACAAATACTGAAGCACGCGTGACGCTCGCGGTGATTTTCGGCCTCTGCGTCTCACTATATGACGGCATGAACACAAAAACTTAATCTCCAGAGCTGCTGTGAGAGTCACTTCGTGAGAATTTTACAGTTTCATTTGAGTTCTTCCATGTATTAATTTCAACAGTAAACCTCAGTTTGTTTGCCACAAAATAAAAGGGTTTAATTTTCATTAGATTTAAAATAAATGTTTAATGCCTTCATTTGATTTTCAGAAAAATTAAAAAAAGAATTTCTGGGGGAAAAAAACAAAAACAAAAGAAAGAAACAGTTTGTAGGGCCCTATTGTTCAAATGTTGAAATTGAGACTTTTGGACTTATTTTTTCACTGAAATAAATGTTTTTGTAATTACACAGAGAGTAAAGTACCGAAAAAAGTACCGGCACCGAAATTCAGGTACCGGTTAAAATGTGAACGGTACCCAACCCTAATGCTCTAGGGGACAATATTGCTGGAAATGTGCGTGCACTTTAGTTAAATGTGACAGCCTCATTTTTGTTAGTGTCTTTGTAATGGAAATGGCTCATAATGAGACCAAATAAATAGTTGTAGTTTCTTTTTTCACTACTAAAATGTCAAAGGTTCATCGTTAGTGTTATAGAGTGATATAGCTAAAATTATATCTCAGTCTTTATCATCCTTTTTTCATCTCTTTGATGTCTTAAAATAGGATTTTTATAAATGTATGTCATTGTGCAGAATAAAAATTAGGTACAAAATAATTATATAATAAATATAATAATAATATTAATAATAATAATAATAATGCATATTCAAATTTATATGTTTGATAAATAATGTAAAAATAATGATAATATAATCAATCAATAAAAAATACTATTAAAAGTATGTTTTAAAAGTAAATTTAAAAAAAACTGTATTTTACTGTTAGGTGACACTTTGATTTATAATTTTCATAATATTTTTTTACTGTTAACATTATTAAAAATAAAATATCAAAAACTGTATTTCAGTTTTAGTATCAATTCAATTTTAGGTTTAGTTTATAATAATTAGGACTGGGTGATATAGCTAAAATTGTCTTTAACTTTTTCACCTTTTTGACACTGATTTATATCTCAATATTTATGTAATATTTATGCAGTGAAGTAAAGGGATTTTTTTTTAAAGATATATAATTAAAAAAACATATATAAATATTTGTATATGTATTTTTAAATATATATTACATTAGGAGTCAACATTGTGCAGAATACAAGTACTATTTAAGTACAAAATGTATATAAAACTGAAAATGTTTTAGATGTTCCAGATCAGTCTCTCTATCTGCTGTTCTTCAGGGACGTGTCGTCTGTGGAGCTTCTCATGAACAACCACCAGGGAATCAAGGCTGAAATCGATGCCCGTAACGACAGTTTCACGGCCTGCATCGAGCTGGGCAAATCTCTCCTGGCACGGAAACACTATGCATCAGAGGAGGTGGGTATCGTCCACAGGATGGCTGAAGAGGTTTTAGATAAGAAGAACCATCTTTAGATGTCTTGTTCCAGTCCTTCATGTCTGTTTACCTCTCCCACAGATCAAAGAGAAGTTGTTGCAGTTGACGGACAAGAGGAAAGATATGATTGACAAGTGGGAGGACAGATGGGAGTGGCTTAGACTGAGTAAGTATGATGGGAAATGAATTGTGTGTTAGCAATCGAGAAAAACTGTAATATATTTATATTAACCCTCTAAGCGCCAAAGACGTCATACTTAATCAAATAGACTGTAGTTCCTAATATGGTGTAATATCTCATTTGTATTCCCTACCACTAGATGGCAGACATGTAGTACTTCGATTCTAGACCAAAATTACATCACGTTCCTATTCAAAGTGTTCGAGCAAATAGCAGAGCAAGTGAGTTTTCGTGTCATTGATGCGGAAGCAGTTCAGTTCATAGCGTGCGGGCAAGCTGTGAGATTTGTGAGAGAATATATATATATATATATATATTTATTTATTATGATTTCATACAGTGTGAATTTGAATGCTTCAAACACTCTTGAGTTGTTTTCCCGGCTGGTTATTTCTTATAGTGTTTTGGGCTGCCCTCTATTTGACGTCTTGGAATTGAGAGTGTCTCCTCCCATGATGCTTAGCAGCTCTGATACACTTATTTCTGACCTTATAATGGGAAGTGTGTAGAAGGATGTGGGCAGCTTGTGCTTTAAATCATTGACACTGACTTCCCCTTTCACTGTGCCCGTGTGTGTGCAGTTCTGGAAGTGCACCAGTTTTCGCGGGACGCCGGCGTGGCAGAGGCGTGGCTGCTGGGACAGGAGCCATATCTGTCCAGCAGAGAGATGGGACAGAGTGTGGACGAGGTGGAGAAGCTGATCAAACGCCACGAAGCATTCGAGAAATCAGCCGCCACTTGGGAGGAGCGCTTCTCAGCACTGGAGCGACTGACTACGGTGAGAGAGAGAGAGAGAGAGAGGTGTGTGTGTATAATATTGCTATATAATATATTATATATCATATTGAGTATAAAATTATTGTATATATTTCTGTGAATATATGCTCAGATAGTTTATAAATAAACAGTTAACCAGAGTAGTTTTGGCACCAGTCAGTGCTGATATACGGAGAGCAGGGTAGCTGATGTAATAAAGATATACATAATACAATATAATGACAGCAAGTGAGATTTACACAAACTAGTGGACATTAAATAGAACACTTTCTGCGATATTGATTAAAGTGATGCATTGTTCTAATGCAGCACTGCCAGTAAATTTGAAGCTAAAGTAAGTGTTCAGATGTGTGACGTTTTACCTATATAAGTGTGTGTGTGTGTGTAAGACTGGAGAGCAGATTGCCCAGAACGGACTGCCATCAGACCAGGACTCTCCACGGGTTAGTTACCGCTCCTGTACCTACCCACAATACACTAGCAGTCAGCAGACACCACGAACTACCGGTCAGGGACACTGAGAGTTCCCATAATGCTCTCTGATGATCACACACCTCTGCACCAGCTGATGGGACACAGCTGTTTATTAACGCAGGTTATCAGTGGACTTTATGAAGGCTAATGACAATGTATCTCAATATCTTCAGTGTGTTTTGTGGACATGATGTGCCGTAAAAAAATATCAACAGATGAATGAGAAATGCTGATGAAATGATTTGGTTCAGTACTAGTTTAAGTCATTAGAAAAATGCAAAAAACCCTAATGCACAATAGAAATATGGAGCAGTTAAAGCACTTATATGAATGCCTCCATATAAAAATGAGTGTTATTTAATGTGTAAAGTGTAAAGTTTAATGTGTATTGTCTTGTTGAGGTGGAACTTCGTTTCTTAGGAGGATTAATTTAGGAACATATACAAGGCAAAAATTCATGTTCTTCCTCTGTATGATGAAAATAACTTAAATGATGAAAAGTAAGTGGCTTTATGCTTAAAAACAAGAAAAATGTCTGACATTGGGGTCAGAAAATTCAATATATTTCCTTTTAAATTACGATTATTTTCCTGACCTCATTGGCAGACCCCCCCCCCACTTGTTTTAAGCATAAAGTAACAAAATTTTACAATCTTTTTCAGAAAATAAGACTTAATAATCTCTCATCTATTATTTTAGTAAATTAAACACATTTCATATATTAAAATTAGTATAAAATTAATATAAATAATTTGTATATTTTATTAATATTTATTATAATTTTATACTAAAATAAATACATATCATTTGTTAATATTATAATACACTTACATGACTATATTAAATGTATTACGTTATTTAAAAAAAATATTAAATTAAAAACAT
>NW_015558619.1:1706946-1713033 GCF_001515605.1 Sinocyclocheilus anshuiensis | reverse complement strand
AACATTTAATATATTAAGATTAGTTATAAACTAATATATACTAATATTTTATATTTTAATATAGTAATATATATATATATATACGTGTGTGTATTTTTGGTCATTTTAAGCATAAAGTCACAAAATTTTGGTCAGTTTTTCAGAAGACAAGACTTATATTTTAAAGTCATTTTGCTTCTTAAGTAAATGTCTTTTGATTTTAAGAGTGTTTTGATATTTGTACTGTAAAATAAGACAAAAATACTGAGGAAAAACATGATTTTTTGCAGTGACGTTTTCTCTGTAGAAATAGTGCTTTATGGGTAGCTCTAGACTTCCATTAGAAGTGCATTACTGTAAAAGCGGATATTAATGGACAGTCCGTGTGATGTGAGGCATAATGAACCGAGAGCATTGCTTTAAGACAGTAGTTTAGATATTTAAACCGCTGCAAATGATCTGCCATGTTTTTGATAGTTTGCTTTTGCTTTGGTTTGTGTTTGCGATGTGAGCTTGTGAAACTCAAACCTGTTGTTCTGTGTTGAGAGTCCAGAAAAGTCCAATAGAGTAGGGTTTTTTTGTGAGTGTGTGTGTGTTGGTTTGAGGTGATTTACCATAAAACGATCTGAAAAGATGAATGTTGTCATGTACTTCCAGTATGTGGACAGACTTTCTTTAGTCGACTAATAAATGAACTGAGTGTGTATGTTGGATATGTGTTGTCTGTAACCTCCTGTGACTTCTGTCTGTTTAAATGCATCTCAGCCAGACTTCACTGGCTCCGTATGAGAGTTGTAAGGTGTTTAAGCACAGATTTGAGTAACGCTGGACTAAAGAGGTTGTGTTTGAGTTCCTGAGAGCCGTTTTAGCGGAGCAGGACGCCATCAGACGGGTTTTGCGGTACAGTAACACATCTGGAGTGATACCTGTGTGCTGTTGCTTTAAGCATGATGTTTTTCAAACTGATTGAGTTCCAGACATCTGCCATGTTTCTGACTGTAGATCCATAGAGTTTCCCATCTCGCATCATCTTTTTACCTTTACAGTCAACATGAAATGCATTTAAAACCTTATTCATTTACATTACATTTAGTCATTAAGCAGATGCTTTTATCCAAAGCGACTTACAAATGAGGACAATGGAAGCAATCAAAACTAACAAAAGAGCAATGATACGCAAGTGCTATAACAAGTCTCAGTTAACTTAACGCAGTACATGTAGCAAGGGTTTTTTAAATAATATAATAAATAAAAAGAAAACAGATAGAATACAAAAAGATTAGAAAGCAAGTGTTAGTTTTTTTTTTTTTAAGAAAACAAGCAGCAAATGAATAGAGTGCAAGAATAAAAGGGACAAGTGTTTTTTCTTTTTTTAAGAATAGAATTAGAGGATCAAATAAAGATGGAAGAGATGTGTTTTTAGGCTAAGGACTCAGCAATATTTACAATATTATCTGACATTAATAACAATATCCAATAGCCTGCAGGATGTCACATGCAAAAAAGGCATGACTTGCACTGATAAATTATTAACAATGTGTTTAACATGTTTGAACGTGTTTGTTTCGTCTTGTTTTTCAGCACAAATATCTAAACGTTCTTAAATGAGGATATATTTACTGAAGTCTTGTTTTCAGAAAAAAATGATCAAAATGAACTAATCTTAATGTATGAAATGTATTAAAATAAGTGTATTGACATATTAAGAAATATGTATTTTGTTAGTTTAATACTAATCTAAATATATAAAAATATATTTCATAAAATGATTTTTAGTCAAATAATATACTTATGCTAATACATTTTTTAAATATTTTCTGAACAATTTAGCAAAATGTAGTGACTTTTTTCCTTAAAACAAGATATATTAATAAATATTAATAAATTATATGTATTTGTTTTATACTAATCTAAATAATTAAGAATCATTATTATTCATAATAATAAATAATAAACATGTATTTTAATAAATAATTTTCAGTAAAATAACACATTTGTATATAAATCAAATTTTATGAAAAATTGATCAAAATTTAGTGACTTTGTGCTTAAAGCAAGTAAAACTATCTGCTAATGGGGTCAGAAAAATCAACTTGATTCAAAGGGAAAACAAGTTTATTTTACTTCATTTGTAGATATTTTTTCTTGTTTTAAGCATAAACTCACTTCATTTTGAACAGACTTAATTCAGACTTAAAATCTCAAGTCATTTAAAAATCTCAAGTCATTTCTCTTCTGAAGTAAATGTATGTTTATTTAAGAAAACAAGACAAAAATACTATGCAAAAAAATTTTTTTTGCTATTTTTTTTTGCAGTGTAAATAGATTCAGTATTGAGTTCATGTTGACTTTATTGGCTTAATCACTGTTTGACTTGATTTGAATGAGAATCTCACCTCTGATTCAGCCAGTGTTGGTATTTCTCCCGTGTGACTGATTCATGCGCCGCTGCAGTGTGTTTGGTAACTCATGGCGGTGTGTTGGCAGGATGGGGTGGAGGGCGAGATGAACGGAGTGCCTGAGAGGAGCTCGAAGGAGCCGAGTCCCATCCCGTCTCCGAGCGCAGACAGACGGGGCAGAGGCAGTCAGTCGGCCACACTGCCGGCGAAGGGTCAGGAGACGGCGTCTGCGCAGCTGGAGGGACTCCTGCACCGCAAACACGAGTGGGAGGGACACAACAAGAAAGCCTCCAGCAGGTATGATGATCACTGTCCACAATTCACATTAAAATCTAGATGATTATAGATGACTAAAACTAAAACCCATACGAATATTTTCATTGCTTAAAATAAACATTTCCTATAATAAAATAACCCATTTAAAAATGATCTCAGCTAATGCTGTTAAAGCGGCATTTCTCATTTTCACCAAAATTACTAGAACTAAAACTGAATAAAAACTAGATCATAAAAACAACAAAATTACCAAAACTTTAAAATCAAAATGAAAGCAGAAAAAAAAAAAAAAAACTAATTAAAATTTAAGAAATAACTAACATTGACAATTCAATAAATTAATTCAATTATGTTAAAAAGGTATTTGACATAAATGAGTGATACATTTATATGGCTTTATATGATGTTTTTATATGGCTTGAGAAAAATGTGCTCTTATAAAGGTGCTTTAAAAAATGAATTACACTGTAAAAAAGGATTTTTCAGGGGAAAAAACTAAAAACTAAAACAAACAACAAAATAAGATTATTGGTGTCGGTTTTCCAAGAAAATACTATTTAAAAACTACTACAAAATGATTAGTTATTGTTTATGAATGCACAACAGAATTACTAAAACTTCAACTCAATATAAAATAAAAACTATTACTGTTACTAAAACCATAAAAAAATAATTTTAATAAAATAAATATTAACTTGATATATTAAAATAAAAACCAAAACTGAAATAAGATAAGAAAAACTAAAATGCCTAACTTAACTTGATTAAAAATTAAAATGTGAAAAAACAAAAACGAATTCAGAATATTAAAAAAAGAACACTGTACTGATATTTAAAAGTTTGAGGTCAGTACTTTTTTTTTTTTTTTTTAGAAATGAATACGTTAAATAATCAAGGATGCATTAAATTGATCAAAAGTTACAGTAAAGACATTTATTATGTTATAAAATATTTCTATTTCAAATATATGCTTTTTTTTTTTTTACTTTCTATTCATCAAGTAATCCTGAAAAATAAAATGTATCACGGTTTCCACAAAAAAAAATCAGTGAGAGTCAGATTATCATTCATGCTGTGTATTTAAATCTGTGTATTATGGCGTATACATGCTTAATGTTACAAGCCAACTGGTTTAACACACTCACTAAAGCACAGTTGCTGGTTACACTTTATTTTGATAGTCCACTTTAGACATTCTACTAACTATAAGTAACTTGTCAACTACATATCAACTAATTCTCATTCATTTGCAACTACATGTCTACTAACTCTCAGAGTTGACTGTTAGGTTAGGTTTAGGGTTAGTAGAATAAGTTGACATATACTTGCAAAGTTTCTCATAGTTAGTTTGTTGTATGTTGTGGACCCATCAAAATAAAGTGTTAGAAGTTATTAAGCAGGCAGTCTACTAATACTCTAATGACTGCTAGTTGACATGTAGTTGCAAAGTTACTTACTCTTAGTAGAATGTCTAAAGTGGACTAAAGTGTAACCCAGTTTTTACTTATTGGCATTTAGTTTGAACCTTGCTGATAATACTTTCCCTGAACATCTGGAAATAAGCAGGTCTCATCTGGACATAATCATCAGTTTGAGCGAGTCTTCGGTGTGTGTTTGGCTCTGAAATCAAGATCACATCACATGAATCTGCGTTTTTAAAACAGTTCGTCGGAGAAAATCCCATGGTAGACATCTCAGGGATCACGGCTGAATTTATGCAGGAGCATCTGGATTGGTTTCTTGATGAAAATGCCACACAGATCCAGGTGTGCTAATGTGTGTGTGTCTCGTCAGATCCTGGCATAACGTGTACTGCGTCATCAACAACCACGAGATGGGCTTCTACAAAGACAACAAGAGCGCGGCGCAGGGCGTCCCGTACCACAGCGAGATCCCCATCAGCCTGAAGGACGCCGTCTGCGAGGTGGCCGTCGACTACAAGAAGAAGAAGCACGTCTTCAAGCTCAGGTGAGCACAGATCCCAGCTGCAGTCGTGTGATTGCTGTTTAATGATGTTGTTCTGCTGTGACTGAAGCTGCTGTTTCTCCTCACAGAGTTACTGATGGAAACGAGTATCTCTTCCAAGCCAAAGATGATGTAAGTCTGCTTTTATCATCAGAACTCATACAGCATGAGCAAACATTTGCAGTTCATGCTTCACTTGGTTCACATGGTTCAAGCTTTGAAACCTTCATATGAGAAAACAGACTAAAAAGAATCCATTAACTTTACATTATTCGATTTTATAATCAAATATGTAATTCATCTGCACTTTGCAGCAACTGATCTTAGAAAGATAGATAGACAGACAGACGGAATGATAAACTGTGCTTTTGTTTTAAATGATGGATTATTTACTGCCAATTTTGCAATTTTTTTTATTATTATTGTTTTATTTGCAACAGTCATAATTGTTCAGCTAAATATTGTTAACTAAAACTATTAAGAATAGTTTTTGGTGATTGAAGTAAATCTGAAATAAAATTAAATAAAAATATTAAGCAAACAACATAAAAAAACACTAACTGAAATAAGTTTAAGTTCTAAAATTAATAAAACTAAAACTGAAGTAATTGATAGTAAATAGAATAAATTAAAACAAAATAAAGCTATATAGAAATATAAAACAAATAAAATGGCAAAGTCACATTATAAAATTGCTGAAAGTTAAACTAAATAAATATAATTAATTAAAAAGAACAATAAAAGAATATATAAATATATTTTTTTTAATTTCCAAATCACATTACAAAATTACTAAAAGATAAACTGAAATAAATTAATAAGGTAAATAGAACAAAGTAAAGCTATAGAAATATTTTGAAAAATCACATTCCAAAATTACTGAAAATGAAACTAAAATATTGTAAACATAAAAAGTCATTCAACATATAAATAAACCTTAGAATAACACTTGTTCAGATCGTTATTCAATTCAGTTGAATAACAATTAATTCAATTGAAGTATTTGACAAAAATTCTTTTTATATGGCTTGAAGAAAAAGTACTCGATAAAGATGGTCCAGAAAATCAATTACTGTAGTATCTTTTACAAGAAAATACGATTTCAGTTGTTCTACTTCAAAACTGCAAGTTTAATTTAATGTTACTTGCCATTTCTTTGTAATTTTTTTAGAAATTGTTTACACATTTTTCCCCCAATGTATATGGGATTAATATCAATAAGTAAATTCCTGATGCCTGCAACATTGTATGACACAAATATCCACTCATAAAAATCAAGATTCCAAAAGGGGTCTTTGCAGCAATGCCATAGAACAGTGGTTCCCAATCCTGGTCCTGGAGAACCCCCAACACTGCACATTTTAGATGTCTCCCTATTCAAACACACCTGATTCAACTCATCAGCTCATTAGTGAAGACTCCAAGACAGTGGTCTCAAACTCAATTCCTGGAGGGCCACAGCTCTGCA
>NW_015558619.1:1706186-1706447 GCF_001515605.1 Sinocyclocheilus anshuiensis | reverse complement strand
GGGAGCTGTTTGGAGCTAAACTCTGCAGAGCTGTGGCCCTCCAGGAATTGAGTTTGAGACCACTGCTCCAAGACCTCAGATGTGAGTGTCAGATAAGAGAGACACCAAAAACGTGCAGTGTTGGGGGTTCTCCAGGACCAGGATTGGGAACCACTGCCATAGAAGAACCATCTTGGGTTCCAAAAAGAACCTTCCAGTAAACAATTCTTAAAAGAACCATTTTTTTTTCTTAGTGTGAAAAACATTTTAATAATCTATAAA
>NW_015558619.1:1699542-1706176 GCF_001515605.1 Sinocyclocheilus anshuiensis | reverse complement strand
TACAAAATATCTTCATGGAACATGATCTTTAATTAATATCCTAATGATTTTTGGCATAAAAGAAAAATCGATAATTTGATGTATTGTTGGCTATTGCTACAAATATACCCCATGCTAGTTATGACTGCTTTTGTGCTCCAGGGTCACATATGTGGAATGGAAAGGTTCTATGAACGTTAAATGTTCTTTATGGAACCATCAATGCCAATAAAGAGCCCTTATTTTTAAGAGTACATGTCTTGCACAGATGTATGTATTTGATAGTTTTTTGACTATGCCTGATGAACTGTGTGGTGTTTGCAGGAGGAGATGAACACATGGATCCAGGCCATTCAGAATGCCGGCAGCGGCTCCTCGTCCTCCGAGAAAACAGAGATCACGCCTAGCAACCAGAGCACGCCGGCCTCCAGCCGTGCTCACACGCTCCCGGCAACCGTCACCCTGACGACCGAATCCAGCCCCGGCAAGCGCGAGAAAGACAAGGAGAAACGCTTCAGTCTCTTCAGCAAGAAGAAGCAGTAGGCGTCCGAAACGATCGCTCAATCGGCTCATTCCCTCGATTCTTTTACGACTTTCCGTTTGTGTCCGCCCACCTCCTCCAGTGATATCCCAGCATGCAAAGCTCATAAAGACGCCACACTCTGTGCCTGAAAGCCCGCCAATTGGGTCCAAAGTTGTACAAAACGCAAGAGTGTGTCGCGATTCGGGAACGCCGGCGATCGGAACGTTTTTTTTACGCTCTTACGTTTCTATGGTGGTTGATTTTGAATTCCGACTGTTGCTATCGCTCGTTTTTTGTAACTGTGCGCCATTGAGGGGTCTGGATATTTAAAACATTTCCTCAATTTTTATGAGGCTGTCTCGGAGATCCGCCGAGTCTCTCTTCGTTGACAGTGATGCTTCGAAACGATTCCATTGAACCAATACAATTCCACGTTAATGTCAGATTCGCCATTTAACGACTATAAGCTGATCAACTAATATTAACATTGGCTTGAAGGCATGGTAGACTTGTGTCATGCGATCAAGGTGGCTCGTACCAAACGCTTTCACGAGCTGTAAGAACGTTTGCTATATACAGAGAACTAGTAACCCGAATCATTTGACGTCATGCGTTTTTTTTTTTTTCGTTCGTTTAATTGTCATTTCTCTTGGGTTTTATCATAATATATGTTTCAGATAATTCTAGTACAAAAGAGTATAAAAATTAGATGTATTATAAACACTTTAAAGCATCAATGTTAAGTGAACAGTGCAACATTTACTGGTAAAAAGGTAATGTTACTCCAGCTAAAAAAGTACAAAAAGAACAAAAAAAATGAAAATATATGAATACGGTTACTTGCTTGTGGGCTATAGCACTGAGCATTCTCTTTTTTCTCTTTGTTTTCTCGTTTGGGCTTCATCCCGCTCTCCTGCTCTTTGATACATAGTGCGCATCCCCTCCGTCACTGTATCTATTGTAATGAGATTTTCATCTACTGCACAATCAAAAGCATCATAATAAGAATGAAATCCTGGCGATGTCGGGCGTCCTGAGCGCTATAGATCCTCCGGCCGACGCTCAGATGTATGAAACTGCACCTGTAGACTTTAACCTCCCTGCCCTGTTAAATATGTGCGATGTCATTAAATGCTTTTAAACATTACACTCGTGTCGTGTCATTCTGTGTCTGTTTATTTCACTTGGGAGACTAGTTGAGATCTGAAATCAGTTCTTTTATTCAGCAAGGATGCATCAAAAGTGACAGTAAAGACATTTATAATGTTACACAATATTTCTATTTTAAATAAACGCTGTTCTATAGAACTTTCTATTCATCAAAGAATCCTGAAAAACAAGTTTACACAAAAATATGAAGCGGCACAACTGTTTAATAATCAGAAATCAACATATTAGAGTGATTTCTGAAGGATCATGTGACACTGAAGACTGGAGTTCAGCTTTGCATCACAGGAATAAATTACATTTTACAATATATTCAGTGTTGGGGAAAGTTACTTTTAAAAGTAATGCATTACAATATTGCGTTACTCCCTAAAAAAGCAACTAATTACGTTACTTAGTTACGTTACGTTAATGCGTTACGTTACTTTTAAAATCTGGGCAGGGCTTGCTTGTTTGTTTTTAATATAAAAAAGTTCTTTTAGAAATGTAAAAGTGAAATGAATACGCCTCAGGCTGAAGGAAATCCAAAATCACGTCTGTACAGTAGAGGGCGCAGCATGAAGAATACGACGCAGGAGAAGAAGTTCAACGCTATTCAGCAATAACACAAATGAAACAAATGTGTCATTTTTGCTTAGTGTGGTTGAATTGGACCATCGAAGGTCAGCAGCAAAGACATTGGTTGATAAAATGGGATTAAATACATAAGTAATATTTGTCTTATTTAACATATTTAATTATTGCAGGTTCGTATAATATTCTGAGTTTGCATTTGACTGTTTTTATTCATTTTGAGGAATACTGGATCTGTTTTTGTGCAGGTGAGATGAGTAAATACATGTTCATATTTAGTCTAGAACTACAGTAATATCATGTTCACACAACGCTCTGCACTTATTCCCAATTTCTCTCAACATGGCAACACGAGCTGTCAGTCAATACATGGGAAACAGAGTAACTGGAGTTACTTATTTGAAAAAGTAACTCAGATATTTCCTTATAAATTAAAAAGTAATGTGTTACTTTACTAGTTACTTAAAACAGTAATCTGATTACGTAACTCGCGTTACTTGTAATGCGTTATCTGAATATATTCTAATAAAAACAGCTAGGCCTATTTGAAATTGTAATAATATTTCACAAGATTACTGATTTTCTATATCTTTAGGCAAATATGTAGAGATTTTTTTTCAAAACTTTAAAAATTAAAATTTCCAGGGTTTTTTTGTTTTTTTTTACCAGCCCCAAACATTTGAATGGTAATGCAATAGGCCTACTTTTAATAATAATCTGTACATATTACTATTCAAACTTTTAGGATCTGTAAGTTTTTTGTTTTTTTTTTATAAAATAAACTTTAAGTTTTTTAAAATTAATACTTTTATACATCAAGGACACATTAAATTGATCAAAAGTGACAGTAAAGACATTTATGTAGTTACAAAAGATTTCCAATCTCAATTCAAATAAATGCTGTTTTAAAATGTATTCAAATAGAATGTATTTGAACCCTCTGGGGTCTGTCTCGTATTTTCTGCATGACCGCGAAAATAACTAAAAATACTCCGTCATTTTTGATCGTACAGATAATAATTGCAATAATATTTAATAATATGTGACCCTGGACCACAAAACCAGTCATAAGGGTCTATTTTTTTTTTATTGAGATTTATATGAATAAATTAGCTTTCCATTGATGTATGGTTTGTTATGATAGGACAATATTTGGCTGAGATACAACTATTTGAAAATGTGGAATCTGAGAGTGCAAAAAAATCAAAATATTGAGAAAATCATCTTTAAAGTTGTCCAAATGAAGTTCTTAGCAATGCATATTACTAATCAAAAATTGTTTTAATATATTTACGGTAGGAAATTTACAAAATATCTTCATGGAACATTATACTTTACTTAATGTCCTAATGATTTTTGGCATAAAAGAAAAATCTATCATTTTGACCCATACAATGTGTTTTTGGCTATTGCTACAAATATACCCCAGCGACTTAAGACTAGTTTTGTGCTCCAGGGTCATATATTGCTATCTTACTGTTTTTTTTTTAAACAAACAAATGCTGAAATTTCAAACTGCAATAATATTTCAAAATATTACTATTTTTACTGTATTTCTAAACAAATGAATGCAGTCAAAAATCATACTGACCCCAAACGTTTGAAAGGTAGTGCAACACTTTTAATGTTTATTAACCTGTACATATTTTATTTTTGTGGGTTATTAAATTTTAAGGTTGGTAGTTTTTTTTTCTTTCCTTTATTCATCAAGGATGCATTAAATTGAGAAAATGACAAAGTTAGAGAATAAAGACATTTAAAATGTTACAAAAATATTCATATTTAAAAAAAAAAAATGCTGTTCTTTTGAACTTTCTAATCATCAAAGAATCCTGAAAAACAAAATGTATCACAGTTTCCACAGAAATATTAAGCTAGAACTATTTTCAACATTGATAATAGTAATAAATGTGTCTTGAGCAACAAACTCTTTGTTTAATCTCACTGCTGTCTTGGAGAAACAATCAGGATATTAAAGAGATCTTGATTTTTTTTTTTTTCTCTATTGTGTGTTGCTGTAAAGCTTTTAGGGGTGACACCTCATAAGTTGTAAAGCGACACACACACCATCTGTGATCTCCATATGTCTGTGATTAGTTCATGAGGTTTGAACCTGCTGGTTCAGCGAAGGACAAGAAACACAACATCACACACACCAGAACACTCACAATCAGCACGACTTCCTGTCATGTGACTTAAGCTTGGTCTAAAAGAGCATCTCACATCCTCTAACCAGCTGGGAAAGATCTGTTCAATATCTCGAATTATCTAGGGAAGGAGACTCCATTAAGTCTCAGAGCCAAGTTTTCCTGGGCTGCATTTGTTGATAGTTAGTCCTCCAGTAATCAGATTACAGTCTAATTAAATCACCGGGTTTTAAACTGGTTTTTACCTAAGACTCGCCCCAAACCAAGAGACTGATATCATGAGGTACAATCAGTGCAATGACATTTTACTCTGATTTTACACTTATTTAAACACGGTTTATTCATATATTTGAGACTGTCAATCTGTATAATAATTAGAATACTCAGCCTTACACAATCATAGCCAATTACATAATGCCCTATAACTGAAATGACACAAACTTTATAGGTCTTAGATCACTAATTTTCACAACTCCCTATACTTCCAAAACTGTTTTATGGAGTTTCTGTCTACTTAAGTAGACAGTACGTGTTGTTGGTTTAGAGCTAGCAGGAAACACAAATTCAGTGTTGTCTTTATTCTCTTTCAAGCACCCAAACAATCCAAAGAAAACATCTTTGAAACAGAAAGAAAAGTCACTTACAAAAAAAATAAATAAAAATCTGACTAAAATGTCGGTGTGTGTGTGTGCATTGCCAAACAAGTGAATGAATCTTCCTCAGAAGAGACCAAAACAGCAGCTCACTTCAGTGTCTGACTAATATTATAATCACGTCCATAAGCTTTTTCTGAAATTGGGATGAACTCATGAATCTGTTGTTTGATCTCTTCATATTTAAGGAGAGAACTATAGTTTCCAGAGTCGGACATCGCTTGTTATGATTTTCAGGGGTGTAGAATTGAGCAGGAACGCTATGAGATGTCCCTAACACTACTAAATTGTCCCTGGCAATAATTCAAACAGTTGAATGTCTGTTGTCTGCCACTGTCCCCACCAATGCCAGAATCTATTCACTGCAAAAAATGCTTTTCTTGCTTAGATTTTTTGTCTTGTTTGCAGCCAAAATATCTAAAACTTCTTAAATCAAGAAGGATTTTCTAGACAAGTAAAAATTATTGTCTTGTTTTCAGAAAAAAACATGTCAGAATTAAGTGAGTTTTTGCCTGAAACAAGTAAAATAATCTGCCAATGGGGTAAGCAAAATAATCTTGTTTTTTGTTTGAAATAGGATTATTTTGCTTAGCCCATTGGCAGATTATTTTGCTTGTTCTAAGAAAAAACTCACTTAATTTTGACTTGTTTTTTCTGAAAACGACAATAATTTTTACTTGTCTAGAAAATCCTTCTTGATTTAAGAAGTTTTAGATATTTTGGCTGAAAACAAGACAAAAAAAACTAAGTAAGAAAAGCATTTTTTGCAGTGTTGTCATGTATTAAGATCGCGACAGATGCTCTGAGCTCTTTAGTCACGTGAATGCGTCTTAAGCAGCATCAGTGGGCTCCGGATTTCCTTCCGTGACCGTCAACATGTCCACTCACATCTAAATGCAAGCACAGCGTTTAGCCATTAGACTAGCGCGTTTACATAGTAATGCATTGCTATGGACATTTGTAGTTCGAAATCCAATCGGAATCAAGCAGGAATCCTTTAAACATTAAAAAGATAAACAACACTTCTGCTTGTTTTTCAAAATTTAATTTTATCCGATATGATCTACAAATCGTGGATTTGTATTTGAACTGCGAATGCACTAAGAATAATTTTTAATTTATTATTTTATTCATTTATGTATATTTTTATAATTTTTAATTAACATAATTAAAAATGTATTATTTTAGTCATTTATGTATTTTTTTTATCATTTTTAATTAACATAATTAAAACTTAAAATAATTATTTTATATAATTATAAACAATTAAATATATATAGAAAATAATTAAATAACTATAGAAAATAAATTTAATATAAAATAAAAATTATTTCATAATTATAAAAATGTGATCAAATAAATAAATAAAAAGAATGTACATATATAATGCATTTAAAAATATTTACTTTTTACTTTCAAAATATTTATTTTTAAAATTAATAACAATTATTATTACATTTTTTATTGTTTTAAATGTTGTGTAAATTATTATAAAAAAAATACGATTAGAAATACAATAGTGTTCCTTCTAGCGCTTCTTTTAGCTGTTCCTAATATGCTTTTGGTATCTTCATACATGTTGTTGTGTAAAA
>NW_015558619.1:1688716-1699135 GCF_001515605.1 Sinocyclocheilus anshuiensis | reverse complement strand
AATATAACATAATATAATATAATATAATATAATATAATATAATATAATATAATATAATATAATATAATATATAATATATAGCAAAACCTTATTGCTGGCTCTCAGATGGATAGGGTAAGAATGTTCTTGGCTGAAGACCCGTATGTTCAGCACCTTGGACAGCGCGTCCTGAGCGCTCATGGGGTTTGAAGTCATTTTCGCGCGGCAGAGCGTCACTGGAGACCGTTTAGAACTACAAATCCCATGATTCCTTGCGCTGCGCAGCTTTCTCCGCTGGTCGGCATAATCGGAAACGGGCCACAAGGCGTCGTAGTAACCAAGCCGAATGGCTTACTAGAAACCAGAAATCATATTCTCCAAAATATTACGTCAATAACTCAACTCAAAGCGCCTTTACGCCCTCAACGCTGCGCTGAGTTCGCGGTGGAGGGATTAATCCACCTAAACCAGCTCGCGCGGCTCTTTTCCTCCGTTTAAGAATGAGGATAGTTGCACCTCACACCCGGTTGCTGATGATTCAGTGATCCGGATCACGCGAGGAATGGAAGAGTTTGCTTGAGGATCACCGGGAATTGAAGATCTCCAGGCGAAAGTTGAAGAGCATGAAGACGTTTTTGGGGAAGGTCTGATCGTCGGCGCGATGCTGGGCGGTCGAGAATCGTCTGACGGCTGAAATCGTGGAGGTTTTCGGAAATCCCGGAGGCAAACACGCCGACTTCTGCCCTTTAGAGAAGATTAATAGCACGATGGCTTTGAGCTGTGCCTCCTCGGTGAAGACCTGAAGTCTCTGCAGCCCTTTAAAGACGTCCAGACCTCAGTGTGTTGAAGGTGTCCAGCGTGTTGTAGATGCATTTGGATCAAGATCAACTGCTAGAGTTGTTTTTAAGGTAATGCACAGATTCAGCGTGCTTTTTAAAGGCTTTTATACTCTGGAAACCCATGCAATGGCTGTAGGTGTGACCAACTATTCCAGTATGAACATTTGTAGCCACTCTTGACTGCATTCCCTTTAATCTGGATCCAAATTTCAACATTTTCCCATCATTTTAGCCTGATTTCTTCATGCCACCCATTGGGATCTTCAGACACCCTTCCCTGTACAGGTGACCCAGCTTGTGTTCCAGTTATGATGCCCGTGCTGCATGCATGAACTTCAAGAGGGCGTTGAATGGTGGCAGTGCCGTAGGGTTGAGGGTTGGTGTTGCCTAGTGGTTAAAGATCTGAACCGGTGTCTAAAAGGCTGTAGGTTCCAACCCTACAAGAGGTGACCCATCACCATTGTGTCTTCGACACCCAAAGAAAGTCCACTAAATGGCACTTTTGTGAATGGTAGACCATTGCAGATCCTGAGAGCATGGCAGATAAGACGGCTCCCCGCTGTCAGCTGAGGCTGGAGTGGATTCATGGATACAGAGGACATCAGTGCAGGAATAACCTGTACTACACCGCGGGGAAGGAGGTCGTGTATTTCGTGGCTGGAGTCGGAGTGGTTTACAACACAAGAGATCACACACAGAAGTTTTACTTGGGACACAACGACGACATTATTAGGTATGAGGACGCTCTTCATAACAGTATGCATTATGAAAATATCAAAAACTTACAATGATATTACCATGCACTATGGTAATGCCATTGCATTCTTTTAAATGCAGTATCATGCATGGTAAATTAATATGGCAGTCTATTTCAGTACTATGGTATGTATCAAAGTACCACGATAAAACCATGATTTTGGAATATGTACCATAGTAATGTCATGGCATTTTTGGAGTACCATGATACCACATTTTTTGGACACATACTATGGCAATACCATGTTTTCTTGGCCATGTACTATGATGATACTATGTTTTTTTGTACGTTTACCATGGTAATACCATTGTATTCTTTGAAACGCTACAAGGTATGATGTAAATACCATGGTAGATTAACATGGTAATTTTTATTACCATTGTATGTGACAAAGTACAATGATAATACCATGTTTTTTAAATATGTACCATGATAATTTCATTATATTTCTTGAAAAACCATGATATTGCAATTTTTTTGGACACATACTATGGCAATACCATGTTTTTTGGACGTTTACCATGGCAATGCCGTTGTATTCTTTTAAATACCACAAGGTGTGATGCAAATAATATTGTAAATGAATATGGTAATCATTCAGTACCATTGTATGTAACAAAGTACCATGATAATACCGTGCTTTATAATATATTCCATAGTAATGCCATGGTATTTCTTGGAGTACCATGCTATCGCAATTTTTTGTGTTTTTCTGGATATGTGCCTTGGTGATACCATGTTTTTTGGATATATTTACCATTGGCAATGCAATTTTATTGTTTTAAATTTCACAAAGTATGATATGATATAAATACCATGGTAAATTAACATGACAATCATTCAGTATCATTGCATGTAAAAAAAAAAGATAATACCATGTTTTTAATATATTCCATGGTAATGTCATGGTATTTCTTGGAGTACCATGATATCACAATTTTTTGGACAAATACTATGGGAAAACCATTGGTGATACCATGTTTTTTTTTTGGGACATTTACCATGGTAAAGTCATTGTATTTTTATATGTCATGAAATGTCATGCATATACCATGGTGAATTAATATAATAATATTATAAGAATACCATGATAATACCATATTTGAATATGTACTCTAGTAATGTCACGGTATTTTGAGTTTTTTGCACATTTACCATGGAAATGTCATGTTTTTCTGGACATGTACCACAGCAAATATGTGTTTTTTTTGTACATTTACTGTTGTATTGCCATGGTATTTCAAAAAAAAAAATAGAGTAGCATGTGTTACTAGAATAATAATTGGTGGTATATATCATAATACTCTCATACGCTAGTGTGTTTATTGGTTGTTTGTGTGCCGGTGTGTAGTGTTGACAGCAGTTGTTCCTCTCTGATAAAGCGGTTTGTTTCTGAGACACCTGATGCTATCTGAACGCCGGCACGCCTCTTCATCCGCACATTTATCAGACCGTCGTCTCCCGGACGGATCAATGCATTCCAGCTTTACAATGGATACGGTCCTCGAACAGGCGAGGGGTCAGGACTCGGATTTTGGAGTGAAATAGAGTTGATATGCAGAGATGGCAGCAGGATGACCCTAATGGAGGGCAGCGCTTCTCTAAAAAACCTTTTCTTGTTCAGCAAAGCTATGTGATTTTTATGTGAGAGATGGGCCGATACGGTGAGGAAGTGACCGCAATTTGTCCTCACTCTCGCCTCCAGGTGACTCGTGTAAAAGAGGACGCTTGTGTTTCTAAAAATATTTAACTTAAACTAATAAACTTAATGTGATGCATATTTGTTAGTCAAATGAAGCAGGTCAGATTTATTTAATGCACTGTAAAAATTATTTTTCGAATTTAGACAAAACAAATATCATTGGAGTACATTTTGCAAGAAAATACTATTTTTTATACTTTAGAATTTCATGATCAATTCAATGTGTTACTTGCAATTTCTTTGTAATTAATTGTAAAATTTACAAGTGAAAATAGTTTCTACCATTCATTTATTTATTTGCATCACATTATGTTTAATAGATTGTATTAAATGCATAAAGATGCATACAGTTAATAATAAACTATGCCATGTTTTTTCATTTATTTAATTGTAGTTTATTTATTTGCATCATATTAATTTTATAGTTTGTTTCTATTAAATGCGTGTAGATGCATATAATTAATTATAAGCTATGCTATGTTTATTTATTTGCATCACATTAAGTTTATTAGTTTGTTTATATTTAAACTGCAGTCCAAACGGATGTATATTTTATATGCAATTCAAATACATAAATCTTAAATTTAGGCTTCCATATTTTATTTGAGTTAGGGTGAAAGATGTATTTTGTATTAATCATATCGCAAAAAAGAATTAAAAATGCTGGTTTCTGGCATGCATCTTGCATTTTAGTCATGTTTGCATGAACATTTGTTTTATGGACTGTGTTGTGACAGAAAGCCAAGCAGATTTAGTGATATTTAGTCCCATTTTTACATTTCCCCAACTGTCTGGTCCACACAACGCCGGCTCTGTTTGCGCCCGAGGGTGGGATGCTATTCTTGTCATCTGATTCCATTCACAGCAATTATCACCTTGCCCAGATCCTCAACAGCCTGATCACTCGGATACAACGATCATGTTTGATTATAATGAAGTTTAATTGCTTGGTTAGAGTTAGAGCGCAGGTTACATTGTGTGAGCAAACAGTAACAGGATATGTGCTGAATTATGGGATGCTGGTGTCTTGTTTTAGGCTGACCCTGCAATTGATGGATTTGGTAATTAGTGTTAATTGTCTGAAGTGTCCTGTCACCTCGTTTAGCAGGTCTCTCTGTAATGTGCACCTATAAACGGAAACCACAGGACAGCGTTTGTGTTATTGCTGTAATTGTATGTGTTATGTTTATGGAAACTCTGACATTCAGTGTTGTTGGCTTTTGCAGATTGTATTATATTAGGAACACACACACACACACACACGCACATACTGGTCATGGTCGACGTAGACTGAAGAGTGAGTATATTAACCCAGTTCATCTCGCTGCCTGAGGGGGAACTTTGCTATTAAAAGTCATATTAAAAGTACTATGCAGAAACACATGATGCCAGTGGCACTGAGGTATAAAATGTGCTTTTACTGCAGTCGAGAGCCAAATCCAAGGAACTTCCCATGTCTTTTGGGGCAACATTAGAGCAGCCTGGTGTTTTACACAACAATTATTCAATGTGTTTTAAGTCAGTCATCACTAATATTAGAGGTCATAGTTAGTGTTAGTGATTTGTACAGTCCTTGAGCTCTAAAAATTAAACTTTAGTGTAGGCCTGGGCGATAAAACGGTATCGATATTTATCGACGGTACACCTTCGATATCGATATAAAAATGTTAGATATAGGCACGTACTATGAGTGACGCAGACAGCACACACAAGCATGAACACATGCTGAATTGAGTGCTGTGCCTGCCTGCGATGAGGAGATTGTGAATAAAGAATGAATATTAGTCGAATTTAAAATAAACATTTGCATTTGAATGTTAGGTGTACATCAGGGAGCATCATCAGTGGCGTGATGATGTAAGTGATGTTGCATTTTAATGTTTTGTAAGTCTAGCCCACGAGACGCGCCGCTGCTGCGTTATTCATTCAAAATATTAGAGAAATATAGAAACTCAGTGCGGAGAAGATCTTGAATGGGTTAAAACCGAAACCAAGCCATTCACACAGAACGCATATTCAGCGCATTTTTAGACGGACAAATATGACTGCTGCGCTCTCACAGAAGAGATGTATAGAAAGCCATGCAAAGTTAAAACAGTTTAAACTTGTAGAAAACACGTCACAAATTTGTGGAGGTTTATTCCTTTTCACTGCTGTCTCATAGGTTTTTAAATGCAGTCTGTGTGAATGGCGCTTCTGCTCTTTGGATTAAGCAATGCATAAATGCATGATGCTGTTTTGTTCATAATTGTTTATGCAAATTACGAAACTATATTTGATTTAATTTAGAGTTAATTTAGACGTAATGCACGTTTTTATAGTTACTCCCTTGCGTTGACAATTTAAATGCGCTGCATTTTTTTGCTCTTTGCGCCCTCCTGTGGCCTTGGGAGACAATTAGACTTATACAATAAAGACCTATTTAATCTGCATATAAAACATAAGAAATGAGATGTTTAATTTTTATTGTGTTTGTTAAAACAAAAAATATTTGTTGTTTGTCTCAATAAATTGTGTTAATAATAAATACAGTGGTTAAATGTAAACATTTGTTTTCTATTGCGTTTTGTTTTAAAAAAGGTTATAAAAAATGTCAATAATTATCGATAGCGAACTATATGAAACATTATATCATTGATAATTTTTTTAGCTATATCGCACAGCCCTACTTTAGTGTGTAACTCATCCTGCAGTAAATCATGTGTCTTGTTAAGGAGAGGTGTGTGTGCTGTTATTGTTATATATTACATGCTTATTTATTTATGCAAGAAGTTTTCCTGGTAAGCAATAAAGCAAATTATTTCTACAGACCAGAATAATCATAGAGATGTGGAGGTGATCTAGTTTGTTTAACAGGTGTGTAGTCTTTTTTTTTTGGTGATTGCATCACTTCAGCATTGCAAAAAAAAAACTTCTTACTCAATATTTTTGTCTCTTTTTTCTAGTCATTTCTAGAAACAAAATTACTTAAGATATTAATTCTTGTTTAAAAAAATATCAAAATTAAGTAATTTATGCTTTAAACAAGAAAAAATACCTGCTTAAATAACTTTTCTGACCACATTGGCAGATATTTTTTTACTTTGCTTCAAGCATAGCCACTTAATTTTAATAAATTGTTCAGAATATAAGATATCTTTGAATCATTTTGCTTTTTGCTAAAATGTATTTTGATTCAAGATTGCATTTGTCATTACAAAAATTGTAACTATTATCACACAGGTCTATATATAAAGTTGGATATATATGATATTATATTATGATCTTATATGTGGCCTGTATTTTGATTTAGATTTTTTTTTCGAAATATAATTATAATATTGTCCAGCTCTTTATATAAAGTTGCATATATAAGTTTATTTAACTCTATCTGCATACATAAAGTACTGTATACTCACAAAGCAGTCTGCTTGTTTGTTTATATAATCACAGAATGTAGCTATATTATATCTGCTAATGGAATATTAAGATATTATAAACATTAACATCATAATATTCTGCAAAGCTGCTTTGAAATGTATATTTATGGTAATTAAGCACATTTCCCTCCAAATTGTAATTCCTGTAATGCATGTGAAACTTATTTTTGGGGAGTTTTGCTGTAATTTTCATGATTCTCAGTGGCGATTGTTATTCAGTTCTCTTTGCAGTGTGTAATTTCAGTATCATCAACATTATAAAATTTTTTTTTCAAAGTTGTAAATAAAACTTAAAAATTATAATTGAAAAATTATTGAAAAAAATAATTATTGGAGTATGTTTTACACGAAAATATAAATAGTTTTAAAGCTGGTTTTTTTTCTCAGTGAAACAGAATTGCAAAAATAATGACTTTTCCCAAAAACACCCACTCATCTCAAAACACTTAATTTTTTAATGCAAAATAAACATTAACATCATGATTTCTTGTAAAGCTGCTTTAAAACAATGTGTTTTGTGAAAAGCACGGTAGAAATCAGTTTGACTTTGATATTTGTGATGACAATCAAGACAAAAATACTTTTTAGTTCCACTTCTTAAAAAGAAACATTTTTTAGTTATATCGGGTTCTTGAGTTGCTATGTGATTCTTTGAAGATTAAAAACATTTTGAATGTTTTATTCTAGGTTCTTCAGATTTGTGTTTTGGTTTCCGGGTTCTTTACACTCTTAAAAATAAAGGTGCTTCACGATGCCATAGAAGAACCTTTTTGTCTAAATGGTTCCATGAAGAACCTTTAACATCTGAAGAACCTTTCTGTTTCACAAAAGCTTCTTTGTGGCGAAATAAGGTTCTTCAGATTACAAAAAGGTAAGAAAGAGATGGTTCTTTAAAGAACCTTTGACTGAATGGTTCTTTGTGGAACCAAAAATGGTTCTTCTATGGCATCGCTTGAAGAACCTTTTGAAGCACCTTTATTTTTAAGAGTGTAGATGGTTTTTTTAAAGAACTGTGTTGAAGTAGCTGCTGTTTTGAGTGGTCTAGATGATCTGCTGACTAAAGTAAAGACGTTTAGTGAGTCAAAGCACTCATTGTTCTTGTGTCTCTCAGCATGAAGGGCGAGTGTGGGGTCACTCTATCAGCCCGTATCTGACCCCGAACACAGCCAGATTAGCCCAACATTTGAGCTCTTAACCGAGGGCAGACGCTCTGTGGAATTACTGTGAGCTCAAATTCCACGCTGTCTCGTCCCATGCCGCGCCGCGTGTGAGACAGCAGAGGACACGTTTATTTGCTTTCTTGATTCTGTCTTGTCACGGTTTCAGATATGCATGATTTTGAGAGCTCATTAGGACTAAAACAACCCGACTACTCGTTTCATTAAAGCTCTCGTTGGAGATGCGTTCATAATTGCATAATTCTAATGAACAGACCCGGCTCAGTCACCGCTTTTTTTCCTACGCTTAAAAATAGCACCGTTTATTTTACCAAGTGCAAATGGAAATTTGAACAAGCAACTTGTGATTAGAATTTAAATTAATTTACGACATTGTTGTATTCTAGACTCTTAATTAAGGTGTTGATTAATTTTGTTGAATAATTTGGCTATTAAAACTAGATATCATCTCACACCATGACATGGACAGTCTGAAGATACTTAATCAGTTGTTTAAGAAAGTATTTCTACTCGCAAGAATTATTTAAAACCATTTATCTATTCTTTATAAGTGAAATAATTGACTCAGTTCTATTGAATTTTGGAAAATGATTGCATGGCTCTTTTAAATTCTTGATTCTGATTGGTCAGTTGCATCTTTGAGTGTTCATATACAGTATATTTTTGCATAATCACCATTATAATATATATTTGACCTTTGTCAAATGACCTCCTTTCACATTTCTCTAGGCGGTATCTAGTGGCTGAGAAATGGAGAAAAATTACTTCAGTATTAATTTCATGGAGAGCATAATCGCTTTGATAGTTGGTCAGATAAAGCAAAAACCATTAAAACATCGCTCAGAAGAACAAGGGATGCTTAATGATAATGGGAATAATTATTCGTAATAATATGTGAATAAATATTGGAATATTGATGCAGTATTTTGTTGCACAGCTACTTGCTTAAGGATTTGTTTATATGATTAAAGCAATATTTCACCTAAAAGTGAAAACTTGCTGATAATGTCCTCACCCTCAGGCCATCCAAGATGTAGATGAGTTTGTTTCTTCATCAGATCTGGAGAAATGTAGCATTGCATCAGTGTCTCAGCAATGGATGCTTTGCAGTGAATGGGTGCCGTCAGAATGAGAGTCCAAACAGCTGATAAAAACATCACAATAATCCACAAGTTATCCACACCACTCCAGTCCACTCCAGTTAATGTCTTGAGAAGACAAAAGCTGCGTGTTTGTAAGAAACAAATCCATAATATATAAGAGTCCATGATCCGTAATTATGCTTTCTCATTTTCCTGTTCATCTTCCTCCCTGTAGGCCTACAGTCACTGGTGTTCATTTGACTGCAGATCTTTCCCAGAACCCCTCAGCTGTTCACTGACTCACAGGGGCACAAACATGAGTAGACGCCCAACACACATGTTCTGATGGAGTGAAACTCATGGAAACATGTCTGGGAAAATCAAAGAAATTGTATTGTGCATAATGAAAATAATTTTGCATTGAAGTATTATTCTTATGGTAATTAAGCACAAAGTCTAATTCCTGTAATTATTTGAGTGTTTTACTGTAATTTTCATGATTCTCAGTGGTGACTGTCAGTCGATTCTTTTTACAGTGTGTAATTTCAGCATCAACACTATAAAAAATGTTTTTTGTAAGTTGTAAATAAAACTTAAAAATTAGTGGAATTTAAAAAATAAAAAATGATTGTAGTTGTATGTTTTACAAAAATTACAGTTTTAGTCTTTTTACTTAATTACAGTTACCATTGTTATTATTATATTATAGTTTTTACTAATATTTCGAATAAGTTTTTATTTGTATATTTTGCTTTCATTTTAAATGAAAGTTTTAGTAATATTTTGTTGTGTTTTTGTCATCTTTAAGGAGTTTTTGTTTTTTATATATTTATGTAGGGTTTTTTTGTACATTAAGTTAAACTGAATTTTAAAAAAGAAATGTTGCTTTGGCAACTAGCTGAAATAAGTTTTTAAAAAAATATATTGAATGTTTATTCGATTTCAAGTAACAAAAATTTTGTTTTTTTTAATTTTTAGTTTCAGTTTTACTTTTAGTTGACTTTAATAACCCTGGCCGTTTCTTTGTAATTGTGAAATTTACAATTTCTGTGGGAAAATTGTTTCAAAGAAAATGTTTTCCAGCGAAACAATTGCAAAAAATAATGACTTTTCCCAAAAAGTAGATATTTTCACCTCAAATTCATCCCAAAACGGGCTTAATTTTTTGTTTAAAATATAGCCTAATCTAATGTTTTTGTATCATGTTTGTGTTTTGTGGGATTCATCTGACTCCCTGTATCAGCTCCATTCAAGCCAAGACCTTGCTGCCAAAGTGTTCAGTATTAGATTTTGCTCCGATATCTGATGTTTTTATGAGTGCGCGCACACACACATACATGCACACACACACACACACACACACACACACACACACACACACACACACACATACATACACACACACACACACACACACACACACACACACACACACACACACACACATACATACACACACACAC
>NW_015558619.1:1684629-1684802 GCF_001515605.1 Sinocyclocheilus anshuiensis | reverse complement strand
TTTGTATCATTTGTATCATGTTTGTGTTTTGTGGGATTCATCTGACTCCCTGTATCAGCTCCATTCAAGCGCTGCCAAAGCTGCCAAAGTGTTCAGTATTAGATTTTGCTCCGATATCTGATGTTTTTATGAGTGCGCGCACACACACATACATGCACACACACACACACACC
>NW_015558619.1:1658309-1684384 GCF_001515605.1 Sinocyclocheilus anshuiensis | reverse complement strand
CACACACACTCTTTTATCTGTTGTGTTGGAGGCCTTTATTCGATCAGTGAAAGAGTTGCAGCTGCGCTGCTTTCAGAGCCGCTATCAGTGATGTCAAAGTCACTCTTTCTTCAGGGTCACTGTTTCATCTTTCTCTCTTTTTGCCTCTCCCTGCTCTCTCATCACTCAGGACGCTTAATGAAGCTCTCAGTTAATTATATATTTAGGTAGCAACTTTGTCTTTTGAGTTATTGCCTGTGCAAAACTTGTCACCTTGATGCTATAGGCCCTATAGCGTTTTCTTTTTGGTTGCAAATGTGATTTGATACTGTTGCTAAGGTGATCTGAGTATACGAGGTGTTTTGCAGTTATTATGTCTGTTAAATGGTGTGGGATGAGTTAAGTTTGATGCATCAAATGATACACACAGATCGTTCATACTGAGATCTCTGCCTATGATTGCAGACATTGGTATCTTGAGCAAATTTGAGCACTGTTTGAGAATGCGTTTATTGTTACCTAAAACTAAATCTATTACAAACCATTTTCCGTAATTGAAATAAAGCTAAAATAAAATGTATTAGATGAAAAATGTAAACTTTAAACTTTTACAAAAATGAGAGTTTAAGTATATTAAGACTAAAACTGAAATAAAAATATTAATTTAAATCTATATAGAAATATATATATAAAAAATAAAAAATGCAAAAGCACATGACAAAATTACAAAAATTTAAACTAAAATTAAAATAAAAAATGACCATTTTAAATAAAATAAAATATAAATATTTATATATTTATATAAATAAATATAGATGAAGAAACATTAAAAGACAAAAAAATATTTAAACAGAAGGTATGTTACAACTAAATGAAATGTTGAGATACTAAAATTACTACAACTAAAACTGAAAAAAAATAAAGCTACATTTAACAACACATAAAATCACAGAAACTTAAACTAAAATTAAATTGAAAAATTAAAATATAAAAATAAAACCTAATTCAAAATATTAATAAATATTATAAATAGTATGAATAAATAATATAATTTTTTACATAAATAATGTAAAAATATAATAAAAGAAATAATACTAAACAATTATGTCATTAGATACATATGATAAAAAAGCATATTCAAAATATGAATAAATACTTCAATAATATATCAATAATACTAAAATAACACTGATTTATGTCAAACCATTTTATTTCCCTAATGTGATGCATTTCAAAGTAAAAACACGATATTCACCAAAAAAAAAAATTCTATGTATACAAAGAATTGATTGAATTGTAAAAAGGTAGTTTTTATGCATCTAATGTGTATAAAGTAAACGGGTCAGTGCAGCTCATAACTGCATTGGCACACGGCACAGCTGCTGGCTTGGGTTTCATGCCAGTGGACATGGAGTGACTTTGATCGTCCTGCAAGCTCTCTGAAACACACACACACACACACACACACACACACACACGCACGCTGAGGGTGTTTAGCCCTGCTTAATCTGCCTTTGATCTGCGTTTGAGAGTAAACTCCTGCTGGTCCTGATGGCAGGCGATGAGGGTGTTCATATCAGAGCTCTAATGGGACTGGAGTGAATGTGACTCACTCTCTTACAGTAAATCACTGTGACGCTGCTAGAATGATGCCATAATCATGCATTACATTTAATAAAGCAATAAACTGCCTGAAGTGATGCATGCCAGTCATTTTAGCATGGTAGCAGTTTTGTTATTGTTAACTAAAACTATTAACAATAATTTTAGGTAACTGAAATAAAATAAAATATAAATATTAGATGAAAAACCAGCTAAGTAAAAAAAATTAAAATAAATCAGTTTAAGTTGAGGTACAAAAATTACTCAAACTATAACGTAAAGAAAAACAGAAGCTATATAGAAGTCATTTTCAGTTACTGAAATATTGAAATAAAGCTAAAATTATGAAAAAAGCTAGTATACTGTGTGTGTGTGTGTGTGTGTGTGTGTGTATATATGTGTGTGTGTGTGTGTGTGTGTGCAATAAAAACCTAAAATAAGTTCTAAAATTACTAAAACTGAAAGAAGTAATTTTGTCATTTTTGTTTATTAAAATTAGGCTGAAAGAAAATTAATATAAATATCAGATGTAAAACAAACTATATTAAAAAATAACTTCTAGAAGCTATATAGAAGTCATGCTCTGTAATTGAAATAAAGCTGAAATGAAATATAAATATTAGATGAAAAATAAATGAAAAAAATGCAATTAGAAATGTTGCCTTGACAACTATGAAATAAATAAGTGTAAACTGAGGTTCTAAAATTTCTACAACTAAAATAAAATAAAAAACTTGTAGAAGTATTTTTTTTAATGATATTAAGCTGAAATAATATTAAATATAAATATTAAGTGAAAAACATACTATAATAATAAACAAAAGTTGGTTCCTTGGCATCCAAATAAAATATGTTTAAGTTAAAACTAAACGAAATAAACAAGTTTAAGCTTAGGTACTAAAATGACTAAAACAAAATTAAAAAAATATTTTTTTATATAGAATTTTATATAGATTAATTTATTTTATAGAATTAATTTTATATAGAATCTTTATATACAAATTTTTTTTATTCAAAATGACGAGCACAAAATAAATTAAATTACATGAATCTAAAATTTAAATGAAAACAGAAAATATAAAAATAAAACAATTCAAAATATGAATAAATACTATAATAGTATAACTAATATTAAACTGAAGCAGAATGCTTCGGAAATAGCATGCATATTATGTCTCTGCTGTTGTCCATTGACAGTATGTTGTACAGTAGGTCCGTCCCAAACAAATCTCTCAACACAGGAACTAAATAAGCATTTACGATCTTTCAGAACAGGTTTTTACTGTAGCATTTTTACAGTCTTTTATCGTTAAATTCACGGTCATTTTTTACAGTGTGGCTTGTGATTATTCTGGTTGGTTTTGAGTTTGTTTTGCACCTGCTGTATCAGGAGCTTCGGCTCTCGCTGACGGTCACCATGGCAGAGCTGTTGCCGTGGAGCGAGTCGGTTCGTCTGTGACATCATCTTCCTGTCGGATAGTCAGTCGTCTCATATGTGCTGATCCTGCTGTGCTTTCCTCAGCCGTGCGTCTCTCCCACACTCGGCTTCATTTAGTGTTTAGTCGCATATTCAGACTTTCTGTGTTCATGTATAGTTCTGGATTCTAACTGTTTTAATGAGATCCATCCATCCAATCTCATTATCAGACTTCTGACTGTCATTTTATTTTGGCAAAGACTGTGTGTATTTTTTGGCATATGTGTAATAAAATAATAAAATAGTTTAAATTTTTTTGTTCTGTCCAAAAGTATGCGTGTGTCTATACACTTTTGGTTAACTATACAGTTAACAAAGTAAACATAACCATTTTTGTTATTTGAAATAAAATAAACATTAACTGCATGAACTGGAATAAAACAAATTATATATTAAATTATATAAAATAATTATTTAAAAAAATTAAACTTGTTTTATTTCAAACTATTTAAAAACTAAAAGTGAAATAAAAAAACTATATAAAACTATATAGAGATATTACAAAAACTTAAAAACCAAAAAAGTAAAAAATAGGAAATATAAAAATGAATTAGTGTGGGTGATAATACGAGCGGCTAAGTTTTGAATATACTGTAATTAAGCAATGGAGGCAACGGGTAAGCCAATGAAAAGGGCATTACAATAATCGAGACTAGTGGTCGACTGATATGGGTTTTTTGACAGCCGATGTCGATGTCGATATCTTGGAAAGCAGGGTGGCCGATATAAAGCCGATATAATTTTATTTATTTTAATTTATATTTAAGAAATTTGAAATAATTGGATTAAAAATAATTGTGTAAAATAAACATACTTTTTTTTCAAATAAAGCCAAGGTAACACTCATTTTACATACAGCATGCTATGAAAATGACATGAATATGACAGTGGGCAAATGCATAAAGCGCAGCATAATTTGAAAACAATCACGAGATTAAAGATTGTCGATCGCGCGTCTCCAGTCAAGCAGAACTCTCCTCATGTCAGCATTCAATTCACACGGACCGACCGTCACGCAGAGAACAACACGCGATCATGCAGGATACAAATGCACACTTCACAAGATCTCAACTAGATTTGACTAAGTCTGCAAGGTTTGTGAAATTAGATGTTTATTAGACATTCAAAAATTTGTTTAAATTATATAAATGCGTATTTACTGAATGCTGACGGCAAATGAGAAAGTATTATAATGTTTGCCTTTCTATTACTAATAATATTAAAGCAATCGTTATAATACGATATATAATTTTTGTATACATTTTAATTCCTTTGTTTAACAGTTTTATCTGATTATTAGATAGACTTCTATCCATATTAGACAGAACTGAACGACGACAGCGAACAAGAGGGAGAATGTGAGCACTGTGTGCCCTCAAAATAAAAGTCCCGCCTCGAACACATTGGCCAAACAGAAAATACTTATATCGGTCGACCACTAATTGAGACGTGATGAAACAAAAGCATGGATGAGAGTTTCTGCATATTTGACAATAATGAAAAGACTGAGCCGGACGATTCGTTGTAAATAAAAGAATGTTGATTTAGTGAGAGAGTTAATATGAGACTGAAAAGAAAGAAAGGAGTCAAACATAACACCAAGATTTTTGATGATACAAGATGGTGTGATGAGAGTACCAGTGATATTGCAGGTAAAGTCAGGGGGAACTTTGGTAGTGAGTGACGGGGTTCCAATAATGATGATCTCAGTTTTATCCATATTAAGTTTTAGAAAAATAGAGTTGAGCCATACTTTTATTTCCTGCATGCAAATAGAAATTTGGTCAATTTGGGTGGATAGAGAAGGCCTGCAAGATGTGTAAATTTGAATGTCATCAGAATAAAAATGATAGCTAAAGCCATGATGCTGTAAAATCAGACCCAATGGTAAAATATAAATGATAAACAGCAAAGGCCCAAGAACGGAACCCTGGGGGACGCCTTGTTTCAGGGGGGCATTAGGAGATCTGAAATCCTGAACAGAGATGTAGAACTGTCTATCAAGGAGGTATTAAGAGATCCAGGAAAGAGTAGTACAGATATACCCACATCCGAGAGGCGAGAAATAAGCAAATCATGAGAGATCGTATCGAAGGCAGAGCTGAGTTCAAGTAGCAGAAGTAAAAATAGTGAGCCAGTGTTGCAAGAAAGTAATAAATCGTTCACTACCTTTACAAGGGCAGGTTCAGTACTATGTAGTAGACGGAAGCCAGACTGAAATGTTTTTATATATATATGATATATTCGTATAGAATGGTTTTTATATAAGATATTTTAATTTGCTTACAAATAACTCAAATTAAGCTCTTTAATGTCTTTCAATATTTCAGTTATCTTTTTTTCTTCTCTTTTATTTTCTTTGCTTTGCTTTTCTTCTCTTTTCTGTCTGTCTTTCTGACAGTGTAAATCATGGCGCGTGTCTCTTCTGTTCTCAGTCTAGCGCTGCATCCGGATAAGATCCAGGTGGCCACAGGTCAGGTTGGGAAGGATCCGTATATCTGCGTGTGGGACTCGTACGCGCTGACCACCGTGTCCATCCTCAGAGACGTTCACACGCACGGTGTGGCCTGTCTGGCCTTCGATGCCGACGGCCAGGTGAGTCACATGACTTCCTGCACGGCTCTCTGAAATACTTAATTCTGATTTGGCTGCATTCTCAAATACATATACAATAAACGTATTAATATGAACATATTTTTGTCATATTTCGGGGTGTAACAATACATGGCTTGACGCACAATACTGATCTCATGATACGATACTCTCACTATACTTTCAACAAACTACAGTTAAAAGTAAAAAATTACTTTTTTATTATTACGTCTAAGTTATAATAAATGGTTAACAAAATAAGATACACAATAGAAATATTCATGATTCTGCTTAGTTACAATATTATTATTGTTAGAAACAAGCTTGCTCTCTGTCCCTGACTACATACATTTTAAAAAATGTATTTTTATCAAGTAATATATATATATATATATACAGGGTGTGATTTGTGAACAAACCAGAGGGGGGGACGTTTTGAAAAAAAACAATTTTTTTATTTTTTTCCCTTTAAATTATATCACAAATCACAGCAATATATATATAATTTTTGGCAACTGTTACAAAACCATTTTTACAATAAATATTCTGAATTGACCTTGAGATTAGATAGCTTCAATATTTGACCACTATTTATGGTAATACTTGTTAAAAGTGAGCACAATGTCTCGCAGAAAGATGATTCTCTGCCGATCCATCAGTCAATATTGCGTGATCATAATTCCTACATTACGGTGACGGTAAACTTCTGCGTTCTGTCTCATAATACACTTCTGTGTCAGTTTATAATATCTGGATTAGGTCACAGTAGAGTGAGTTTTAAGAAAAAACATTGAGTATTAATCTCATACTGTCACTCTGAAATAGACCAGAAGGGGGGAAATACCCCCCCTACAAATCGCACCCTATATATATATATATATATATATATATATATATACAGTACATAGGCGCCGGAAATTGCCGAGCACCCACGGAAAAATGCCAAAACACTCCGTGTGTGTGTATATATATATATAAGATTATATATAAGATAATATTAGAAGTGTGACACAATAGGGCACTTACAGTCAAATCCAGGCTGGACTATTGCAATGCTCTCTTGGCAGGTCTTCCAGCCACTTCTATCAAACCTCTACAATTAATCCAAAATGCCGCTGCAAGATTAATCTTTAATGAGCCGAAAAGAGCGCATGTCACACCATTGTTCATCAATTTGCACTGGCTACCAGTAGCTGCTCACATTAAATTCAAGGCATTAATGTTTGCCTACAAAACCACCACTGGCTCTGCACCCATTTACCTAAATTCATTACTTCAGAGTTATGTGCCCTCTAGAAGCTTGCGTTCTGCAAGTGAACGGCGTATTATTGTGCCATCTCAAAGAGGCACAAAATCACTGAGACAGACTTTTTCATTAACTGTTCCCTCCTGGTGGAACGTCCTGCCCAAATCAATCCGAGCAGCTGAGAAATGTATTAATAGTAATTAACATGGAAGCTCAAATGTGTGATTTTCTTTTTTTTTTCTTTTTTTTTTTTTACCATAGTTGATGCGCTCTTTATATGCGTTAAACATGGTTTTTATGTGAACAAACACCTAAACAGAAATAAGAAAATAAGAAATGCTGCTTTGTCAGCTAGCTGAAATAAAATGTTTTTTTTTTAGCTTAGTTTATTTGATTTCAAGTAACAAAATAGTTTTTAATTGTTTTAATTTTAGTTTCAATCTTATTTTTAGTTAACTATATTAACCCTGAGTAGTATTGTTATTAAAATCAGATTACCTTCATCTGTTTGCAAATGCTCTCATCTAACGGCTTATTTTGTCCTGTCTTGTGTTTTTGAACATTAAGCTTTTGACTGCTTTTATTGTCCTCATTTGTAAGTCGCTTTGGATAAAAGCGTCTGCTAAATGTAAATGTAAATGTACTTGGTTACAGTGACACTAATAGTTCTCATTTCTGCCAGGAATGCAAAATCAATTGAGAGTTAATGATATTTTGATCAGAATAACGAGACAGTCTATTCAATCGCGTTTGCTTCCATTTATTTTTGATCAGTGCTTCGCTATACAACATACAAACTTTTACTCCAAAAGTGAGCACAATGACTCGCAGAAAGACGATTCTCTGCCGATCCATCAGTGGGACTTGATGCCAAAAACACGGTGTGCGTGTGGGACTGGAAAAAGGGGCGTGTCTTAGCCACCGCCACGGGACATTCTGATAGGGTAAGAACAGAACTGACTGTTCCTCATTACCGACAGTTAATTACATCAAAACCGCACAGTCCAGCATTTCATTCATTAGGCCAGAAAGTTTGTGACTTTAGTGCATGAAGTGAAAAGCACAGAAAGTGCCCATCCAGTCGACACATGGTAGGACTGTTTCCATAGCAACAGATGCTACACCTCAGTGATGTGAATGAATAACCGTTAAGAGCGTTATGAATAAGTTATTGTGTTGTGCTACAGTACAAAGGAGCATTTCAATGCACGAACTGACAGACAGAGTGTTTCACACACACACACACACACACACACGCTCAGTGTGAAGGGAGTCTGAAGCCTCAGCAGAGATGACAGAGCAGCTTAGTGAAGAACCACAGACACCAGAAGACTCCCTACGGTGCCATTAAAACCCTGCTGTCTTCTCTCTGCTGTTCCAGCACAACAGATTCACTGCCGGTACTGCCGATGGAATATAAAGCAATTTAGAGTTTATATCGTTTGCATTTTATATTCATGCATTTGGCAGAAGCTTTTATCTGAAGCAACGTACATTGCATTCAAGGTATATGATTGATCACTTCATGCATTCCCTGGAAATCGAACCCGTTGCTAGCGGCATGATTTACTGATTTACATGATCTACTGTTTGAGCAACAAGAAGGCTTTATGAAGTGTTTATTTGCAGATAATGCATGCAAATAATGAAGAAATCACATTGTTTGAAAGATAAATGGATAGTTTAAAATGAAGAATTATGGAAAGAAGAAAAATGATGTTGATTAAGATGCTTAATGCATTGTTCTTGTTATAAATTGCTGAATGTTTAGCTAATTAGCAAGCATGACTATAATTACACAGCCCTGGATCTTGAAAAAAAAAAATAAAATAAAAAATAATTTGCCAAAAATATCTGAAGAAAAACGTATTTTATTTCATGTTATGTAATAATATAACTAAAACCTAAATAAAATCAATAAAACCCATATAGAGATATGAAAAAAAACTTATAAAAATGACAAAACACGTTACAAAGTCACTACAAACTTGAACTAAAATTTAAATGAAAGTGGAAAATATAAAAAAAAATTATTCAAAATTCTTATTCAAAATATTAATAAAAAATACTAGTATCCCAATTATACTAAATATAACAGCTGATTTGCCTAATTTGATGATGCTGAGTTCAAAAATAACAATAAAAACTTTCCAACATGCAGTTTTTTCCCACTTTTTAAAAAGTATGTATGTATGTATCTGCTTTAATGCATTTATCAAAATAACAAAAGCAGTAAAATTGGTTTTAATGACCAAAAAAATTCAAAATTGATCATTTAAATTACAGTCTGCAAAAATCAGGATCATGCATAAAATAATGTCTTCAGAATCATTCAATAATATCTTCAAGACATTCAATGTCTTCAGAATCAGTCATGTGAAAATTGGCTGAGAATTGAGCAAATCATTGGGATGTGGCTCAGATTCAGATAAGAATCATAGCTTTGGGGTGTTTTTCTGCTGATTAAGAGATAATACAAGAATTCGTCACCTTACTAATGGTTGTTGAAAGCAAAAATGCTATGAAATGCATCATATTTTATGAGAAAGTGTGTCGTGTTTGAGCAAAACCGCCACTATTTTTAGAATCAGCACCTCAAAATTAGTAAGAAACAAGTATTGGATTTTATTCAGCAAATATGATTCAGGTATTTGCATTATAATTTCCATTATCTTTTGCATTGTGTATAATTTTAGAGACTCTGCTTAATTCAGTGTAATCGGTTTTGGCATTACGAAAGATGTTGTGGAAGAGTTGACATGTTTATTCCACCTTTTTGTGCTGCGTTTCAGATCTTTGATATTTCCTGGGACCCGTTTGTGCCGCACAGACTGGTGAGCTGCGGAGTCAAGCACATTAAAGTGAGTCAAACCCCTGAGACAAAGTTCACTCGAACCCGCTCTCGGAAACAAATAAATGAGGCATCACTGGAAAACATGCCGTAATTTATTCCTCCTTTCCTTTCTTGTTTTCATCTTTACTGCAAATGCAGTGCTTTTTCACAGACTTCAAGAAATGCATTAACATACTGAACAACTGAGACAGAAGAATATCATTTAAAGCCAAAAATCTAATTCTGTCTGATTTAGTCAACCTGTATGACTTTCCATTTAGTAAAAGTGAATGCACAGATGTCAAGCTCTAAAAACGAAGTTATGCATGCACAATATTTTAAGATTTAAAGCTAATTTGCATGAGCAACAAACTGAAATGAATTAAATATGAAGGTGATTTTCTCTTTTGTCTCATAGTTTTGGACATTATGTGGAAATGCATTGACACCAAAACGAGGGATCTTTGGAAAGACGGGGGACCTGCAAACCATCCTCTGCTTGGCAACGGCGAAAGATGAAGTGACGTATTCTGGAGCTCTAAATGGAGACATTTACGTGTGGAAGGGGCTCAACCTGACGAGAACGATACAGGCGGCGCATGGAGTGAGTGAAGCTCATCACACTTCCTACACCATCACTCCCACCACATACACATCAGCTGTGCGCTATAGCATCTCCATTAATGGACATTCACTGAAGTTACAATTTATGATCAGACATTCAATGCATTGGCCATCTGTGTCATGCATCTGTGACATTAGTGAATATAGCATGTGGTGACGTGTGACCTGTTGCACATGCGTTTGTAAACTCTCGTTGTTCTGCAGGCAGGGATCTTCAGCATGCATTCATGTGAAGAAGGCTTCGCCACCGGTGGGCGGGATGGATGTGTGAGGCTGTGGGACGTGGATTTCAAACCCATCACCAAGATTGACCTCCGGGAGGCAGAACAGGGTTATAAAGGTAAAACATTACAGCGGGCCTTTTTCTTGCCCTTTTGAAATAGTTTAATGTACTGTGTGACATGCTCATTCACAACACATCTTTCGCTTCATTAACATTTACACAGCAAATAACTATTTCTAATCTGACCCAGTGTGAATTGCGTGAATTGGTGGGACTTTGGAACGCATAGCGTGAATCTTTTTCCCGATTTTTGTTTTCTATTAAACAGTACAAAACATCAAACCATTAAGGCAGTACAATTATAAAAAACGGATGTTTAATCAATTGAATTCATAAAGCTTTAACAATTGAATAATTCATCGCACTTTTAACAATGACATTTCATTTTTTAATTTTCCTTGATTCCGCTATTAATGGTTTCGTAAAATTTTAATAATCAAAAAGGAATCATGAAACTTTAACAATTTAGTAATTCGTTACATTTTTAACAATAATAGGGACTTTTCTGAAATTCTTGATTGTCTGTTTTGAGTGTTCTGGATTCTGTGTTTTATGACTTAATAAAAATCTATGATAAAAATGGCTGATAATCAAATGAACTACATCAATAAAAACTTACATCATAAAACTTAGATAATAATTGAATCTTTTCAAATGGTATCAAATGAAATGTGAACTAACAGAGACATTTTTGAACCCTAACAGAGGTTTACAAGTTAAATTGAAACATGGACAAAAAATTGTGTTTAATAAACTGTATTATTGCTATTAGTTAAAGCGAATGATATGTTAAACCAAACTTTTCTTTTGGCGGGTTGTAGTGAAGACCTCTGTCTGAAGATTAAGTGTATATTTCAATTTATTTATTTAAATTTTGCCAAATTCCATGACATTCCGTGTTAAAAAGTAAATTCCATTTTTGTGACTGGATTCAGGGATTTTGTTTGTGTAAATAATAATAATAGTGTATATACTGTATAATAAGAATAATAGGGCTCTATGTAATGAACCACAAAAGCTTGTACCATTATTGGCCATTTTTCAAAAGGAAATTGCATTGCATCCATCGTTTGACTCCTTATGGAGGTACAGCAAACTCAGTATAGAAGGGATTGTGTCACCATGGCAACACGGCCTGCGCTTGTATCACACGAGTGACAGTGTTTTCAGCAGATGTAAGTCTTGTAGCAATGAAGCTGTCAGCACTTTCACAGCAGAAGACTGTCAGATAACTATCAGATCAGATCAGATCCGGTCAGTCTGAAACAGAAATCTCAGCAGATTTAACAAACCACGCCGAACGCTTCCTGCTGGAAAGAAAAAAACGGAAAATATCTCAATTGTTTTGCCGAGTGTCTTCTGCTGAAGTCTCCTGCTTCTCAGACATCTCTCCTGAGAAAATCACCCCAGTAATCTTTCAGAAGAGATCTCAACAGTGTCTCAGAGATCTCAATATGAACTCAAACGTTTCTCATCAGATGATCCGAGCTGCTCTTTTATAGCTCTGTACTCTTACTGGATGAAGACTTTTGACTCATTTGGATCAGAGAAGTCCATCAAACGTAACGATTCACACTGGGTTTGTTTGTTTGACATTTTGCTGGTCTGTCCAATTTAGACTCCCATATAACACATTTGTTACTTTTTCTGCTTTAAAGGTTTATTTTTGAGTCTATACAGTCAGTTAATGAGCCAATTACATTCTGTCCTGCTTAAAACACCAGCTTATGACAGCTGATGAGTGTGAAGCTTTTTACACTCTATTTTACACAGCTATTTTTTGTGATTATATTAATTGTTCAATACAATAATGTGTGTGTTTTTGAGCTCTTAATGTTGTCTTTTAGAAGTGGTGCTTTTTTCTAAGTAAAATAACTTTTGGTTTGGAGTTACTGGTTTAATTTCTGGTATGTGGATTTTTTTTTATATACCTTGTAACATCGATTTAAATTTTTTTCTGCTAAGTAACAGTATTATTTATATACTTTTATTGGTTTTATTAGTATTTTGAATAAGCTTTAGTTTACGTTTGTTATGTGCTTTTGTCTTTTTAATGTATATAATATATACATGAATATGAATATATTTTGAATTTTTTTTGTATAATTATTTTTAATTTATATCTATTTCAGTTTTAGAAGTTTACTTTATAGTATTTCAGTTCTAATTTAATTGTTAGATTTTTTTCATCTAGTATTTATATTTATATATTTAATTTCATATTTATATGTATATATTTAATTTTTATATATTTATATTTAATATTTAAATTGTTTTATTATTTTATAGTTTTTAATAGGCATGGCTTTGTTTATTTATGTTTTTCATATTTATATTTTATCTATTTCCAGCTTTACTTCAGTTATTTCTTTATTTCAGTTTCTATGGTTTTCGTTTTAGAAAATGATAGCAGCACTGCTTTGTAATGTAATAATTGGCTTTATGCAGAAAATGCTTAAGTTAAAACACATCAAAAATTAGAAAACAAATGATAATTTAAAGTTATTCATAGAATTTTGAATAATCAATTTTAAAAATGTATATTAATTTTAAAAACTTTAAAATGCAGCCCACCAGATCCAGATTAGATAAAGTTAAGTTGTTTTGTTTCCAACAACTTCTGCTTGTTTTTACAAACTGAGGGACACGTTTATGGTAATCTTAACCGGTTTTGAATGTTTGAACTAGTTAAGATGCCTGGACATCTTCCCGTGGACTTTAGTTAAAGTGTAGATGTCATATAATTTTCAAAAAATTCCAGTTCTGTCAGGACCACTATCAAGTCAAGTCAAGTTTATTTGTATAGCGCTTTTCACCTGCTGATGATACTGAGGGACCTTATATATGAATGCTTAGATAGGTGTCGTATTCCTATAGGTTGATGGGGATCAGCTGATGCGAGCTTGACTAACGTGACCTGCCAGAACTAACGCTACGCTAGATTATTTGCTGGTAACCAGGAATGCTTGGTGTTGGACTTTAATTTGATGAACCTGAATGACTCTTTCTCTCCAGGCCTGTCCATCCGCAGCGTGTGTTGGAGGGCTGACAGGATCCTGGCAGGAACTCAAGACAGCGAGATCTTCGAGGTGATGGTGAGAGACCGAGATAAACCACTGCTGATCATGCAGGGTCATTCAGAGGGGGAGCTCTGGGCCCTCGACCTGCATCCCAAACAACCGCTGGCCGTCACAGGCAGCGACGATCGATCCGTACGGTCAGTCCACTCCTGCTATTGGATTTCAGTTCATGCTACATCAGTTCACACAGTAGACAATGGAGCAAGACGAGTGGAAATAGGATGTTTGGTTTTTCCGAATGTTTAAACTAGGGCTGGGCAATAAACGTTATTGTATTGAGATTGCGATAAACAATCTGGACATTTCACACTCAAACACACATGATGCTCGCAGTGTTTTCAGTGGCTGCATCTCAATATATGAGACATGAACACATGAACTTCATTTCCAAGAGCTGCTCTGTGAGTCACTACAGCAGCTTTACACGGTTTCATTTGAGAAAAAGTACCATCAAATTCAATCTGAAATTGAAATATATTCACAACAAACTGTCCAAATAAATTCTGGTTTAACATGAAGAAATTATGACAAAATATAGTACCATTCTATACTAAAATGCCGTTCTTAATGTAATAATCATAATATTTTCATTTTTAAAGAATATCATGCCACCAATATATTTTTTCATCCATGTTTTAGTTTATACAGTTCTGTTGTTCAGCATCTTATATGACAAAAAATAAATAAAAATGCAATATTTTGTTGTAAATTAATTTATATTTGTAATTGATTACCATTTAATTTGAGAAAAACTACTGTCAAATACACCCTGGGACTGAAACTAAAAACTGAAATTAAATCTTCACAACAAATCATCAAAATAAAAGCCTGGTTTAACTTTTTACGTCTCAAAGTAATAATAATATTTTTTTTTATTTTTAAGGAATATCATATAACCAAGATATTTTTTCATCCATATTTGCATTTTACTTCACTAAAAAACTTGTTTTGATCAAAGTTATTCGTTATATTTTTTATTTGATTACATTTGGGAAAACATTTAATTGTTAAAGTTTTATTAATGACTCAATTTGTCATTATAAATTTGCATTAAATTATAATCTATAAATATAGAAACAATTTGAATACATAGAATTTAGGGGAAAATAAAATGGATTTATCGGGCCTTGATTAAAGTTCATTCTCAAGGTCTAACAAACCATATTACCCAGCCCTAGATTAAACATACAATACAGACATAAATATGGACACATTTTAATTTTCCTCAAACATGCTTGTTTAGACTGTGGAGTTTGTCCGAACACACGCTGATCGCTCGCTGTAACATGGAAGAGGCCGTTCGCAGCGTTTCCTTCACCAACGACGGTTCCCAGCTGGCTCTCGGCATGAAGGACGGCTCCTTCACTGTTCTTCGTGTCAGGTAATTGAATTTAGATCCCCTGCACTTCATTATTTCAGCTTCATTATTCACAAACTGAGAGCCTGTCTGGTTTTCGAAGGGACATGACGGAGGTGGTCCACATCAAGGACAGGAAGGAGGTCATTCACGAGCTCAAGTTCTCACCCGATGGCTCTTACTTGGCCGTGGGCTCCAACGACGGGTTTGTGGACACCTACGCTGTGGCCCAACGCTATAAGAAAGTGGGAGAGTGCAACAAGTCCACCTGCTTCATAACACACCTGGACTGGTCCGTGGACAGCCGCTTCCTGCAGACCAACGATGGAGCTGGAGAGCGATTCTTCTACAGGATGCCAAGTAAGAATAATTATTCATTTATAATTAATGGGAAAGTCGTGGAAATTATTGACACTTTACGATATGTATAAATTCCAAGCTGTATTTTCTTTCAAAAATTGTGCAATTTTTTGTTTGGTGAAGATGCGTGATAAAATACTAAATTCCAGTTAATTATGGGACATGAAAACCTGTTTGGAAACAGTCGATATTTATGCATTTTTTCATTACGTCATTAAAATTTCGGAAGTCAGTATACATTGTTAAAGTTTTAAATCTTTATTCAAATATGCATTGTATAAATTACTAGGGTTTTCACAGTCATGAAAAACCATTTCAGACCTGGAAAAGTCATAAAGCTATTTTAGTGAAGATGGATGATAAAATGTTAAATTATGGGACACGAAAACCTGTTTGGAAGCAATCAGTATTCATGCTTTTTTTTAATTTATTTATAATTTTTTTTATTAGGGTTTTCACAGTCATGAAAAATGATTTTAAAATTGTGATTTCCATCAAAAGCCTTCTCAGAAGTGGGTGCTTGTGAAAAAGATCTGGGAAAATTCATTAATAATTAATGTGAAAGTAATGAAATTTAAATTTCAAAAGTCAGTATACATTGGGTATTTATGCAAATATTTATGATTTTCTTTTATTACGGAATTAATAATTTGTAATAATTAAAAATTAATAAAACTTTACAATTAATTTACATTTATCACAATCATGAAAGACAATTTTAAAATTATGATTTCCAGACCTGGAAAAGTCATGAAAAACCTTTTTAAAAAGTGGCACTGGTGAAAAAAAAATCTTGGAATTTCATTAATCATCTACGAAAATTAATGAAAGTCATGAAAATCTTCATGACAATTAATGAAACTTTTTTTATTCATTTAAATTTTTAATGCAATATACGTTGTTAAAGTTTTAAATATTTATGCATTTAAGATTTATGCAAATATTTATGCATGTTCTTAAATTGCTCTGGATTTCACAGTTATGAAAAACGATTTTAAAATTGTGATTTCCAGACCTGCAAAAGTCATGAAAACCCTTCTTAAAGGTGGTTGCTGGTGAAAAAAAAAGTTTTATAATTTATCAATAATTCATAGAAAGTCTTGAAAATTAATAACACTTTACAATTAATTTAAATTTCAAAAGTCAGTATGCATTGTTGAAGTTTTAAATATTTATGTTTTTAATATTTATGGAAATATGTTTGCATTTTCTTAAATTAACAGGGTTTTCACCATCATGAAAAACTATTTTAAAATTTTCCAAACCTGAAAAAGTCATTAAAAACCTTCTCAAAGGTGGTTGCTGGTCAAAAAACGGTCTTGAAAATTTGTTAATAATTAATGCAAAGCCATGAAAATTAATAACACTCTAGGATTCATTTAAATGTCAATAGACGTGTGTTTCTGTAGAGGAAATTTCTCCCTCAAGCAAGTTAGCAATATGACATCAGTTCAAATTCAAGTTTTAAAACATTTTTGACTCATTTTGGACATTAAAAAGTCTCCAGGAATTCACAACAAAGACATTCTATATGATTTTTAAAAATCTTTGTCCAGCAATCAACAACACTGCAAAGGTCATGAAACCCTGAATTACGTACTGTACTGTAAGGTATTTTATTAATCATATCATGCTTATAATTGTCCTAACTGTTGTTCTTCTGTGTCTATAGCCGGTAAATTCCTGCCGAAGGAGGAAGCCAAAGGAATCCATTGGATGACGTGGACCTGTGTTCTCGGAACTGAGGTCAACGGAATCTGGCCTAAATATTCCAACGTGAACGACATCAATTCTGTGGATGCAAACTACAGCAGTGCAGTGCTGGTGACGGGCGACGACTTCGGCCTCGTCAAACTCTTCCGATTCCCTTGTCTTAAAAAAGGTCTGCTCGGTTATCCAGATATCTGTGTGATCCGTGCTGAATAAACCAGTGTGTGCTAACAAATGTGATTCTTTCAGCTGCCAAATTCAAGAAATACATCGGCCACTCTGCCCATGTGACCAATGTGCGCTGGTCACATGACCTGCAGTGGGTTCTGAGCACGGGCGGAGCCGATCACTCCGTCTTCCAGTGGAGGTTTCTGCCCGAAGGAGTCATGAATGGAGTTCTGGAGCCGCTGCTGCAAGGTGAATCTCATTTATTTTAGTTTATTATGGGACATGAAAACCTGTTCGGAAACAGTTGGCATTTATGCATTATAGAAAATACTAGGTTTTCGCAAATAATGAAGCATATGGAAATGTCAGGGAATTTTAAAACTGTGATTTTCAGACCTGGAAAAGTTATCAAAAACCTTCTCAAATGCGGTGTTGTCAAAAAAAAAAAGGTGTTGGAAATTCATTAATAGTTAATGGTAAAGTCGTGAAAAGTAATGACACTTTATGGTTCACCTACATTTTAAAGGTCAGTATTTATGCAAATATGTTATGCATTTTTTAGTAAAAAAATCTTAACATTTGAAAATTAAGAATAAAAAAAAAATACTAGTTTTGTAACTTGCAGTGTAAAATAAAATAATTATTAGGCCTAAGATATTTTTTTTATTTTACAGGATAATTGTAATTTCCAACAATAATGTTTATAATGTTATTTTTATGATTGTTAAAACACTTAATAATAATCAATAGTAATTTAAAAAGAACACATAATATAATAATGTATTTAGATTTAATTAATATAATAATATAATGTAATAAATAATTAGTATAAATAATATAAAATAATAATAATAAAAGCTCTATGCATACCGATGCATGCAGCCTTATGTATACTAATTTTAAGATTTAAAAAAATCAAAATAAAATACTTATTAAAAATATTAGATATTTTATCTGTTTGCTTGCATGTCATGTGACCACAAACCAACATCAACCAATCATGAACTTGTGAATGTGTCATTAAATTATTGAAATATTAAGTTTAAATCTCGGGTAGTGCAAGTAAATATTTTACGTCTAAAGGATTCGGCTGACAAAAAAGTTTGGGAAGCCCTGAATAAAAATTAGTATAGTGTTTTTAATTGTACATTTTATTTTGACATTTTGATTGAAAGTTTGGACTGAAATGAGTGAACTACAGAGAAAGCAGAAATTCTGAAAGCAGTGTTTTCTCGTTCACAGAGAGCTACGCTGACTCTAACAGCGGCGACTCTGACTCTGACCTCTCCGACGTTCCCGAGCTGGACTCAGACATCGAACAGGAGGCCCAGATGAACTACGAGCGTCAGGCAAGAGACACTTAAACCCCAACAAAACCCAAGATCCCAAACTGAGAGGGTCTTATGTCGAGTGTTTTATGCAACAGTCATGCTAGGCTGTTTTCTTCCTGTTCCTCTCATTATTTTCACAGCTGATTTGGCCGGCTGCTGTTGCCCTTTATGCTTTTTCTGAATCTCTGAATGTGTCTCTAGTGGATTTCTCCCTGTAACTCTTCTCCCAAACACCCCTCAGGTGTATAAGGAAGATCTTCCTCAGCTCAAGAAGAGACTGGCTGGATCTCTGAAGAGGCAGAAAGCTCCGGACGAGGGGCTGCGCCTGCAGTTCGTCCACGGGTAAATTCACTGCAAACGTTATGATGTGTTTGGTATGAACACAGTGTGTGTCCATATCTTTTACCCTCTCTTGGGTTATAAATTGTACTGTATGTATAAAAAAAATTCTAAATTTGAATTATAATATATATATTAGTGATGCGCGGATGGCGGTTATATCCGTGCTGTGTGTACATTAATGAGGAAAAAAAATTAACTTAAATGATTTTAGCAAATGGCTGCAATATAACAAAGAGTGAAAAATTGAAGGGGGTCTGAATACTTTCCGTACCCACTGTATATATATATATATGAAAATATATAAATATATAAAAATGTATAATATTTATATGATATATGATTTTATATTTATAGAATGAATCCATTAATTGTAAAGTATACATACATACAATTATAAGATATATTCATGTTATATGCATATTTTATATTTATATATTAGAATATTAATTCGAATTTTTAAAGTATAATGTGTAATTATATATGAAGACTTATTAGGCTTCTACGAAAATATCACTGGACATTTTTGAAAATAACCTTTTTTTTGCCATTAAAGTGAAATTACTGAACCTAAACGGGAGCCTGATAAAAATTCTCATTTAAAAGAAAAAGTATTCAAATGTCAAAATTTCACAAACTAAGTAAATACAGCAAAGTAGTCAAATGCATCTAATGCTAATCATATATATATAAAGTAGTGAACATTTGAAGTGGATCAAAATCTTTTATCGAAGTTGTCCTAAAACCTAAAACCAAAATGCGTTCTTGTCTTAGGACAACTTTGATTAACTTTTTTGATCCACTTCAAATGTTGACTACTGTGTGTGTGTGTGTGTGTATATATATATATATATATATATATATAAAACCCACATCTTAGAAAACCAGCTGAGAAACTTTAAGATTTAAATTAAAAGTTAAAATTAATGTTAAATTGGATTTTTTTCCCCTATGAACTTTGTGTATTCTGACAAAATCTATGAATTCTATGAATTTTTTGTGTATTCTGACAAAATCCATCTTCAAACTTTTATTTGTAAATTTTTTTACACAGTTTTTATACGTAACAGGTTATATATAACCTAAATGCAAACCATGTGAGAAAGTTGAGTTTTGTTAAAATGAATGCTAAATAGTTTTTTTCTATAAACTTAATATATTTCAGAGCAATTGAATGCTTCTCTCTACTGACATTAGCAGAGCTGATAGCTGCAGTGGTTGTTGACTGGTGTGTGTCTGTGTCTCAGGTACAGGGGCTGCGACTGCAGGAATAATCTGTTCTACACTCAGGCCGGTGAGGTGGTGTATCATGTGGCGGCTGTGGCGGTGGTGTATAACAGACAGCAGCACACGCAGCGCTTTTACCTCGGTCATGACGATGATATCCTGAGCCTCACTGTGCATCCGCTCAAAGATTACGTGGCCACCGGACAGGTGAGAGCTTTACGACTCAAACTGTTGTCCACAAATCAGATTTCAAACCAGATCGGATCAGATTTGATAGGGTTTTCCCCCAAACAGATTTCTATCAAATATGCCTAACGGTTGGATTTGAGCTGTCAGTATGCACAGCCTTATTTCAGATCATATTGCCTTCGGTTGGTGATCATTTTATGGAGTGTGTATTTTCTGTAAGGCGTGGTAATAAATGTGAAGTGCGTGTAGATCATGCAGATGTTGAGCTGGTGTGTTTGTGTGTGTCAGGTGGGTCGAGATCCAGCCATCCATGTGTGGGACATCCAGACACTCAAGTGTTTATCTCTGCTGAAGGGTCAACATCAGCGCGGGGTTTGTGCTCTGGAGTTCACAGGTCAGACCACCACATCATTTGCATTGAAACCAGTAATAAAATGCATCTCTTTTAATGTTTATTTAATCCTACTTTTATTTTTGAAACTTTTGAAATGCAATAAATTATATAAAAAAACATTTTTTTATTTGAATTAGTTTTCAAGGATGTATTTTTAATTTTCATTTAACTCAATGTACTAAAAGAAATAAAACGAAAACTAAAAAATTCATAAAAGCTATGTAGACAAAAAATGTAAACTAATAAAAAATGTCAAAATGCACAAAATTAAAATGAACTAAAATTAAATGAAAACTGAAAATATACAAATAAAAACTAATTTGAAGTACTAAATATAAAATAATAAAATATTAACTATAATAGTAATAATAGTTTAATTTATAAAACTTACATTTCACCAGGGTAAAATGTATATATAACTTTGAAATACAATAAATTACTTGTATTTTAATGAGTTGACAAAGACACCTTCCTTATTTAAATTTAACTAAAATATACTAAAATAAATCAACTTAAAATAATAAAAACTAAATAGACGTATCAAAAATTTTAAACTATTAAAAAAACAAAAATTCATAACAAAAGTTCTAAACTTTAAAATTAAAATAGAAAATAAAAATGAATTCAAAATATTAAGTATAAAATAAAATATTAACTATAATAATTTCTCAGTGATACTAAAATAACTCTGCATATTACATGGAAATCAGCTGAGAAACTGGAGATCTGAGTTAAAATTAATGTTAAATAGTTTTTTCCCCCCATAAACTTGATGTATTTCAGAGTGTGCTAATTTTTTTAATAATTACATTGAAGCATTAAATATTCTGACAAAATTCCCTGGTTTCAAGCAAAGTAATCCAATGCATCTCCATGAATGTTTCCAGAATCTTATTTTTATACAATTTACAACTGCTTAAACATGTTGTGAAGCATTTTTGCGTCACATTCTGTTACTTCACTTTCTCAAATCTAGCGGACGGCAAGAGTTTAGTGTCTGTGGGAATCGACGAAGATCATTCCTTAGTCATCTGGGACTGGAAAAAAGGCGAAAAACTGGCCAAATCCAGGTAAAACACCGGTATTCGGTATGAACCGGTATACTGCCCAGCACTAGTGTACAGCAAGCTGAATTGCTCACGAAAGACATCTGTCTCTCTCTTTACCATAGAGGACATAAAGATAAGATCTTTGTGGTGAAAGGAAACCCGTTCCGCATGGACAAACTGCTGACGGTGGGATTGAAACACATCAAGTTCTGGCTGCACACAGGTGAGATTCATTCATTTTTTTAGAGAGAGTCTTGCATCCTAAATCACGGCAATAGCACTTGTTTTCAGCTTAGGATGTTTGTTATATGTGCAGACAGTGTTTTTACTGAAATATCTGAAGCATAAGCTCTTGCCCGTCTCTCTCACGAGAACATGACTGTAAGGAGAATCTGCCACATCACATCAAGCCGTCATAAGCTGATGTGACTGTTTTGCCAACTTTACCATCAGCACGCCGTATTTTACCAATTAAATGTGAGAGAGAGCTTTAAAAAGAGCTCAGTAAGTCGAAACCAAATGCTCCAGTAACTGAATTACTCTCTGTGAACTAATGCTTTGGATGCTTTTTCCTCTGTATAAATGAAAACGCATTTGCCTGATGTTTATTTCTCACTCCAGGAGGAGGTTTAACATTTAAAAGAGGCATTTTCGGGAATCTCGGTAGGCAGGAGACCATGATGTCCGCCTGCTACGGACGCTCGGAGGATCTGGTGTTTTCTGGGGCGACGACGGGTGACGTGTACATCTGGAAAGACACGACGCTCATGAAGAGCATCAAAGCTCACGACGGGCCCGTGTTTGCCATGTGCTCTCTGGATAAGGTGAGCTGATTTTGCCACAGGTACATGGTATCCTGCTTAGAAATGTAGATAAACAGTAGGTGAAATGCATTTCTCAGCTGTTAATGGTGTGTTGTGACCTGAAGGGTTTTGTGACGGGGGGTAAAGATGGAGTTGTTGAGCTGTGGGACGACATGTTCGAGAGATGTCTGAAGACGTACGCCATCAAGAGGGCAGCGCTCTCGCCTTCATCTAAGGGTAATTATAAATCCTCATAACAGACCACTTTTACAATGAAATAAATGGACTATATTTTGTTTCTGTAATATTTGAAGAGTTTATTTGCAAAAACAGATAACTCCGTTTTTTTTTATTTTGAAAAATCATGTTTTTTTATAATATTATCATGTTTTTATTGTGTTTTATTGTGTTAGTTAGCTGTTTTTTTAACCTAGTCAAAATAACCCAACTGCAGTTTGATTGAGATTAATTGGAATGCACAATGAAAAAACATGATTTCTGAGAATTGTTAAAAACAGAGTTATCTGTTTTTGCAAATTAAATCTTCATTTATTAGTTAATATTTAGTATTGTGAGGGGATTTCATGGTACTCAACATTATTTACCGCCAAAAAATAAACTATTTATTTGCATATAATAATAATATGTAAATAGAAATATTAGAAAAACAATTAATATTATTTTTAATTATTGCAGTGCTTTTTGATTAAATGTATGTACTACAGTTTGTTTCAATAATATGTATTATTTTATATTTTATATTGTGAGATTTCATGGTACTCGACCATATTTACCTCTAAAAATAGTATTTCTATATAAAATAATAATAATATGGAAATATAAATATTAGGAAAAAAAACATTCATGTTATTTTTAATTATTGCATTATTTTTTTGTAATGAATGTACTGTATTTTGTCTCAATCATATTTATTATTTAATATTTTATATTGTGAGATTTCATGGTACTCGACAATATTTACCTCTAAAAAATATTATTTCTATATAAAATAATAATAATATGGAAATATAAATATTAGAAAAAAAACTATTAATGTTATTTTTAATTATTGCATTCTTTTTTGTAATGAGTGTACTGTATTTTGTCTCAATCATATTTATTATTTAATATTTAATGGTACAATACAGCTCTAAAACATGTCTTATTTCTATAAAGAATAATACAATACAAATATTAATAAAATAATACATATTATTTTCAATTAATACAGTGTTTGATTTTGTTTAGTGATGTACTATAAATTAATGTACTATATTTTGTTTTGTAATCTTTATTATTTAATATTTTTGTATTTTGACAGGATCTGATGGTACTAGACATTTGACACTATTTGTTTCTATATGAAATGCAAATATTAGAAAACCATTCATATTTTCAATAAATACATTGTTTGTTAAAGTAATACACTGTTTAACATTGTTTATGAGTTGAATGTACTATATTTTGTGTTATCATGAGATTTAATGGTACTAGATAATATTTACCTCGAAATTCTATGCTATTTCTATATAAAATAATACAAATATTAGAAAAATCCTATTATTTTTGATGAATACAGTGTTTATGCTAAATGAATACACTGTTTAACTTTGAAATAAATTTACTAAATGTTTCAATAGTATTTATTTTTTTATATTTTTTATTGTTTTAGGGAGTTCATGGTTCTCAACAATATTTACCTCTAAATAATACACAATTTTTTTTATATAAAATAATGCAAATATTAGAAAAATGATGCATATTATTTTCAATTAATACAGGCAGATCTGTATTAGCATCTGTTAGGAGATTTGGATATATATTCAGACAATATGAAGGGCTACTTCATCATGGCAGATTTGTAGTTTGTACCCCAAAAAAAGACTCTGTATTTCCTATGCGGTTTCTATGGTGGTCATTTTTGTCAAAAGTCACCAAATTTCCTACAATTATGATGTAGTAAAAATGACAAAACTTACAAATCACAGACCTACAGAGGGTTACACTTGTATAATAAAACTTGTTGTTTAGGACTGCTGTTAGAGGACAACCCGTCCATCAGAGCGATCACTCTGGGACACGGACACATTCTGGTCGGCACCAAAAATGGAGAGATCCTGGAGATCGACAAGAGCGGCCCCATGACTTTACTCGTACAGGTGCGTGTCACGCTCAAATATACAGCTGCAAATCCAGATGCAGAATAATCAAACCAGTAGGGATGTAACGAGGCACTCAACTCACGATTCCATTCGATTCACCATTTAGATTTCACGATTCGATTTTCTCACGATTTTTTTTACAAAATGAGATTAAAGACAAATTAAACAGTAAATGAGAAGGTGTCCTTTTATTAGGCTATTGCTGCACGTTTCTTTGTGGTGAAAGCCCGCAGGTGATGGAGATTTACCGCTGATTACAGAACCGACTTTACTGACAAGATGCGCGTTAAATATCGCATGCGATTAATCGTGCAGCCCTATTCTAAACACCTTCGTTCATCTTCGGAACACAAATTAAGATATTTTTGATGAATTCTGAGAGCTCTCTAACCTTCCATAGACACCAATGTAATTACCACGATTAAGGTCCAGAAACATAGCAAGGAGATCGGTACCCTGGTGCCATTTTGGAGAATATCCACTGAACGTAAACAGCGTATGCTATTCTGTGTCAGCTGTGTCACACGGACGAAAACAACTTATCCGCGTGAACCCCTGATGTCACATGGATTATTTTACCGATCTCCTTGCTATGTTTCTGGGCCTTGATCGTGGTAATTACATTGCTATCTATGGAATCCAAACAAAGATGCAGCATGAGCAGTTTTTAATCTAAATTAGACTGTATAATTTCGAAATTTGAAGCGAAAACAGAATGGTCTAACTTTAGTTTTGTGAAACAATACTACATAAAACATATCTGAAGGAAACAGCAGACGAGCTGAATAAGACGCTAGTGTTTCCTTGGTTACCGCTGCTTATGAATAGCAATGATACAGTGTTTCCTTGGTTACCGATGTAAACAAAGCAGCGCTGCGCTTATGAAAACTACTTTAATATGCATCGTTCAGAGGCAAGATAAAAAGAAAATACCACGTAAACATTTCTAAAGACAGTTAGTTATACATTCATATAAAGTCCTACTCTAGTTGTATCACGATTTGTTTAGCATCTCAACCGATTTGAATCGTCACATATTTGAATCTATTTTCAACCGGCTCGCGGTTCATCGTTACATCCCTAGACTTGTCAGTGCATATTTGAAAATGGGATATGAAACTGAAGACAAGTGAAGCCTTATAGCATTAGCATTAGCATGATATTTCAAAACAAACTATTTTTGTCCAACAGAAACTGAACTTTTAAAGTCTAAACATTATATTTATTTATTGGTACAAAACATACAAAGCAACGAAAAGAACTGCAGATA
>NW_015558619.1:1646646-1657939 GCF_001515605.1 Sinocyclocheilus anshuiensis | reverse complement strand
ATCGCGATTTGTTTAGCATCTCAACCGATTTGAATCGTCACATATTTGAATCTATTTTCAACCGGCTCGCGGTTCATCGTTACAACCCTACAAACCAGATTAGATGGTCAGGCAGGTCAACTAGTTGAAGTGTGTGTTTTGTTTGATGTGTTTTAGGGTCATATGGAGGGGGAAGTCTGGGGCCTCGCAGCTCATCCTCTGCTGCCCATCTGTGCCACTGTGAGTGACGACAAAACGCTGCGCATCTGGGAGCTTTCAGCCAACCATCGCATGGTGGCCGTCCGGAAACTTAAGAAAGGTTCGTGATTCGCTAACCTCCTGCCACATTTGGAAGATCGCAAATTCAGTATCGCAAACAGTTTGGTGTATGTGTGTGTTTGTAGGTGGTCGATGCTGTGCCTTCTCGCCAGACGGAAAAGCCTTAGCGGTGGGTCTAAACGATGGCAGCTTCCTGGTGGTGAATGCAGACACGCTGGAGGACATGGTGACCTTTCACCACAGGAAGGAGATCATCTCTGACATCAGGTTCTCTCAAGGTAACCGTCTGGCATGGGCGGCAGTTTTAGATATTAAAATAGGCTGATAATACATATGTTATTTAAAATACAAATTCCCATTCGAAATCTGTGCATGTATCATCATGTATCACAGTAAACCTGGGACGTGTTTCATTATGCAATGCTAACAAGACCTCATGTAGTTTTGTAGCTCCAGAGCTGAGTTTATCTCGTAGGCTTTGACCCACAAATTTGCTCTGCTGCCAAGTTAGTAAAATAAAATAAGTTATTCCATAATAAAATAAAATGAGTTTCTGTGTGTGTAAATTGAAGAGATCACACAACCCTGGAGAGGTTAAATGATGTGAAAACATTTATTTTCATCAGAGATGGTTTTTTATATAATATTTAAACATAACTTTATAATATGTGGAGATATGCATGTATAATAGATCATTTGGTCATATGTACATATTAGGGCTGTGAAATCAATTAATTGCATCCAAAATAAAAGTTTGCGTAATATATGTGTGTGTACTGTGTATATTTATATTTCTATATTAATACACACATATACATGTGTATATGTTTAAAAAACATATGCAATATGTATTTATATTTATATAAGATGGAAATATTTCTTAAAAATATACATATATATGTGTGTGTGTATTAATATTACACACGTTTAAATGATAATAATAAAATAATACTTACTGCAGTAAGCGGGTGGGAATCTGTAAAGGAGCGTCCAGCTGTATCACACATGTGGACTGGGACGTCTGCGGTAATCCAGACATACACAAAACACTAATATATATTCAGGCAATAATATGCACGTTAATGCATGTAATGAATTAATCTTTGAGTGAAATACAGTTGAAGGGAAATTATTTGATAATGTTTTGAATGGAGAAAACTTTCTGGCCAGCTCTAGCTTGAATTATTTTTTATTAGGAAATAGCGTCTTCTTTATACTTACATATAAAGAATTTGTATATTATTTATTGCCATTACTATAGGTTATATATTTTAAACACGTGATCCAGATAATCACATAATCAAAGTTTTTTGTGTGTATTAATGCAGGAAAACTGCTTCAAGTCAACACTGGTGCCAAAGAGCAGCTATTTTTTGAGGCTCCACGTGGAAGACGACAAACTATCAGCAGTTTAGAGGTAAAAAAAATACACACAGCCAGATATGTGACCCTGGAGCACAAAAGCAGTCTTAAGTCGCTGGGGTATATTTGTAGCAATAGCCAACAATACATTGTATGGGTCAAAATTATAGATTTTTCTTTTATGCCAAAAATCATTAGGATATTAAGTTAAGATCATGTTCCATGAAGATATTTTGTAAATTTCCTACCGTAAATATATCAAAACTTAATTTTTGATTAGTAATATGCATTGCTAAGAACTTTATTTGGACAACTTTAAAGGCGATTTTCTCAATATTTAGATTTGTTTGCACCCTCAGATTCCAGATTTTCAAATAGTTGTATCTCGACCAAATATTGTCAGCTTTCAGATATGATGTATAAATCTCAATTTTGAAAAATTGACACTTAAGACTTTTTTGGGGGTTTTGTGGTCCAGGGTCACATATATCACCAACCCCAGCATGATCAGCGCGTAACTGTGTGTTTGTGTGTGTTCAGTTTGAGAAGATGGATTGGGCCTCGTGGACGTCAGTGCTGGGTCCCACCTGTGAGGGCATCTGGCCGACGCTCAGCTTCGTCAACGCCTCTTCACTTACCAAAGACAAGAAGCTGCTGGCCACCGGAGACGACTTCGGCTTCGTCAAGCTCTTCAGCTTCCCCTGCAAGGTCTGACCGCAGCAAAAGCACATCATACATTCACATACACTACTGTGCAAGCATTTTTAATGCTTCAGTTTCTTATGTTCTCCTTGTTTATCATAAATAATGTAAAAACAGTAATGTTGTGAAATATTATTACAATTCAAAATAGTCGTTTTCTGTGTGAATATATTGTAAAATTAATTTACTTCTGACATAAAGCTGAATTTCCAGCAGCATTGCTCCAGTCTTCAGTGTCACGTGATCCTTCAGGAATCATTCTAATATACTGATTTGCTGCTTTTCTTCTTATCATCAATGTTGAAAACTGCTTCATATTTTTATACTTTTTTCTTGGATTTTTTGATGAATAGAAACTTCAAAAGAACAGCATTTCTTATTATAGTTTTATTATATTTTATTTATCAATTATTATATTTCTTGATAAAAAATGGTTTTTTTTCCTTTAATAGTGACAAAACGTGTCCAGTTAATAACAATTAATGCGTCCTTGCTGAATAAAAATATAATTGTCTTTAAAAAAAAAACTTTTGAATGCTATTGTACAAGTATTATATAAAACCAGAGGTTTATGCATTAAGTAGAATGTCCTTGATGCTTTTTTTAATTCCATACAGGGTCAGTTTGCCAAGTTTAAAAAGTACGTGGCTCACAGTGCCAATGTGACGAGTGTACGATGGTCCAATGACGACGCAATGTTGCTGTCAGTGGGCGGAGCTGACACCGCCCTCATGATCTGGGCGAGAGAGGGGATTGGTCCACGCGAGAGCAAAGCTGTGGACAGCGAGGAATCAGACGACGACGCTGAAGAGGATGGAGGTAATGTTTTTGTTTGTGATTACATTTAATTTAGAATTTAAATTAAAAATTTAGTTTAATTTTTAATGTAAATGTTAAATTGAATTAATTTGACATTTTTTATTACAATTTTTAATGTGCAGTTTTATTTAGCTAACGTTTGTGTGTTTAGGGTACGACAGTGACGTCGCTCGGGAAAAGAACATGGATTACACGACGAAGATCTACGCTGTCAGTATAAGACAAATGACAGGCGTGAAACCGCACCAACTACAGAAGGAGATCCCTGTGGATGAGCGGTAATACAAAAAAACACAACTGAAAAATGCAGATGAAGTTCATCACTGCAACAGATATTTTTCCTCTTTAGTAGTTTTTTCTTCCTAGTTTAAAAACGTAAGATATTATTATGTTTATTATTAAAAATATTATAAATGTCGTATGTTTATTATTATAAGATTTTACTAGTTTTCTAATTTTCATCAAAATGAAGGGTTCATGCTTTAAACAAGAAAAATATCTGCCAAATGCGATCAAAATAAACATATATAAATAAAAAAATTAAATAAGCAATGAAAAAAATTTTTTTTGTTTGCATTAAATAGATTTTTCTGACCTCACTGGCAGATATTTGTTCTTGTTTTAATCAAAAACTCACTTAATTTTGATTAAAAAAAATTAGAAAATGAGGCACAAGTTGCAAAACGTTATTTTATTCTTAGTATTCTTGTCTTGTTTTCCATTACAAATATTGAAAAATTTAATCAAGACGAAAACAAAAAACGACTTCTATACAAAGTCTTGTTTCTGAAAAGATGTAGCAAAATGAAATTAGTTTATGCTAAAAAAAAAAGAAAAAGAAAGAAAAAAAAACATTTGTCAGTGAGGTCAGAAAAATAATATATTTTTCCCTTTGAATTACAGTAAGTTGATTTTGCTGACCCCACTGTTAGACATTTTGATACATTTATCAGAAAACAAGACTTGATATCTTAGGTCATTTTGCATCTCAAGTAACTATACCTTGATTTGAGAATGTTTAGATATGTGTAATAGAAAACAAGATGAAAATACTGAGAAATAAACTCGTTTTTTTTTTTTATGTCATTATTGGTTTCCTGCAGGCCTCCAGTGAGTCGAGCCACACCGTTACCTGACAAACTGGTGAAGAACAACGTCACAAAGAAGAAGAAAATCGTGGAGGTCAGTCGGTCTTGAGCTCATGGAGGTGCAGTCTTGTCTTCATTATTGTCAGTGTGTGTTGATGTCTGTGTGTGTCTGCAGGAACTGTCTCTGGATCACGTGTTTGGCTACAGGGGCTTTGACTGTCGAAACAACCTTCACTACCTCAATGATGGAGCAGACATCATCTTCCACACGGCCGCCGCTGCTGTTATTCAGAACCTCTCTGCTGGTACTGTCCTGAGTCAGCCTCTCTGCTGACCTCTGACCTCTGGCTTAGTGTCTCAACATGTGGCAGATGTGCAGGAAAAACACTATTAGATGTTTTAAAGCCTTTGAAATAGTACAGTTTGAGTTTATGCATGGACTGAGTTTGTGGGCGTGTCTTCTGAGACTTATCTGATTCCAGATGCTGCTGACCTCTACAGGCTGCAGAGGGAACTGCACATCTGTTTAAAAGAAGAAGTGGGAAACCAGCTTTAGATGCAACATATTTAAAAATAAAAAAATATATTTTCTGAAATTCAGCTAAAAATAACTACAGTATTTATTTGAAAATTATTATTAAAATGTACACATTATTTTATTTTCAAATTGTTTTTTTTAACAGTAATTAATGAATAAAGTATGTGCTACAGTATTGGTTAAAGTTTACGTATGCAGTTAGAATATACACTACCATTCAAAAGTTTAAAAAGTTAGAAATTAACATTTTTATTCAGCATGGATGCATTAAATTGATCAAAAGTGACAGTAAATGTCAGTTTATAATGTTGCAAAATAGTTCTATTTCAAATAAATGCTGTTCTTTTGAACTTTCTATTCATCAAAGAATCCTGAAAAATAAAATGTATCAGTTTCCACAAAAATATGAAGCAACACAACTGTTTTCAACATTGATGATAATCAGAAATGTTTCTTAATCAGCAAATCAGTATATTAGAATGATTTCTGAAGGATCATGTGACACTGAAGACTGGAGTAATGATGCTGAAAATTCAGCTTTGATCACAGAAATAAATTACATTTTACAATATATTCACATAGAAAACAGCTATTTTAAATTGTAATAATATTTCACATTATAACTGATTTTACTGTATTTTTAATCAAATAAATACAGCCATTGTGAGCATCTTATAAAAACATAAAAAAATCTTACTTTTACTGATCCAAAACTTGAAGCAGTGTATGAGATGAGTATATTTTCTGCTGTGTACTAAAATATTATTGCAGTGTGATGCTTTTTTAAAAGTACATGTAGTCTTTCTTTTCATATGAGCTCATAAGAACTGCATGCATGCTGTTTAACACTGGACTGGAGAATGAAAGTAGTTGTAGATGAAGGTGTTTGTGATTTGCAGGAACTCAGAGCTTTTATCTGGAGCACACGGATGACATCCTCTGTCTGACTGTCAATCAACATCCCAAATATCTCAACATCATCGCCACCGGTCAGATCGGTAAGTGTGGGCCTCTACACACATTTCCTAATGCAAACCCATGTCATTTTCACCATCTGAGTCATTTTCATTTGCTCACATTGACTTTTGCGTTGCTTCTTTCAGCTGCACTGCTTGGTTTTGTGTTAATAACAAGCCTGCTTGTGATTTGTGCAAATAAGTTGAATCTCTCACGTAATTCTGCTTTGGCTTCTCTCATTTTTGTTCATCACTGCCTCATGCTCTCATCCAATACACCACCACACAGGCGACATCACCGATCCAGGTAGGACAGCAGAACCCCCTGCCATCCGACTTCAGTTTGTCTCACTGACCTTTTGTGTTTGACTCCAGAAATTCAGGTCAGGTTTTTGGGCTCCAAAATAGAACTAAAGCTTGCATTTTTATTCTCCAAAGCAATGATTTGGGTTCAATACAAGTCAAACACTTGGAAAGAGTTCCATAGGTGTGAATTTAGATTCAGTATTCAGTTTGCAATGTTAACATGTCATTTTGCATTATTCTGTAACACTTTACCAGTTACATGCATGCATGGTAAACCAGTTAATATGGTAAGCACTATATGATGTGCACAGATTTATCCATTTAGAAGAATAAACTAAATAGGAATAACTTGCATAATAATATATGTAAATATAATATGAATGCAGTTACTGCAATAATGAAGTAAATAATCATCAAATAATAAATGTATCATATATTTTAATATAACATAATAATATAAAATGAATAATAATAATAACAAACTAAAATAATGCAGTTTAAATAACCATCAAAGAATCTGGTTAGAATCCGACTTCTGAAGTAATGATGCTGAAAATTCAGCTTTGATCACAGGAATAAATTACATTTTACAATATATTCAAATAGAAAACAGCTATTTTATATTGTAAAAAATATTTCACAATATTACTGCTTTATTTTTAATCAGAAGAGACTTCTTTTATGAACATTACATTTTTTTTTGTTTTTTTCTAAACTTTTATGAATAACTTTAAAAGAATAAGAGTAAAAGACTAAATTACATCTTTGCACATAATAATTAATATAAATACTTGAACAAAAATACAAACTTCACATTTCTGCTTTTAAACCATTAACTGAATTTATGTATGAATTTATTTATTAATTTTTGCTTGTATGAATTAATTCATGCATTTATCTATATTTAGTGCATTTAATTTTTCATTTACTTATCCAGCTATTTATGTTTTCATGCTTTTATTTATGTATTTTTCTATGCATTTAGAGCATTTATTGTTGCATTTAGTGTAAATTTGTTTGTTCAAAATGTCATTACGCCAGAACAATACATCTCTGTTTAAAAAACTTTTCAAAACTAAAGTTTAAATTCATTTATTTGGTTCTTACAGCTTACATCGTAATATGTATTGAACTCTGAATATTTCTTTAGTGAATCAATCTTTAATATCACGTTTGATGGAATAACATCTGTCTATGGTTCACGAGGGTCTGGAAGTTGGATGCCACAGATTTCAGATTAAGATCATATGCTCTATATCAAGCAATCCTCTCTTTTCCCTCATGTTTTATGTCCCGGGTTCAGTAAAGACCACCGCTGTGAAGAATACATTCTCATGTTTGCATGAAGCATCATGCAGCAGATTGGCTTGATTTTCTGTCATCATCTTGGAGTCATGAGGCCTCGTTCCCTCCCTCAGCGCTAGAATACATATCTACTATTGACATGTTGAAAACCTTGAGGACTGTCCTTATGAACTCATAATAGCCATCCCAAACACATCCTGCTGCTTTATTAACAGTGTTGGGGAAGTGACTATCTAAAAGTAGCGACACTATATTTTTCCTACATTACATTGTACAACTACATTGTTTTCAAATTAGAGTAGATTTTTTTCAAGCCATACTGGTGTGGTGTGGTGAACATTTAATTCAATGCTGCTTTGCAGCACAATGTTTTCAACTCATATATTGATGCATTTACGCAGTTATTTATGTGCATTTATTTATGCATTTTTCTATGCATGTAGTGCATTTATGAATTTATCTATACATTTACTGCATTTATTTTTGCATTTTTATATAGTTTTTTATATTCAGTTATTTATATGCATTATTAATGCATTTATGTGTTTATTTATTCATTTAAGCTTGCATGCATTTATCTTTGCATTTAGTGCATTTATTTTTTATTGCATATATTTATGAATTTATGCATTTTTATACGCATTTTTCTATACGTTTAGTGCATTTCTTTTTGCATTGATTTATAGTTGTTTAAATGCAGTTTTTATGCTTTTATTTATGTGTTTATGAATTTATTTATTCATTTATTTATGATTGTATGCATTTATTCATGCATTTGTCTACATTTAGTGCATTTATTTTTGCATTGATTTATAGTTGTTTAAATGCAGTTTTTATGCTTTTATTTATGTGTTTATTAATTAATTTATTCATTTATTTATGATTGTATGCATTTATTCATGCATTTGTCTACATTTAGTGCATTTATTTTTTACATGTATTAATGCAGTTATTTATATGCGTCTATTTATGCATTTATGTATGCGTTGTATTTGCTTGTATGCATTTTTTCAGGCATTTACAGTATTTATGCATTTATCTATGCATTTAGTGCATTTATTTTTGTGTTTATTTTTTTGCATTGATCTATGCATTTAGTGCATTTGTTGCATTTTGTTGTGTAAATTTGTCTGTTTAAAAAATTCATTAAAAAATACAGCTCTGCTTAAGTAATAAGTTGTATAATCCCCCTTTAAATAACAGTTAACTGCTTGTTTTTAGTAGCTTGTAGTTGTTACTACTTTTTCTAAATGCATCTTTACTGCAGTGCAACTACTGTAATCCAGTTTCATAGTAGCTTCCCAACACTGTTTATTAATATAAATAACCCACAACATTTGCATAATTAATGTCTTCTAATACACCTAATATGGATTTTATGTGTCTTGTGCTAAAAGGAGCAGTTGTGGATCTGTCCTTCAGCTGTGAGTACTGGCGGTCGTAATGTGATGTCGGTCTGTGTCTGTGTGTGTCTGTAGGCCTGGCGCCGTCTATTCACGTGTGGGACGCCATGAACAAACAGACGCTGTCAGTGCTGCGCTGCTCTCACGCTAAAGGGATCGGATACGTCAATTTCAGCGCCACAGGAAAACTGCTGCTGTCTGTGGGAGTGGATCCGGAGCACACCATCACTGTGTGGAGATGGCAGGAAGGTGTGTCAAAACCAGTGGTTTTAACTAAATATATACTTAAAATAGCCCTGCATCTGAAAAAAAAAAAGGCCTAACATTAGCTAATTTGATGATGATCAAAAATATCATATCATCAACTTTCCATCACGTGCAGTTTGTTCACAAAATAAGGATTATTTTTTTCAAAATATATATGTATGTATCAGCTTTAATGCGCTTTACATACAAACTTTACATAAACACGTTATATATATAAACTTAAAAATATATAAAAAAGGAAACTGCAATGACAATTTTTTTCTTGCAATTGTGAGCTTAAATCTCGCAATTCTGACTTTTTTCTCTGATTTTGATTTCTGAATTTTTAAATTCTGATTTTACATTTCAGAATTTTGACTTTTTTTCTCTGAATTTTAAGTTTGCATCTCACATTTCAGTTTTTTCTTTCTGCACTGGAATAAAAAAAGTTCACAAAAAAGTTCAAAGCTCAGAATTGCAAGTTATAAAACCTGCATTTCTAACTAAAAACATACAAAAAACATCTTTGTTACTAGAAATAAAAAAAAGTTAACTAAAATAAAATAAAAAAAACATTTAATTTCAGGTCATTTCTCTTTTTCAGTTGCTTTAACTTAGTTAGGCCACTAAAATAACTAAAACTGAGATTAATAAAAACCTACATAGATGTATTTAAAAAAAATAATAAAAATGATGAAACCATGGAACAAAATTACTAAAAGTACAATGAAAAAGTTAAATACAAAGATAAAAAATTCTAAATATTGATAAAAATTATAATGGTATCTTAATGATACTAAAATAACACTGGTAATGACAATAATTCTTTAATAATGAAAATAATGTTAAAAATTGCAATTGTGAGTTAACATCTTGCAATTCAGTCTTTTTCTCTCAAAAAAGTTATAAACTCATAATTGTGAGTTTCTGACTTTTTTCTTATAATTTTTTTTTAACTGCAATTACCTTTTTTACGTTTTGGTTGGATATGGTTTTTAAAAAAACATTTTCTACAAAAAAAATATATTAAATGGCAATTAAATTTACCTTTTTTATTTTTTTATTCCATGGTGGAAATAAGCTTCCATAGTCAATAGAAAAAATGCTATGAAATGCACATCTTATTTTGTGAGAGACTGATGTGTTTGAGCAAAGCAGACACTATTTCTGGAATCAGTAAGAAACAGGTATTGGACTTTGTTCAGCATATTCAAACGCTGTTGTGAATGCTTTCATCATGTGATCTCAGGCTCTAGGGTTTGCAGTAAGGGCGGTCACAGCGACCGGATCTTCGTGGTGGAGTTCAGGCCGGACTCGGACACTCAGTTTGTGTCGGTGGGAATCAAACACATCAAGTTCTGGACGCTGGTGGGAGGCTCTCTGCTCTATAAGAAAGGAGTGATCGGAGCGGTGGAGGACGGGTGCATGCAGACCATGCTCTCTGTAGCGTTTGGAGCCGTGAGTCTTTCTCATCTGTGATTAGTTAGCTGATTTTTATCTAGAATGGATTTGCAGTGCACCGATTACAGGAACCGCTCCCATGGTGCAGTCTGGGGTTAATTGTGTTGCTCAAAGCACAATAGTGACAGATTAGATGCGTAGAATTCTTTTTTCTTTAGTAAAGAATTATTGTAGATACTATATTATTGTAGTTTGATTGAGATACCATTACAGTTTTTATTGCATATTTTCAATACATTTTTATCTTTCAATTTTCTGTTTTCATTTTAAATCAGTTCTACTGTCTTTTTGTTGTGTTGTTGTTATATTGTAAAAAATATTTCACAATATTACTGCTTTATTTTTAATCAGAAGAGACTTCTTTTATGAACATTAAAAAACAATGTTTTTTCTAAACTTTTATGAATAACTTTAAAAGAATAAGAGTAATAAACTAAAATATTACATCTTTGCACATAATAATTAATATAAATACTTGAAGAAAAATACAAACAAATTTCAACTAGCTGAAGTTAAGTTATGTTTTTTATTATTTTATTTCAGTTAATGTTTATTGTATTTCAAGTAGCAAAGATGGATTTTTACGGTTGTAATTTTAGTTTACTCTTATAAGTACGGATACATATTCAGGTAGTTACACAGCATAAATTTACAGAATAATATGTAAAATAATAAAAAAATTTAAATATTAAAAAAATACTGTTTCAAATGTTTCTTGTGACAAAAAACTAATATGATATATAATCATATATTTTATCTGTAGTAATATATATCATTTCATAAATAGTAATATAGTATATAATATATATACAGTGTGTTTATATATATATATATATATATATATATATA
>NW_015558619.1:1640814-1646475 GCF_001515605.1 Sinocyclocheilus anshuiensis | reverse complement strand
ACACACATATATTATGTAAACAAAAACTTTTATTTTGGATGCGATTATTAATCATTAATCATTTGACAACACTAATATATATATATATATATATATATATATATATATATTGTAATATGTGTGTGTACTGTGTGCGTGTGTACTGTGTGTATGTATATATATATACATATATAGAAACATTTATAACTAAATTGAGCTTAATAAAGAGACTATTATCTTTTATACAGCACAAATTGAGTTTGTTTCATAATTAATACATTTCACTAAATTAACACTGTTATTTTCCTGTTTTATAAATGTGCAGCTGCTTTGAAACAATCTGTATTATGTAAAGCACTATATATAAATAAATATAAGACTACTGTATGTTAAATCTCATACCTGTCTGTGCATATGAAATGTTTTATCATGTGTTTTGTCTGGCAGAATAACCTGACGTTCACGGGGGCCATAAACGGTGACGTGTACGTGTGGCGAGAGCATTTCCTGGTGCGTGTGGTGGCTAAAGCTCATACAGGACCAGTGTTCACCATGTACACCACGCTCAGAGACGGACTCATCGTGACCGGAGGCAAAGAGAGACCGTGAGTCCAGCTCTACAACACACAATCATGCTGACATGTCAGTTTCATATGGTTTTTTAAAAATCATTTTCAGCTAAATTGTTTTAACCATAAAGACAAAAATTCTTACACCTTGAATAAAAGTTCAAAAGTTTGGAGTCTGTAAGATTTTTTAATGTTTTTGAAAGATGTCTCTTCTGCTCACCATGGCTGCATTTATTAGATTATAAATACAGTAAAAAATGTGAAATATTATTACTATTTATAATAGATGTTTTCTATATGAATATATTTTAAACTGTAATTTATTTCTGTGATGCGCAGCTGAATTTTCAGCATCATTACTCCAGTCTTCAGTGTCACATGATCCTTCAGAAATCATTCTAATATGCTGATTTGCTGCTCAAGAAAAATTTATTTTTATCATCAGTGTTGAATTTTTGTGGGAACCATGGTTTTTATTTTTAAGTTAATTTAATATTTTTGTGGGAACCATGATTTTTATTTTTAAGTTAATTTAATTTTATTTATATTTAATGTAATTTTATTTTTAAGGAGTCTTTGATGAATAGAAACTTCAAAAGAACAGCATTTATTTGAAATATAAATATTTTGTAACAATATGAATGTCTTAAATGTCACTTTTGATCAATTTAATGCATTTTATAAATAAAAGTATTAATTTCTTAAAAAACATACCCTAAACTTTTGAACATAGTGTACAGTAAGTGTACAAAATGTATATATTTTAAGGGAATCTTTTTATTAAAGTGATACTATGTGCACACAAAACATGAGCATAATGTCATTGCTTCATTATGTATGTGCAGGACTAAAGAGGGCGGCGCTGTGAAACTGTGGGATCAGGAAATGAAGAGATGCAGAGCATTTCAGCTGGAGACGGGGCTTCCTGTCGAGACGGTCAGATCTGTGTGCAGAGGAAAGGTCAGTCATGCTTCATAAGCACCCATTTCAAGTGTAAGTTTAGTAGAAAGACAGTAGCAAGTAAGTTTGTTTATTGGATGGCAGGGAAAGATCTTGGTGGGAACGAAGGATGGCGAGATCATCGAGGTTGGAGAGAAGAACGCCGCCTCCAACACCATGATAAACGGACACACACAGGGGCGCATCTGGGGTCTGGCCACACACCCCTCCAAAGACGTCTTCATTTCCGCCAGCGATGATGGAACCATCCGCATTTGGGACCTGGCCGATAAGGTGAGGGATTGTGGGTAGTGGAGTGAGAAGAGGGGATTTTACACTACAGCTCAACAGTTTAGGGTCAATAAGAGGATACAATTAGTATTTTTATTCAGCAAGGAAATGTTTAAAAGTGACAGTAAAGACATTTGTGATGTTGCAAAAGATTTCTATTTTACATAAATGCTGCTCTTTTGAACTTTTTGTTCATCAAGGAATCCTGAAACATAAAATATATCACAGTTTCCACAAAAATGTGAATCAGCCCAACTGTTTTCAACATTGATAATAATCAGAAATGTTTCTTGAGCAGCAAATTAGCATATTAGAATCTCACGTTCAGCAGCGGCAGCTCTTAAAGTTATAGCAGCCAAATAACCTGATATCCCAGCTGCTGCGATGTCTGTTCATCATAGAACAAGTGAAAAACAGGAGGAAATCAATAACTTTGTAGCTTTAAGGATTCATCTATATTTGAATTAGAATTTAGTGTTTGATCACTTTATTCAATTTCTGTATATTTCCTACTTGCTGAAGGGCACAGGCAGCTAAATATGACATTTATTATAATGGGTTTATGTGAAGATTCTTTTAAGTTCACTTAAATTAGAAGTTTTTTTTTTTTTTTAAGTCTAATAAATGTTAAAATTGATAGCTCTCAATTATACTGTAATGTTGAATGGCTAGTCAATGGTTAAATATTAGGAAAAAAAGAACAATTTCCTAGAGACATCAGTAGTATTGTTATCAGTGATACTCGCCTTCAGTCATAAAAAAAAATGCAATTAAACAAATATTAAAAATATACTATCTTTATGTTGTCTCTACATTCATTTGAAGATTGAATGTTAAGTTATTGCAATATAAAAGTATATTTAATAACTTCGATGGGATTAATCATGATTAATTTCAGAAAAAATGTGCGATTAATTAGTTCCTTTTTTTTTATCGATTGACAGCACTATTAAAAATATTATAGAAGTCAACTGTTATGAAAAATGCACTAAAATACCAATTTCAAATTGTATATGAAATATATATTTCCCATTTGTTTCCCATTCGTTATTTCGCCATTTTTTTTCAGGACCATTTAACTTTTTCACAGCATGATTGATTGATTGATTGATTGATTGTATTGATTGATTTTGTGTGTTTTCACATAGCAAGTGCCAAAATCTTCACCATGTTTTGTAATATTCTGAAGTAAAAAATACTCCAAAACTGAAACGTAAAATTTTCAGATTAAAAATGACCGAAGAGCACCAGAGGGTTGATCATTGTTTGTCTTCCAGAAACTCCTGAACAAAGTCAGTCTGGGTCATCCGGCGAAGTGCACGGCGTACAGTCAGAACGGTGAGATGGTGTCCATCGGGATGGAGAACGGAGAGTTCATCGTGCTGCTGGTGAATTCACTGACTGTATGGGGCAAGAAGAGAGACCGCAGCGTGGCCATCCAGGACATTCGGTCAGAAGAGACACTGCATGACAAATACACAACAAAACACATGATCATGAAAGCATACGTTCTCAAGCCGTGTTTCTCACGCAGGTTCAGCTCTGATAACCGGCTGCTGGCCGTCGGCTCAGTGGAGTGCGCTGTCGATTTCTATGATCTGACTCTGGGGCCGTCTCTCAACCGGATCGGCTACTGCAAAGATATTCCTGGATTTGTGATCCAGCTGGACTTCTCTGCTGACAGCAAATACATTGAGGTACAAATCATTCAGAAAACATATTGAGGACTAAATAAACAGAAATAGATCATTTTGATAACCTACACAGCAGAGACATAATGCGACAAAATATTTCTTAATGCACACAAATTAAGTTTTTGTGCATGCACATTTTGCACAAATAAAGGGTGTTGCATGGAGTTCGAGTCAACCAAAATATTTAATGTTTAAAAACATCGGCTTAAAAGTTATTAGCTAAAACGCATGTGAAAATTAAACCGTTTTGTGCACTGGAGATTTTTTTAGTTTCCTGTACAGTTCAATAGAACAATTAAAAACGAACATATACTTGGCATTTAGTCCCTTAAAAGATGTCAAGTCACCTTTATTTATATGGCACTTCATAATATACAGATTTTTTTCAAATTAGACTCACAATAATAAAACAGTAAACTAACAGCATTAATGTGCCAAAAAAAAAAAAAAATCAAATATATTTTTAAATATCAAAATACATTTATGTTTTTTGATATTTACCACCATTGTTTTTGGCCACCTTTTCTATGTTTTTGAACAAATATTTAAAAAAATATATTTTTTAAATAATTACAAAATATATATTTTGCCCTTCTTATATTTAAATGTGAAAAAATTTATTCACGTCACATTTGAAGAAAAACTTAATTTGTTGAACTTCGTCTCTGTCTTATTTGTAGCCAAATATTTTTTGAAACATTCTCGTTTCTCTACTATAAACACTTTAATTTTACATTTTAAATGGTGGATAGAAAATCTAGTTTGATCTCTATTAGGCTATTCCATTCACATTTGCATTTAGCTTAAATGTAGGAGCCCCTGAAATACATTTTGAAATATATTTTGGTATATAAAGGTTGAAACTAAATATAATTTTCATGTAGTCTGTGTAAGTAACCCTGATATGATTTAAACTTTGTGTGCAGGTCTCTACCGGTTCATATAAGCGTCAGGTTCATGAGGTTCCCAGCGGGAAGATCGTCACAGAACAAGCCCTGATTGACCGAATCACCTGGGCGACCTGGACCAGGTGAGGACACAGATCTGTACAGTAAACGGTCCTCAGAAATGACGTCAGTGTCCTGTAGTAAAGCTCTTCCTCCTGTACAGTGTTCTAGGTGACGAGGTTCTGGGCATCTGGCCGCGTAACGCAGAGAAGGCAGACGTGAACTGCGCCTGTGTTTCTCACGCCGGGCTCAACGTGGCCACCGGAGATGATTTTGGACTCGTGAAGCTCTTCGACTTTCCCTGCTCCGAGAAATTTGTGAGTCAACCGTGACTCAAGTCAAATTTATTTCTATAGCGTTTTTCACATTACCCATTTTTTTCATCTTCATGCTTTGTAGTCACATTTAGCGAAGTTGACTGATAATATAGTTACATTTCAAACAAAATAAAAAAATCAGGCAGTAGAGATTAACTATATACGTAATGTAAATCACTTTGCATGAGTATTCTGTATGTATGCAGATAAACTTGGATATAACATATATCCAAACTCATGTGAACACTTGAAATATGAAATTACAGTTACATTTTACGTAAGGTTTATTTAGTTAATGCAATAATATGAACTAACAATCAGCAATACATCTGTTTCAGCATTTATTAGTCTTTGTTAATTTATATATATATATATACACACACAAAATTAACCCTTAGTAACCCTTATTATTAACAATATTAACCCATTGTGATTAGCCATATTAACCCTTTATTATTAATCCTTATTATTAACATTAACTCTTACCTTATTAATATAAAACCATATTAACATTTTATTTTAAAATAAAAGTCGCAAAATTGCGACAAGACGTCATACTTAATCGAATAGACTGTAGTTCCTAATATGGTGTAATATCTAATTTGTATTCCCTACCACTAGATGGCAGACATGTAGTACTTCGATTCTAGACCAAAATTACGTCACCTTCCTATTCAAAGTTTTTGAGGAAAGAGCAGAGCAAGTGAGCTTTCGTGTCACTGATGCGGAGGCAGTTAAGTTCATAGCGTGCGGGCAAGCTGTGAGATTTGTGAGAGAAAATCGCCAAATGGCTAATAAATGTTGTACCGTGAGGATGTTTTGCAAACGTTATTCGCCAATTCTGACTCTGAAGGGGAATATTTGCCTTTTGGAAATGACGATCGGTCGTCTAATAATCGCGCTTCTCCCGGTACATCTTTGCAGC
>NW_015558619.1:1636669-1640473 GCF_001515605.1 Sinocyclocheilus anshuiensis | reverse complement strand
GCCCTTTCAAGCCACAAGCTTTTGAAATCTTGATGTCAAAATCCAGCATTTTTCCAAAAAAAAAACTGGCGCCTAAAGGGTTAATCCTTATTCGTATTATCCACATTAATCCTTTATTATTAACCCTTATTATAATTAACCATATTAACCCTTATTTTAACCTTTATTGTTAACCATATTAACCCTTCATTAATAAACTTTATTATAATTAACCATATTAACCCTTTATTATAATCAACCATATTAACCCTATATTATTGCACTAGTGTTATTAAACACATTATCCCTTAAGCCTTGAATGATTTATTTTAGAGCATTGGATATTTTACTGATGGGTTGCATTTCTTCACAGGCCAAACACAAGCGTTACTTCGGCCACTCAGCCCACGTGACCAACATCCGTTTCTCTAACGATGACAAATATGTGATAAGTGTAGGAGGCAACGACTGTAGGTGAGCTCACATCTATCTGTCTATCAGTCCGTCGGTCTGTCTGAACTCTTATTAATGCGTCTCCTCTGTCTCTCAGTGTGTTCGTGTGGAGATGCATCTGATGGGCCTCCACACAGCTGGGAATCTCTCCTCCAAACACCAAGCCGGAGATACCTCCAGTGTCCGGATGCTGCACTTCTGTTATGCTGCGTTTACCCCTCTAGACCAGATGGATCCTGGACGAGCCGGAGTTCGAAGAGGGTTTTTTTAACCATTCTGTGAAGTGCAATGTTTACGCTTACATGTACTTTTACAAAGAAAAAAAAGATACACTCATAAATCATGCCACTATTTCAGAAATAAATGTATTTTTTGTTCGGATTCTGAAGTGCCTTGGAGACACAGTTTGCTGATCTTTGCCCCGAAGTGTTCATATGATGCATATATGGTGCTAAATGTCCACTTAGAGCTTTTTGAAATTCTTTTAAAAAATCATGCATTATGCAATTTATTTTCTTCTTTATCTTCTTTTTAAATTTTGTACATAAATGTCAACTCACTAAATGCTCTTCCTGTTGGAACATGGGACTCAGGAGAAATTAAGTACTGTAATGTGTAGACGTTATATTTGACTTGTGCTATTTTTGTTAAAATATTTATTTTTTATGTACGTATTTGCGTATGACGTATGCAAATTAGTCGGTCGGTCGGTCTGTGGGCGTATATGGAAATTGAAAATGCAAAAAACTCGCTGTTCAAATATTACAGTTATATGAAATGTACGTAGTAGCGTTGTCTGTTGCGACGTGTGTAGATTGCGATGCGCTGTTTGTAGCCAATGACATGACAGCAGCTGTTTATCGTGCGCAGATATCGCGTTATATCTGTCATTTGTATGTTCATGTTTTTGTAATTTGTCTGATCAGAGGTCAGTCTAATTGAAAGCTATATAATAATGCATGACTCGAAGTCTGTGTGGTTGCTGATCATGAATGAATACTGTTGTTTTATAATTAAAGAGAACTATGCTCACTTGTGACACTCAGTGTGTCCGTCTTTCACCAGATGATGGCAGTGTGTGTATAAACTGTGTTTCTCAAAACACAATATTTGTAACCCTGTTCAATGAGACGCACAAGATAAGCTGTGGAAATTATTATTGGATACAGTATTTAATAAGGTGAATTTCACTAATAAATATCACCATATTCCTCAGTTGATTAATCAGTATATTAAGACTATTGTTTTGTATTATGAAATGTATTACATGTTTAAATAGTCATCACACACACACACACATTATATATATATATATATATACACTACCATTCAAAAGTTTGGGATCAGTAAGATTTTTAATATTTTTTAACAAAGTTTCTCATCAAGGCTGTATTTGATCAAAAATACAGAAAAAACTGTAATATTGTGAGATATTATTTCAATTTCTAATATTGCGTTTCTGTTTTAATATACTTTAAAATATAATTGATTTCTGTGATGTAAAACTGAATTTTCAGCAGCTTTGCTCCAGTCTTCAGTGTCACATGATCCTTCAATGTGAAACTTAATCAAAAATACAGAAAAAAATGATTAATTGTTATTACAATATAAAATAATGGTTTCTATTTTAATATCCTTTAAAATATAATTTATTTCTGTGATCAAAGCTGAATTTCCATCAGCCATTACTCCAGTATAAAGTGTCTCAAGATCTTCAGAAATCATTCTAATATGCTGCTTAATATTTTTTTGGAACCTGTGATACTTTTTTTCAGGATTCTTTGATGAATAAAAAGTTAAAAAGAAGAGCATTTATTTAAAATAGAAATATTTTCTAACAATGTACACTACAGTTCAAAAGTTTGGGGTCAGTACATTTTTATTCTTAATTTTTTTGAAAGAAATGAAAACTTTTATTCAGCAAGGATGTGTTAAATTGATAAGAAGTGATAGCAAAGATTTATATTGTTAGAAAATATTTATATTTTGAATAAATGATGTTCTTTTTAACTTTTTATTCATTAAAGAATCCTGAAAAAAGTATTGCAGTTTCCAAAAGCACAACTGTTGCCAACATTGATAATTCTAATAATAAATCAGTTTTTTTTAACTAATTTCAAAAAGTGAAACTTTCATATATTCTAGATTCATTACATGTAAGGTTTTGTTTGTTTTATCCAGTATCCCAAAATATTAGAATATTTACATTTGAGTTTCATTAAATGAGCATCCCTATAGTATAAATTGCGGGTATCTCTTGTTCTTTGAAAGCACAATAATGGGGAAGACTGCTGGCTTGGCAATGGTCCAGAAGACGATCATTGACACCCTCCACAAAGACGGTAAGCCACAGAAGGTCATTACTTCACAGAGTGCTGTATCAAAGCATATTAAATGCAAAGTTGACTGGAAGGAAGAAATTGGGTAAGAAAAGGTGCCAAAGCAACAGGAATGACCGCAAGCTTGAGAATACTGTCAAGCAAAGCCGATTCAAACACTTGGGAGAGCTGGGTGGCTGTTCACAGAGTGCTGTATCAAAGCATATTAAATGCAAAGTTGACTGGAAGGAAGAAATTGGGTAGGAAAAGGTGCACAAGCAACAGGGATGACCGCAAGCTTGAAAATACTGTCAATCAAAGCAGATTCAGACACTTGGGAGAACTTCATGAGGAGTGGACTGAAGCTGGAGTCAGTGCATCAAGAGTCACCATGCTCAGACGTCTTCAGGAAAAGAGCTACCAAGCCACTTCTGAAACAGAAAAACGACGAGAGAAGCATCTCACCTGGGCTAAGGAGAAAAAGAACTGGACTGTTGCTCAGTGCTCCAAAGTCCTCTTTTCAGATAAAAGTAAATTTTGCATTTCATTTGGAAATCAAGGTCTGGAGTCTGGAGGAAGACTGGAGAGGCACAGAATCCAAGCTGCTTGAAGTCCAGTCTGAAGTTTCTGAAGTCAGTGATGATTTGGGTGTGTGACGTCTGCTGGTGTTGCTCCATTGTGTTTTATCAAAGATTTCCTTTTCCAGCAGGACTTTAGCACCTGCCCACAGTGCCAAAACCACTTTCAAGTCCTTTGCTGACCATGATATTACTGTGCTTGATTGGCCAGCCAACATGCCTGACCTGAAGCCCATCTGGAATCTATGGGGTATTTTTCAAGAGAAAGATGAGAAACAGTGGATCTGAGCTGAAGCTCAATAGTTCTCAGCAGAGCTACAGGCTGATGGCTTCATGCCACACCTCACTGATGCTGGAGTTTGTGCCAAACGAGCCCCGACGAAGTATTGAGTGCAGAAATCAACATACTTTAAAGAACTTGAACTTTTCTGTTTTGCAAATCCTTTTTTTGATTGATCTTAGGAAATATTCTAATA
>NW_015558619.1:1634299-1635844 GCF_001515605.1 Sinocyclocheilus anshuiensis | reverse complement strand
ACTTTCATGAGCTGTAAGCTCTAATCATCAAAATTAAAACAAAACTTTTGAAAGGTTTTACTTTACATGTAATGAATCTAGAATATATTAAAGTTTCACTTTTTGAAATAATTTATAGAAAATATTCATGATATTCAATTTTTTTTAGATGCACCTGTATATATATATATATATATATATATATATATATATAAATTAAGAATCGAATATGATATAAATCAGGCGAATTATTATTTTTTTGCATGCAGTGTTTTGCCTAAAAAAATACATGAAAATAAAAAGCTGATTGAAAAAGCTTAAAGCTGATTGGCCTGTGAACCTTCCGCGATGAATCGCAGCTTCGATTCAGAGCTCCATTCTCATGATATTTAATACTAATCAGCAAATAAAGAAAACAATATCGCGATTATTAATGCGCAGCTGCATTCCAGATCCACCCACTGCACTGCAGAGAGAGAGAGAGTCGTGAGTCATCAGTCTCATCAAATACACACTTACACAACAGAAACAGTTCAACATGTCACTCTGTTTCAGTCAGGCTTTACTTGCATAACTGTGGTAAAATGTACTGGGTACTATAGTAAAATCACTAATGCAGGACACCCATGGTAGCAGTATCATGGTGTGTACAGTATATAAAGCATGATTAATGCAGGTTTTGTATTGGTGCCAAAACATTCCACACAGTTTTTGTGCCACACAAGCAGTTTCACAATCATGATCCTTCAAACAACAGTTTTAAACGCTCTCAACATGATGCCTGCAGTATTCCTTTGTTTTTGCCTTTTGAGAGAAGATCATGAATTTAAAATCAAGAATATTTGTCCTCAAAACATGAATGAATGTAGTAAATAAATACCCCCAAAAACGTATGTACTAAATAAATAAATGTATTAAGTAATTAATTAATCCATACCCTAACCTAAATAAATCTTCTATAAAGCAAATGTAGCAAATAAATCCCCCAATAAACTTATTAAATAAAATTTATTTAATAAATACATATAACCCCCCCAATAAAATAATATTAATAAACCCCCCTCCAATAAATATATATTGTAAACAAATAAATGAAATAAATGTACTCATTAAATCCCAATAAAATAAATGCAGTTAGTAAGTAAATAAATAAATAAAAATAAATCCCCCAATAAAATACATTTTATTACCCCACCCCCACCCCTCATAAATTGTAAACATATAAATGATATAAATGGACTAATTGATTCCCCCCAATAAAATAAAAGTAGTAAATAAATAAATTAATAAATAACTCCCCCAATAAAATTTATTTACTAAACAAATAAAATAAATTCCCCCATAAAATCAATGCACTAGATGCAGTGAGATCCTGCAGCACCTGAATGCAGATGCAGACGCTTGCTCTGATGAATCACAGACACATCTGTACAAACACTCCAGGTCACATTAGGTGTTTCTGGCTCGTTAGCTCACATGGCTTTAAAATGTCACACTGAACGAAGCGTTTGAGACACAGCTCATGCATAAGTGAGCATAAGAGAGAGAGAGAGAGAGAGAGAGAGA
>NW_015558619.1:1633013-1634186 GCF_001515605.1 Sinocyclocheilus anshuiensis | reverse complement strand
ATTGAATTTAATTGAATTGAATTGAATTGAGAGGGAGAGAGAGAGACAGAGAGAGATAGACAGAGAGAGAGAGAGAGAGAGAGAGAGAGGACTTCTTATTTTTCAGGTCGAACGTTGCAAAGATTTCCAGGTCAGGGTTATTATAGATAACTAAAACTGAAACCTTTAATAATTATAACAATAATAATGTTTCATTTGAAAATGTAACTGCTAAAATAAATAAAACTAAAACTAAATTGTAAAAAAAAAAAAAATGAAGAAAAATAAAAATGTCAAAAACACAATAAAATTACTAAAACTTTAACTTGATTTAGCACATTTAGTTTAACTTTATTTGTTAAAATAAACTAAAACAAAATTAAGAAATGAAAAATAAATATAAATAAAAATGTAGTTAAAAATGTAAAATTTAAAAGATTAAGAATATTTTAAGAAATGCAAACAAAACTAATAAAAATTACAAAACCACAAAAAAATTGTACAACTTTAACTAACATTTTATTAAAATTGAAAATATAAAAAGTAAAATAATTCAAAAATAAGAACAAAATAATACAAAATTTAAATGCCAAAAACATAAAATTACTGAAACTTTAACTTTATTTAGCACATCAAGGTAAACATTTAGTTGAACCTAATTTGCTAAAATAATTTAAAGGAAATGTACAAAATTATTTATGTTTGATTTTATAATTTTTTTTTTTTTTTTCATTTAAAATATTTAAAACAAAATTACTAAAAACTTTAAAATTTAAATGAAAAAAGATTTAAAGATTTAATATAAGATAAATGATATAAAATAATATAAAATATATTTTATATATATATATATATATATATATATATATATAAGTATAAACTAAAGAATTCAAAATAGTCTATGAATGATACTAAAACAACACTAATCCAGGTTTTCTCTTTTGATGTATGTATAGGGGTAAAACTTTTCATTTCATTTTCAGCTTTTGTTTTAGTTGTCCAGCAGGCTTTGTTTTTCTAGCAGTAAAGTTTAGCATGCTGCATTCTGAAGTGGGCTCCGACGTACATTGAGTTCATTCTCTTTTTATGGAGTCTAAAACATATTTGTTATTCTGGCCTGGTTCCTGCGGATCATCCTGGGATGTGTTTCTCATGTTCTGAGCTCTGCTGTCAATGTAGCTTAAAGGCGCTTTA
>NW_015558619.1:1614758-1632866 GCF_001515605.1 Sinocyclocheilus anshuiensis | reverse complement strand
TTACTACATTTTATAAGCTACATCTTATGCAATTAACTGAAAATGTATTCATATTCTTATTTATTTTTCATAATCTCACATGCATTGTTCTGTATGGTGTTTGTGTCATAAAGACATGATTTGGCCTGTGAACACGCAGCTGAAGCTCTGAGAGGTGTGAGATCTGGATCCGCTGATGTTCTGCATCCTCACACTCTAAAAAATGCTGGGTTAAATACAACCCAGTGCTGGGTTGTATTTAACCCAGCATTTTTTAGAGTGTGTAATAGCATGATGGTGGGGTTGTTTGTGGAAGGGTTATTATTATGATTGATAGGGGAGCTGGGGGTGTAATTCAGCACAAATCTGCTCAACAACATCTGAATTATAATGGAAATCGTACCCAGCACTGGGTTGCATTTAACCCAGCATTTTTTAGAGTGCACGCTGTTCAGTGTAGCTTCACTCGCTGAAGAGCAGAAATACGGTTAGCAGAGCAAACGAAAGGCGACCGCAGTGTTTTCTAGTTCAGCTGTAGTGCAAACCCACATGAGTTCTGTTACTTCTGTGACGCATATGTGGATTTTCTGCGCGAGGGCGCCCTCTGGCCACCAGTATGAATGAAACACACATCACATGTGTTTATAGCGCTTAATAATGGCCAATCTGTCCTGTACGGAAAAGGATTAGGACCAAGCAATAATAAAAAAATAAAACCATCTCGAGATTAAAGTCGTTAAATTTCTAGAAAAAAATTGAATATATATAATCACTAAACTAAATAAAAAAAACTATTTATTCATTTCATTTGTAAATCTATTTTTATTTTATTTAGCATAAGTGAACTTCAGAGCAAAAAATGATGAAAAATAGAGAATGCCTCCTTAACGTAATTGCAATTTTGTGAAATAGCCCTCAAAAGTACTTGACAAACTGTCTGTTGATTGATTCCTGTAAGACAGTAAACTCGCATACTATACATGCCCTGAGGGACTGAAGAGTGAGGAATGGCTCTCAGTTTACCCAAAATCCTGTTCAGCAGAGGTCTCTGGCTTTACTGGAGACGAGGCGTGCCGTCACGAAACCTCACACAAACACACACAGAGCGAGGTTACGTGACGCACACCGACCGTCACGCCTGCTGAAGAAACGAGTTCAGGACAAAAGACATTCAGAAACTCTTGAGCAGTTTCTATCTCGCCATTGTTACTTTTGTTGTTTTCGTAGCATAAATGTGTTCAAAATTTAGTCATTAGAACTAAAAATAAAAGAATTTTTGCCTTATGTGTACTAGTAAACACACATTGTAATACACCAACAATTCATTGATAATTTTATTTTATTTTTTTCCCGAACAGCATCTTGATAAACTTGGATATTTTTATAGCATCAAGATACTATTATTTCCTGTTTCATTTCAATTTTAAATTTTGTTGTGTTTTTTTTTTTTTATTATTTCTTAGTTTTTATTCATTTTTATTTCAGTTTTAGTTTTAGTTATTTTAATAGATCAAGTTAAACTAAACCGAAATGTTCCTTTGACTACTAGCTGAAATAAAAGGTTTTATGAATTAATTTAATTTAACTAAAAACGTGAAACTGATTTTTTTTCCCCTAATGTTCTAGTAAACACATTTGTTCTTTTCCCCCTTTTTTCAATTTCATCAATATTTATTTCAATTTTAATTTTAGTTAAATTTTTAGCAAATTTGTTGTGTGCTTTCGTAATTTTTCTTAGTTATTGTTTTTTTAATGTCTAAGTAATTTGTATTACTTTTATTTCCATTTTAGTTTAGTTATTTAGTAATCAAGTTATATTACACAAAAAGTAATGCTGTTTTGGCAACTATCTGAAATAAAATGTTTAAAATTTGAATTAACTAAAAATATAATCATTCTGGCCTAAGGATTCTATAAACACATATCATATTCTTTGATAAACATATTTATTTGTTGTCTGAACTGCAGCATGATAAGCGTGTATATCTGAAATGAAAGGTTATGAGCAGTAACAGATATCTGGTGTTGCAACACTTTCTGTAACTGACTGAATGAACGTATCCTGGCCTGCAGCTAAAACGATAACCAATGTAATTATAGGGAGTATTTATATAAGAGCTGTTTGCTCGGGAGAATCTGAATTAGATCCAGATATTTGAGCTCATTTCTGCTTTGTGGTTTTAATGTGTGCAGGTGAGATTTCAACGACATCATTTCACAATCCACTATTCATGACTTGCACATTGTGTAAACTTGTACTGTAGTAAATACAAGAGTTGGTTTGCAAACCATGAATGGCACGTCTTGACGCTTCATATTTGAATATACGTGAATGCAAAAGAGATTTAAGAACTACAGCAAAGGGAAGATTTCCAGCACAAATGATTTAAATTGTCTTCAATGGAAAAAAGAAAACTGATTTGGAATGACATAAGGATGAATTAACAAAGGCAGAATTTTTATACAAATTCTAATTATTTTTAATTTAATTCTATTGTTTTATTTAATTTTAAATATTGAATTATTTAAATTTTTTTTCATTTTCCGTTTCCATTTTTTTAGTTCAGTTTTTAAAACTTTTTTTCGTGGATACATACAAATGGTAAGGAACATTCCGTTTTAGAATTTTGCAAACATTTTGGGAATGTTAATTTTGAATGTTCTCTGAACGTTCTGAAACATGTACAGTAGTAACATTTAAAAAATGTTATATGCACATCCAATAAAAACATTTTAGCAATGTTCCATAACATTGTTGTACAAACACTTTGAGAACATTAGTAAACAAAGAGCGCTGAACTAGCATTCTATGAACGTTACTGGAAGAAATTGTGTTCATAATTTTGAGGACCTTTCCTTGTCAGTGTTGTTTTAGTATCAATGAGATATTATTATACCGTTTCTTTCTTTCTTTCTTTTTAATTGAATTCATTTTTATTTTTGTATTGTCCGTTTGCATTTTAATTGAAAAGTTTTAGCAATTTTGTTGTGGTTTTTGTCATTTTTATTAGTTATCAAAAAGTTCTTCTGAATGTTTTCTAAACATTCAGTTTTTTTAAATATTTTTTTCTTGGATATGTACAAACGTGCCATTTTACAATTTTGCAAACATTAGGCGAAAATTACTTTTGAAAGTTCTCTGAATGTTCTTAAATGCAGTAACACTTACAACATGTTAGATGAACATCCAACTAAAATGTTTCAGAAATAAAATGCTCTCTAATACAAACGTATACATAACGTTTTGTGCAAATGTTTTGAAAACATTAGTAAAGACAGATTGAACAAACGCTCTTTTGACGTTAGTGTAAGAACGTTTGTTCATAACTTCGAAAGAACCTTGCCAGAATGTTCCTTGTTACCTGCTCAGGTGTTCTGAGGGTTTCTCACTGGTTCAAGTCCTGCACCTTGAACTCTGTGATTTTCTGGTTTAGATATGGCGCAGCTCCACTTCCGGTGTACATCTGTGAGGTTTCTCCTCCACCAGCAAGACAAAAACCCTAAGACAAATGTATCAATTTTAAACATCATGTGATGCAACATCTTATTCAAATGGGATTGTGTGTAATCAGAGCTACAGCTCATGTGCTTGTGTGTGGTGACTCTGCTGATGTCAGATGGTCAGTATGTTCTCAATCACGGCCAGCATCTGTTGAGGAGGTTAAAAACGCTCAGATTAAGACGAGCTGATTTGGTGAAGGTTACACTGATGGTTCAGATTCTTCCTTCTGTAATCCTCACATCATCAGCTGATCAACTGATGCTCTGGAAAGCAAGAAAAATGATGGAAATGCAACGGTTAACAAATAAACAAGCGTTTGGTAATTGTTCAGCAAGTGTGACCGAGACAAAGAAAGTGAGTCATATTTACTCACAGCTTTGGTGAGTTTTATGTAAATGGAGGATTAATGTAATCTCAACCGCAGGGCTGCAAATGCATATCTGCTCTCTTCTGCTTCCCTTCCACCAGGAAATTATTGTTTTGTTACAGCAAGGCTGATCATCTGCACTAATTACTCATACGCTCTAATGCACATTTGTATCTACAGTACATGTCATGAGGGTCTCTGATTACTTTTTTAATCTCTAAAGAAATGTCTAGACAAAAAAAGTTCTTGATAAGAAGCATATTCTATGCTGAATCCAGATTTTTCTTTCTCTGTGTACATAATCATATACATTAGATTTAATATTTAAAAAATAATGACATTAGTTTAATAATTTGACAAATAAAAGTGACTTATAATACCACAAGCTTATTATTATTATTAGCATAGTTATATTAATTCAGAAACGTAGAGAAATTGATATTATTTGCTTAATTATATGCATTTAGAATTGTCGAGAAAGTAGAACAGCCTACGTATTATCAGCATTATTATCTTTCATGTCATGCTGATGATGTTTTCTTAACCGCAAGAAAAAAAAATCAAAAGTTCAAAACTATTTAAACGTCTAAAAAACATTTAACTTGCAAATGAGTTGTTTCTAGACACACCTCCTGGCTCTGCGTCAACGCTGGTTGGTCGCGCCGACCCTCATTAGCATGCGGTGGGCGTGTCCGCAGCCTGTCTGTCAGATGAATGAGTAGAGCGCTTCAGTCGCGCATCGGGCAGCGAGCGAGAACTCAGCCGCTCACCGGCGCTCAGAATGCGGCTGCTACTGTGAACTCATCCCGCTCCCGTTCCCTGTGACGCCAACACTGAACGGGAAACATGTGGAACACTAAAAGAGGAACCTGCCTGCACAGCAAAAGAGAGTTATGGGTAAGTTTTTTACACTCATGAAAACGGGATTTATCATGGCATCGAATTCTCTTAACAGCAAATAATTGGTAACTCTTTATAATATCTTTAAATGATATAATCTAAAATTATTATATAATCCAAATTCATCCAATTACTTATTAGATAGATGAATCAAAGTCGTATTTGGAAGGATTGTATAATAAATTTGAATCATTGTTTTATGTTAAAAACAAATTATTCAAGGATATTCGATGATTCATAAAGCACGTGTGAGCATATAGTGTTATGATTTCGTTTGCAGGTTCATTGGAGTCCCTTGTGATATCCATATTTTCTGTCAAAATGTCTTTGTTATTAGTTAAAATTGTGGTACCACCACTCTCATCCAAATACATGGAGAGAGAGAGGGTGAGAGAGAAACTATATGTTGAAGCTATGACAGAAATTATAGTTATCATGGTAAATAATTTGGTAAATATTTTGTCATATCAGTAAGGGTGGATTTTAGATTTAGTCCAACCATCTTCCCAGCACACACATACAGTAATGTTAAACCCAACTGCTTTTGATGTGCTTAATGAATCATTTATATGCAAAAGATGTATGCAGTAAATATATATACATTGCTTCCTTGACCATTTTCATATATACTTGCCATTTGATTTTAAAAGTATGATGCTTTTTACTTATACTTCTGTTGCTTAATATAGTTTTTCTGTTATTTAATTCAGGGTTTGTTCATCCTCCTCTTGTACACCAGTCCCCTCTCCTGCTCGTCAAATTTCAGTCACCTCATCTATAAGATAAAAGAAGGATTACCTAAAGGCATACTCATAGGGGCTATCGGTGCAGACTTAAAATTGGATCTTTCTGTCAATCCTCCTCGTTCATTCAATCTGGAGCTAAAGACGGCCAGCCAGCAGTACGTGAATCTGAATAACACGACGGGGGAGCTGTTCACCTCTGCCGTGGAGATTGACAGAGAGGCTCTGTGCGCGGAGTCCCACGAAGGCCAGGGCTGCGCAATCTTTCTAGACGTGCTAATCCTTCCTCAACAGTACTTTCAGCTGGTTAAGGTTAAAATTCTTATTGAGGATGTGAATGACAACCGCCCGCATTTCCCCGTTGACGAAATCAGGGTGTCTGTGCCGGAGAACGCACATGTTAACGCAAGGTTTGCGGTGGAGCAATCCGCAGTGGATCCTGACATCGGGATTCACAGCGTTCAAACATACTGGCTTGTTAATGACTATGGAGTTTTCACATTAGACGTAGAGGAGAACGAAGGCGGTGAACTGACGCCCTTTCTCATCATTACCGAGTCTCTTGATAGGGAGACACAAGCTGAGTATGTGACTGACATTATAGCTGAGGACGGAGGCTCTCCGCCGCTTCTAGGCACTGCAACTCTGAGGATTATCATCACGGACGTCAACGACAACTGCCCCAAGTTTACAGAGTCGCTAGTGAACGTTACTCTTTATGGAAATGCTACTAAGGGCATGCAACTGGCTCGTCTACAAGCCTACGATCCAGACGAGGGAGCCAATGCTTTGATCAAGTATGCCTTCAGCGAACGGGTCACCCAGGAAAGCAGAATCCTGTTTCATTTGGATACAAACACTGGGGTTCTTAAACTAGCAGGAAAGATTGACAACAACACCGGAAAACTCTACAAACTAATCGTGCTGGCCAATGGGCCGACTTGTATTCCAGAAGTTGCAACGGTTACCGTTCATGTCATTAAACAGCTCTCCGGCCCTCCGGTGGTTATCCCACGTTACATTGCTTCTGAGAAGGACGGTGTTGTGAGTTTAAGTGAATCAGAGCCACCGTTTTCACCCATTGCTTTTTTTACCATCAAAAACACCGAGCCACAACAGAAGATAGAGTGTCTTCTTGAAGGTGCAGGTCCGTTTAGGCTTGTACCGTATGAGCGGTTTAAAAACGAGTACCTGCTTGAGACCACCGAGCTATTGGATTATGAGCAGCAACAGGATTATGAAATGGTTGTTGTGGTTCGTAACTCTCATGGATTAGTAGTGAACACCGTAGTGAAAGTCCACGTGTTGGACGTTAACGACAATGCTCCGGTTTTCAAGCAATCTTTCATTGACATCACAGTGGAGGAGAACAACCCACCAAATACATTCCTCGCTCAGCTTCAGGCCACCGATGCAGACAGTGAAAGCAGAGGCGAGGTGTATTACCTACTCGGTGCCGACGCTCCCGCCATTTTTGACTTGGATAGGTCAACCGGGGTACTGATAGTGTCCACTTCTCTTGACCGAGAGGAAAAGGAGACGTATCGTTTCATGGTGCGAGCCGTAGACCGTGGCACGCCGAGAAAGGAGTCAATCGCCACTGTGATTATCACCGTCCAGGATCGGAATGACAACAGTCCAAGGTTCATCAACAAGGACTTCACCTTCTTTGTGCCAGAGAACTTTCCAGGTTTTGGGGAAATTGGCGTTCTTACTGTCACAGACGCGGATGCTGGGGAGAACGGCTGGGTGGCGTTGTCCATCCTTAATGGGAGCGACATCTTCGTAATTGACACCGGACGAGGAGCGTTGCGAGCCAAGACCCCTCTGGACCGGGAGCAACAGGGAACGTATTACGTTTGGATCGAGGCAATTGATGGAGGCGAACCTGCTCTTTCTTGCATCACAATGGTGACTGTTCTCCTCCTGGATGTCAACGATAACCCTCCAACTGTTCTTTTCCCCCAGTCCAACCAGTCGTTCATGTTGGTACTTCCCAACACGCTTCCGGGAACCTCTATAACGGAGGTTTACGCGGTGGACCGGGACACTGGAATGAATGCTGTTATTGCGTACAGCATCATCAAGAGAACGGATGGAGAGCCAGGCTCGTTTGACATCGACCCCTACACGGGAAACATCACCTTGAGGAAAGCCTTGAGCAATCGAGGCCTCTACAGTTTGTGGGTCAAAGTCAGAGACCACGGTCAACCAGAACTCTACTCTACCGTACTGGTCAACCTGTTTGTGAATGAAACAGTCAGCAATGAGACCCTCATTCAGAGTTTGTTGCCCAGAAGTGTAGATATTGACCATGGTGAGCTTCCTCCTGATAAGGAAGGGAGGAAGGGAGAACAAGTGCCAAACATGTGTGGTGAGTACCAAGTGTTACTGCTTGCACTGACAGCTACCTGCCTGGGATTGTTTCTGACCGTTGTGTCGTTGGTGACATACATTTGCTGCAAGAAAAGAAAACCGAAAAAGAAGAGGTTAGACATTGAGATTCCTTTAAAACTCAACCATGAAATGGTGGACAAGAACCCAATGGAGATTTCAAACATCTGACACTGCAACTGCTTGTACTGCCCAAATTAATCTGTTTACAGTGTGTTTTGTGCATCTTAATATCTCTTATGTATATGATTTGAAAATACAATGTATATATTGTGCATACAGTATGTTTTATAACTATGATGAAATCTTCAAATATATATATATTGACAAGATCGCTGCGAAAGATTTTGCTATTTGCATTTGCTGCCCAACATGCTTTTAATGTAATTTAACTTACAATGGTGCCCTCGGCAGTGTGTTGTGTCAAATTGTCAAACCTCTTTTATATACCTGTCTCTGAAGTCCAATGCACTTCTCAACAGGAACATCGTTCTCCCCATGGCAAGCTGTTCGCTTTCAGATGTAATGCTCCTTATGTTTGTCACCACCCTTCTGAAAATGAAGTCCAAAGGAGATGAGAAATCAATGCCGCATTGATTCCTCAACTGTTTCTCAGTTATTAACAGGTGTTGTTGGACATTTTGTGTTTTCTGTAGGATACTAGGCTGGTGTGCAATGTCCTAATGAGTTTCTTTAACCTTAGAATGGCTTGGTTCCTCCAAATGGTTTGTTCAGATCTGTTTGTGATGGCTTTTGTGTACTCAGCTCAAAAGCTTTCTTCAAAGCAGCTAAGTCTACATTTCTCTGATCTCATTTCTGTGTAAGCAAAGAATTCGTGAACATTAAAGTGCTTTATTTTCTTATTAATAGCTTGGATATGATTTTCTTTCATGAATTATAGACTAAACCAGTATTAGATGTGGACATGACTCAGCAGCTGTGTTGCAGCAGTCGTTGCTCAAAAAGTTAATCTACTAAAGCATTTAGTAGATTAATTTAATCATAAGGAGAATTCAAAAACCATCTCAGTGGTTGATTTGACTGTGTCTATATGTCGTTTATACAAGTAAACTGAAGTGCTTTCTTTCTTGGAATGTGTTTGTACACACAGTAATGCAGTTTTCTTTGGAAAAGATATAATGCAAAGGGTTATCAGGAAAATGGGTTATCAGTCTTATCGGAGACCAAATCGCAAAGTTATTTACATTGAAAAATGGCATTCAGTGAATCAAGATGAAGATATAGTAGTGTGCTGCTGGTGCCAAAAACAATGAAAAAGATCTTGTGCGATTATATTCTACTACAGAACTTTCATATATGTGCATCAACACATGAAAGTTGAAGTCAAACGATGTTAATTTCACCTTAATCATGTTCTTTTCAAGCAGATAGCATTACGCAAAGCATTTGGAGAGCCTTTTGGTTGTGGTGTGGTTGGCATCTCATTCTGCTCTTTCTAATCTACCTCTTTGTGTCGGACCAATAAGATGGCTTCTCCAGAGTCCCGACCCATTACAGAGGTCAGATCGGGAGTGTGTGTTTAGCTTGTCATCGCTCGTGGAACACCATTCAGCTCTCTAAAACAGAAATGCATGGCATGGCCACTCGCCACTTCTATTATTCCAAAAACCAGTTTGGTTTCATTTTTCCCTTTCTCTCTCTGGAAGTCTCTGAAACGCTCACAATGGAAAGCAGTCATTTAAAACCACAAGAAGCCGGAGGACATATAATGTATCGAGGCTTTGCAGTGCACAGGTTGCGTGTAGGGCCTGTCATCTGGGGTCAGGTTCACCGCTTAATCTGCTTACTTCACCAGCAACATGTGTTTACAAACCAGCGGGAGACTGAAATCCACCAGCACGCATTTAAGAACATCTTCATCTGTGGCTCAAGATCAAGCTTCAGATTAAAGAAAAATTATTATGTTGCACATTATTAAATTCTTTGAAACTGGTGGTGTTAGCAATGCCAAGGTCATGGGTTCGATTCCCAGGGATATTTATATAATAGATTCCCCAAATACACTGTAGTTTGCTTTAGATAAAAACATTTGGCAAATGCATAAAAGCATTACTGTAGCATGGTAACCAAACCTAAGAGAGCCTTGACATTGCCAGTGATTTAAAGTGACCAGAAATCATTTATTTTTAATGAGTTAAACTGAGTGGAGAGCGTGAGCAGTGTTGGCTTATTTGCATAAAGTTAAACTCTTCTCAACATTGTTGCATCAGCAATGGAATTTGAAGTTGACTTTCTGACTGAAGTTGTTCAAGGTCAACTTCACAATGCAATGTTTTGATGAGCGGCATGAGTTCAAAGTCACATAAACAGTATATAAAAAGCAGTCGAAACAGCTTCTTTGATTATCAAAGGAACATTCAAGTTCTGTCAAAATATGCCACTCGCAGTATAGACATACATATATTGGCTGAACTGTTTCAGAAGTCATATCACATGAGCTCCGCTGTCTCCACTCCCATTTCCTGACATGACAAAATGAAAATGACAAAAATAATTAATAAAAAAAACATTAACTTTGAAGTAATTCGAGATTTATATCAAGAAAATGTGAGTGATGCTTGTGCAAAACTCAACACCATGATGCAAGGGTGTTGCTATGCAGTTTCTAAGGTGTTCTGAGTTTTTTTAGTGCGTTGCTATGCAGTTACTGGGCCATTGTTATGTGGTTACTTACTGGCCCAATTACATTTACATTCATGCTTTTAAAAATGCAAAGTGACTTACATTGCATTAAAGGTATGCATTTACATTTTTTCAGTTCTTGTTTTCTCTGGGAATCAAACTCATGACCTTAGTGTAGGTACTAGTGCCATGCACTACTGTTTTAGCTACAGGAAAACCCCAATGACATTTACATTTATGTAATTTGGCAGACGGTTTTATTCAAAGCAACTTACATTGCATTCAATGTATACATACAGCTCTTGCTTTCCCTTGACCTACTGTTTGAGTTACAGGAAAGCCCCAAATACATTTACATTTTTTTGCATTTAACAAACACTTTTATCCAAAGTGACTTACATTGCATTCACATGTACATTTCATCACGAAAGCCCCAATTACGTTTACATTTATGCTTTTAACGCTTTTTATCCAAAGCAACTTATATTGTATTCAAGGTAAACATTCTATCAATTCTTGTTTCCCTAGGAAACGAACCCACAACCTTGGGTGTACTGGTGCCATGCTCTGCTGTTTGAGCTATAGGAAAACCCCGATTACATTTACAATAATGTATTTAAAAGATGCTTTCATGCAAAGCGTATACATTTGATCAATTAATGCATTGCCTGGGAATCAAACCCATGACCTTGGCATTGCTAATGGCATGATCTAATGTTTGAACTACAGAAACACAAATCAATTAAAGTCTCTAGACATGGTTCAGGTCTCAGATTTCTCTGCCCATTTTATAGTTTACCAGGTGAAGTTGATTGTTAAGAAAAATAACAGCACTGCAACAAGCTTCGGGATTTGATGCCTGTAGCATAATCTAAAGTTTAATAACGTTAGAGGTTTGTTCAAATCACTAACCCTAAATATGAGCAATAATAACTGATGCTTTATTTAGCAGACACAACTGAAAACTATGCTGTGCTGATTCAGTAAACACATCTAAATACATTCAAATCACAGAAATCACATCCCTGTGGAGCAGTTAAATATCTCTAATAGAAGAATATGTCATACTACAGAAGGACACCTTAAACATATTATGCAAGAACAAAATAAGTGTGCAACCTCTCAGTGAGTTTTGTTACTCAATATGTCCACTATGATGGGGTTTGATCGGGTCACATTTAATCTGAGCTTTCCTCTGTGTTGATTACTCATGTCACTCTATAAGTATGTGTGTATATTCTCACTCTTCCAGCATACAATCGGCTTTCCTCTCCGCTTTCCCACCTGGCCAGACGGTTATGTGCCTCTCGTGGCCCCAGACTCCCCTCCGCATCTGCTCAATGGTGACCAACACAAACAGAACATTAGCCTGGAGACGTACGGCCTGATTGCGCTCGTTGTAGTGATGGAGGACCTGTGAGAGACCCACAACAAACAGCCTCTGATTAATAAAATACACTTTATTCCCTATCTGCTCCGGCTCTCCATCTGATTGCTGCTTGGAGTGAAATGTGCAGCTACCAAAAAGAGCTGTTCAAATTTAATTAAGGCTCTTTTGTCCTTTGGGCTTATAGTGTTTAAAGTATAACTGCTATAATTTTTCTTGGTGTTGAGTTTGCATGCAATATCATTTTCTCCAATCTTGGCACTGTAAGCGCTTCTCGAAAACCTGACCAGCATGTTTTTGAAGTGGTCGGTGGCCTTTCCCGACTCTTGACACTGTTTACCATTCCAAATAACGTGATAGCTATCTACTTTGCAGACAGAAGGTGCTTCAAAATGACTCACTGCCTCTGAATCACCCACACAGCCGCAGATTTACCTTTTGGATTATGAGGTGCGACAATGCGGTTGAATCCAAACCAGAGTCAAATGTGTCTGCAAAGCAGTACATGGAAATGAGAGATGGTTACACTATAGTCGTAAGTTTGGAAAGTGCATTTTCATTGTGGCTATTAAATGACAAATGCAATTTAAAAATGTCATTTGCTGCCATTCAAAAGTTTTAATGCTCACCAAGGCAGCATTTAAAAAAAAAAAATACAGTAAAAAGTGTAAAAAAATTGAAATATTATTTTAAATTAACATTACTTTCTTCTATGTTTATATATGTTAAAATGTAATTTATACCTGCAATGCAAAGCTGTATTTTCAGCATCATTACTCCAGTCTTCAGTGTCACATGATCCTTCAGAAATCATTCTGATATGCTGATTTGCTGCTCATCAAACATTTCTGATTATTATCAATGTTGAAAACAGTTTGGCTGATTCATATTTTTTGATACATTTTATTTTTTAGGAATCTTTGATGAATAGAGAGCTCAAAAGATCAGCATTTATTTGAAAAAAATATATATTTTGTACCATTATAAATGTCTTTACTGTCACTTTTGATCAATTAAATATATCATTGCCAAATAGAAGTAAAATGTCTTTAAAAAAAATCTTACTGACCACAAACGTTTGAATGGTAGCGTACATATATGCATACAAGATTTGAAAAAGAAATCACCTTTTTGTTCATTTACAGGCAGTTCATGCCTTACATAAAATACTGAAGACAGTATGATGGTAGCATAATCTGATGCCACCATTTGTACCTAAGTGCCAACACAAGTGTTTTTGATAATCAGATGGCAACACACAGTGTCAAGTTCAAAGAATACCACTATATTGGCAAGTATGTTTTCCTAAGTGATCTGACAAATCATTTAGATTAAAACTCACAACATAGCGTTTTCCTGTGCATATGGGGGTAAAATGATCTTATTTCCCTAATCTAGTTAAGTTAGAAACAGTTTTACTTCTTCAGTGGTAAGTGTGTTTAGTATCTGAATGTGAGTTTGCAGTGTGTTGTTGTCTACTCCACTTCTTTTGCACTGGTGAATTACGTTCAAGAAAACCAGGAACATTAAGAAAGTCATTCTATTACATATTTAAACATCTGCATTTCCCTCTAGCTCATTACTGTCTGAACCTCAGTTAAATCTAGTGAAGGTGCAAACACAGGAAATTACATCAGCCTGACCTCATAACTCACCCAACCCCCTGATCTCTCCACAAACATGATGTCCGGTCTGCTTTTCTTGGCCCTGTTGGGGGAACTACAAACATTTTTGTTATTATTTCATTACATTTCATCTGCTAATATTTTTGTAGATCAGATATGTGATATGTCTTTTACAAACATTAATTTGAAGTTTTGTTGATGGTCACGTCCTATTGTGTGAAAGGAGTAGTTCAACCAAAAATGAACATTTCCTGAAAATGTACTCACTCTCAGGCCATCCAAGATGTAGATCAGTTTGGTTCTTCATCAGGTTTGGAGAAATGTAGCATTGCATCAGTGTCTCAGCAATGGGTGCTTTGCAGTGAATGGGTGCCGTCAGAATGAGAGTCCAAACAGCTGATAAAAACATCACAATAATCCACAAGTAGTCCACACCACTGCAGTCCATCAGTTAACATCTTGAGAAGACAAAAGCTGTGTTTGTAGGAAACAAATCCATCAAGACATTTTTAACTTCAAAAATAACGCTTCCTCCAGTGACAAAGTCTCCTGTTGTCTCTCACATCAAAATCCACCAGCATATCTGTTTAGAGCTGTTTTCGTTAGTTAGTTTTCCTAGAGAAAGCGTTATTATGGATTATGGGCAGGCACTGTTTTCTGGAAGAAGCAGTTTATAGTTAAAAACATCATAATGAAGGATTTGTTTCTTACAAACACGCAGCTTTTGTCTTCTCTAGATGTTAACTGATGGACTGGAGCGGTGTGGATTATTGTGGTGTTTTTATCAGCTGTTTGGACTCATTCTGACGGCACCCATTCACTGCAGAGCATCCATTGCTGAGCAAGTGATATAATACATTTCTCCAAATCTGATGAAGAGGCCTGAGGGTGAGAACATATTCAGCAAATTCTCATCTTTGGCTGAACTATTTCTTTAAGAACAGCACAGCAGATCCTGTACCGTGTGTGTGAGCGTTTGACAGCGTGCCATTCTCTTCCTTTGGAAAGTGCTAGATCTGAAATTACGTTCAATTATTAATCGCGTAGACAGCAAGTAATTACTATCAGTCAGGGGCCGATCCCGTTTCCAGATTGGCCTTATAGTTCCTCCTATGCTTTGAATCAAAACAAACGTGGCCACACAATGGCGCTCGGTCTCGGGTTTCACAGTCACGGGCAGTTATGACACCGGATCCACCTTCATCTTCTCACTCCTGTCTCCGCACTTCAATAATGCATTCAGATATTATTCTCCTCCCCAAAATCTCAGCCTTTGATCTAATAGGTCTTTCAGACCCGTGATGCAATAGAAAATAATCCAATCCAAGCCTTTTGATCCTGGTGCGGATTATGTTGCTGATTTCTTTCCCGTATCCCACTCCGTCTCCCTCAATATCTCTCGCTGCCTCGGTATATGTGAAGATGATGGGCTAATTCAGGGTCTGTGAAAGCTTCGTGGCTTCGTTTTAAGGCATAATGGCTGTTGTCAGAGCAGGAGCAGGCCAGAAGCCCCAGCTGCTTGTTCTCTTGTGGACTATTCATTTGTTTAGTTTGTTTAGTTAGTCATATCAAACTTTGTAACCTACTGACTACTGGTTATTGTCTGTTATTGTAAGAGAACTGAATAGACGTAATCGGCGTTTGTAAAGCTGATGGGATGTGTTGTTTATGTTGGCCATATTCACACACTGCAGATAAATAGAAAGTATTTTATGCACATCAGTACTGGAAAGTAACATCATATCAACTTGTGGAAAATGGGCATCCTATGACCCCTTTAACGTACTAAATTAATTTTATTATGGAAGCTGGTTTCCGCCACAGGTTAATTATTATAGAGTTTTAACTCTGAACTTTTTACTCACAATTATGAATTTGTATCACACAATTTTGACTTTTTTTCTTGTGATTCTGAGTTATCTCACAATTCTAACTTTTTTCTCACGATTAAGTTTGTATCGCATAATTCTGGCTTTTTTCTTGAAATTATAAGTTTGTATTGCACAAATTTTTTTCTTACAATTCTGAGTTTGTATCACACAATTCTTTTTTTCTTACAATTCTAAGCTTGTATCGCACAATTATGGCTTTTTTCTTGTGATTCTGAGTGTGTCTTGCTCAATTCTGACTTTTTTTCTCACGAATCTGAGTTTGTATCGCACTATGGAAGCCCGTTTCCGCCACTGAATAAAAAATACTTTTTATCTCACAATTCTGGCTTTTTTTCTCTGAATTGCATGATACAAACTCGCAATTCTGACTTTTTTCTCAAAATTGTGTGATATAAACTCGCAATTGTGAGTTAAAAAGTCATAATTGTGAGATATAAACTCGCAATTCTGAGAAATAAAGTCAGAATTGCATGATATAAACTCGCAATTGCGAGACAAAGTCGCAATTCTGAGAAATAGTCAGAATTGTGAGAAAAAAAAGTCAGAATTGCGAGTTTTTATCTCGCAATTGACTTTATAACTCGCAATTCTGACTTTTTTTCTCACAATTCTGACTATTTCTCAGAATTGCGACTTTATATCTCACAATTATGACTTTTTAACTCGCAATTGCGAGTTTATATCACACAATTCTGACAAAAAAAGTCAGAATTGCGAGTTTGTATCTCGCAATTCTGACTTTATAACTCGCAATTCTGACTTTTTTTCTCACAATTCTGACTATTTCTCAGAATTGCGAGTTTATATCTCACAATTATGACTTTTTAACTCGCAATTGCGAGTTAAAAAGTCATAATTGTGAGATATAACCTCGCAATTCTGACTTTATTTCTCAGAATTGCGAGTTTATATCACACAATTCTGACAAAAAAAGTCAGAATTGCGAGTTTGTATCACACAATTCTGAGAAAAAAAGCCAGAATTGTGAGATAAAAAGTCGCAATTACCTTTTTTATTTTTTATTCAGTGGCGGAAACGGGCTTCCATATCGCACAATTTGGACGTTTTTTCTAATGATTGTGAATTTTTAATTGCACAGTTCTGATTTTTTCCCCCATGATTCTGAGTTTGTATTGCACAATTCTATGTTTCACTTCAGATTTTTTTATCGCAATTTTGCATTTATATCTCACAAAGCTGCAATTCTGATAAAAAGTCAGAATTGTTAGATAAAACGTTTATCTGTTCAAGTTTGATGCTGTCACACTAATCAAGGTCTGCAATGTTTTATGCCAGATAAATGCTGCTTTGATATATGAAACATCCATTTGATCTAATAATTAAATATTTAAAATATATTTCCCCACATTTCACCATCTTTGCAGTATCTTAACTTCAACTGTTTTCAAAACCGTGTAATCTTTCTGCTACTAGTAACGCCCTGCCCACTCTCTCAGAGCATAAAAAACTATTCAGTTCCAATGCAGCATTTCACATCTTCTTTTGTGTGATGAAATATTTAGTTAAACGCTGCTGTATTTAACTTTCTATAGTTTTATTAGTGGTATTTAGTGGTAATTTATGTTAAGTTTGAATTCTGTCATCCTAATTAAGTATTTATGCCAAATAAATACTACCCCGATGGCAAGGGGGAAAAAAGTAATTTGTTATTAAATATTTTATTTTATCTAATAGCTACATATTTAATAGTTAAAAGACTTTTAAAAAATATATTTTAGCTTAAATAATATTTTTTCAAATAAACATCACTGTTGCCATGACAACAGACTGACAATGACAAAAAGTAACAAAGTAACAATATAATATGACTTGTAACTCTTTATGAGTAATGCAGTATTATAACAAAACGTTTCACTGTATCATCACTTTATCGATTAGCTTCAGATTGATTTATCAACAACAATCTATAACTAGCACATATGCAAATATTTACCGGCATCAAAAGAGTTTCTGTATCCCATCAACCTCTCTGCTTTGCAGTGTGTTCATAGCTTCTCATTTACATAGTAATCAGAATGAGCTTTATGATCCTGTACCTGTAATGTTTTGTGGATTTCAGATGCATTATTCACTGTTTCCTAATGTTTTTTTTTTTCTCTGAATCTCTCTAAAGACACACATAAATTCTCACAGGAGAGAAAATGTCTGGCGTTTAATACGACTGACTGCCATAAAAACCATAATCAACCTCTTGACAGCATAATGCATATTGGTGAAATATCTCTGGTTTTTAATGCAGACAGCTATAGTATCGCCAAAACCTCAGTTAATCCACAGGCAGATGATTGTGCTGGTAAAGGCCCCCCTGTGCAAAACCTGTCTTAAAGAAAGTAAACCCGCTGCTGCTTTGACCTATTTCTGTACCTCATTGTTCATATGATGCTTCTGGCCTTCATGCAACACAGTGCTGTCATTGTTGCTCCTGTTGCTGGAGTAAGTCTGGAATATATATATATAACACAATAACAAAACTATTATTATTATTATTTAAAAAAGTAAATTGGAAAAGTAAATATAATTTAAAATATAAAGATGATAAAAAATAGAGTGTGTGTGTGTATATATATGGTTTCAGAAGTAAAAATAATAAAAAATAAAATCAAAAAATCAAAATAATACAAAATAAATTACTATATAAATAAAAATAATGCAAAA